>NC_142874.1:34700939-35018439 GCF_051225735.1 Oryctolagus cuniculus
TTTCTTGCTTACAGGATAGGTATTAATAAATATTTTGTTATTTAAAATGTGAATGTATAATATATTCATATGGTTCAAAAAGAAAATGAATGGATTGGCACAGTGGGCTAAGCCTCCACCTGCAATGCTAGCATCCTACATGGGCACCAGTTTCAGTACTGGCTGTTCCATTTTCAATCCTGCTAACACACCTAAAACAATGAAAGATGGCCTAACCACTTGGGCCCCTGCACCCACATAGGAGACCTGGATAAAGCTGCTGGCTCCTGGTTTCAGCCTGGCCAAGCCCAAGCTGTTGTGGCCATTTGGGGAGTGAACCAGCAGACGGAAGATCTTTCTCTGTAACTCAGGCTTGCAAATAAAACAAGAAAAAAATACATAAAAAGGTATACTGTGAATGCTCTCATTCCTACTCCATTTCCAATCTATCGAATTCCCACACTGTGTTAGCTTCTTTGTGTAAACTTATGCAGATTAGAATAGATTGTTTCAGGCCACCCTTGTTCTCAGGAGTAGTGGCTTAGCTGGCACTGGTGGGTGCAAGGTTGGAAGACATGGTTTGTCTCTCTTTAAAAGGCACAAAATTGTATATGTGGAGTTTGAAGCATGAATCAGATTCCTGAACTCTGCCTCCATTCTGGCTGGGGCTCCAAAGTCCTCATCTAGTGTTTGTTTTAGTGATGGCCTTTTAAAATTTTATTTTTCAGAGCACTTTTAGATTTACAGAAAATTGAGCAGAGAGTTGCCAAGTCCACCCCTCACTCAGTTCCCTTTATTAACATCTTGCATTAGTGTGCTAATACTGACACATTATTATTATTAACTGAAGTCCACAGTTCACACTGGTTCCCTCCTTATGTTGCACAGAATCACATGTATCTAATACAGTCACACATGGAATAGTTCCACTGCCCAAAAATCCCATGCTCCAGATACTTACTCCTTCCCCTCCCAAGCCCTTGGCAACCATGAATCTCTTTACTTTTACTGTCTATGTAGTTTTTCCTTTTCTAGAATGTCATATAATTGGAAACACATCGTATGTAGTCTTTCATTCTAAGGCTTCTTTCACTAAGCAATATGCATTTCATCCATCCATGTCTTTTGTGGCTTGATGGCTCACTTCTTTTTATACCTGCTGGACAGGTAAGCAGTTTGTTTATCTATTAACCTCTTGAAGAATTGGTTTCTTAGTTGCTTCCAGTTTTTTGAAATTATAATATAGCTGATAGAAACATTAATATGTAGGTTTTTGTGTGGACAAAAAGATTTTTAATCATTTGGATAAATACAAAGGACCTTCAAAAACTTGAGGAAAATACATATTTTGAAAAAAAAATGAATGGATTTTCAAATGTAATGAAAAAATAAAATATACATATTATAATTCCATTTTTCATAAACTTCTTAATCACCTTCCTATACCTAGGAACACTTGCTGGATTCCAAAGTTAGCCTATGCTTAGTTTTGTGAGACACTCAAACTATCTTTTAAAGTGCTGGTACCAGGGGCTGGTGGTGTGATGCAGTGCCTTAAGCCATCACTTGCAATATAGTGTCCCATTGAAGTGAGATACACAGCAGACCCATAGAATGGCAGATGTTCTAAACAGCACTCTGGCCTCAGAATCAGCCCTTAAGGCATGCGGATCTGGCTGAAAAGCCCATGAGAGTATTTCAGGCATGGAAAGCCAAGACACTCTGGGGGGAAAAAAAAAAAAAAAAAAAAAAACTAAATGAAAGATCTCCGCGAGTGAGATCCCAGTGGAAAGAACGGGTCATCAAAGAAGGAGGTACCTTTCTCTGAAGGGAGGAAAGAACTTCCACTTTGACCATGGCCTTGTCTAAAAATTATCAGAGTCAGTGAACTCAGGGGGCTTCCATAGCCTTGGCAGCTCATGACAAGAGCCTAGGGTGATTACTGATGCCATAAACAAGAGTGTCAATTTGTTAAGTCAACAACAGGAGTCACTGTGCACTTACTCCTCATGTAGGATCCTTGTCCTTAGTGTGCTGTACATTGAGATTTAATGCTCTAACTAGTACTCAAACAGTATTTTTCACTTTATGTTTCTGTGTGGGAGCAAACTGTTGAAATCTTTACTTAATGTATGCTAAACTGATCTTCTGTATATAAAGAGAAATGAAAATGAATCTTGATGTGAATGGAAGGGGAGAGGGAGTGGGAAAGGGGAGGGTTGCGGGTGGGAGGGACGTTATGGGGGGGGGAAATATATAGTGTCCCATATTGGAAGGCTGGTTCAAGTCCCAGCTGCTCTACTTTTGATTTATCTCCTTCCTAATGCCCCTGGAAAGGCAGTGGAAGATGACCAAGTGCTTGCGGCCCTGCACTGGGGCCCTGCCTGGACCAGCCCCAGCCATTGTGGGCATTCAGGGAGTAAACTAGCAGATATAAGATCCCTCTCTTTCTCTGTCATTCTTTCAAGTAAATAAAATAAAGTGGTCAACATTTCATTGACATCTGCTGTTATCTTTTTCTTGATTTTATTTTTCCAGCTCTATACACCAAGATACAATTGAATTCTGTTTCTACTATCCTGATCCCATCAGCTTAAAACTTCAGAGTTTAAATTCCTGTAGAATTTTGGGAGCCAAATTATTTTCAAACCATTTCAAACAATTAAATTGCCAGTTGTGGTGCCTGCATCCCATATGTGAGTGCTGGTTGACTGTCAGTTACTTTGTTTCTGATCCAGTTTCTTGCTAATGTACCTGGAAGGCAGCAGGTGATGACTGGAGTCCTTGGGACCCTGGGAGACCCAGATGGAGTTCAGGATCCTGGCTTTAGCCTGGCCCTACTCTGGCCATCGTGGCTATTTGAAGAATGAACCAGCAGATGGAAGATCTCTCTAGATCCCTGTTCCTTCCTCATTCTCTCTCTCCCCCTCTCCCTCCCTCCCTCTAACTTTGCCTTTTAAATAAACAAGTCTTTTAAAAATGTAATGTTAAAGCAATACTTTTTATATTGCCACCAAAGAAAGAGAAATACTTAAGAATAAATCTAACAAAATATATACTCATGTAACATCCATCAGTATATGATGAAAATGATAAGACTAAAGAAATCAAAGAAGACCTAAATGTAGTTCATATTCATAGATCAGAGACTCAATATTGTTAAGCTGTCAGTTCTTCCCAACTTGATCTACAGATTCTACACAACCCCAATCCCAATCACTGAAAATTGTTTTGTTGATGTTGACAAAATGATTCTAAAGTTTCTATGGAAAGGCAAAAGGCCAGTAACTTTTCTTCTGATTTCTCACAACTCCCAGTTGCTTCCAGAGTTTGACTTCTGATTCCAGATGTGTGGAGTCTTTCTCCTACAAAGCAGTTCTCTAACACCAGCTGAATGTCCTACAACCCAATTTCAGTTCTCACCCTGGCTGCCTGGAGTTAGCACAGACCTCTCAGTGTAAGGGCTGAGTACCACAATACTGCCCTGCTGATGCCAGTCACAAGGCCAGGTGTAAACCGGATTTCTCACAGCCCCCTCCTGCATGTGCTAAAATGGTTCACAGAACCCCTGGGAACAGGTTTACTATAAAGGATGTAATGAAGGATAGAGATGAATGGCCAGATGAAGCAGTTTCTAGGGTGAGATCTGGAAGAGACCTGGCAGTAGGAACTCCTGTTCCTGTGGAGTTAGAGCTCACCACCCTCTTCACCTGTGGACATGTTCACTCACCTGGATGTTTACGGAGTTAGGAACTCACTCTCCTCCCTCCTCTTTAGAGACGGGTGGGACTGAAAGTTCCAAGCTTCAAGTCATGGCTTGAACTTGGTTGTAACCATCCCATACAGGAGCCTAGCATTACCTCAAAACAGAAGTTGTATCTGTCACCCAGCAAATTCAGTGCCTACCACTCAGGAAATTATAAGGGCCTAAACAGCTGTGTCAGAACTGGGATCAAAGACCAAACACTAGAGTAAAAGATTCTTCCACCACCTGTATTTATAAGGGTTTTAGGAGCTCTGTGCCAGGAATTAAGAACATATTCTCTGTTTATGTATATATGTGTGTGTATATATATGTATATATATGTGATTTATTTATTTGAAATACTGAGCTACAGATAGGCAGAGCCTGAGAGAAAGAGAGAGAGAGAGGTCCTCTTGTAGCTCACAAAACCTGTTTAAGAGAACAGTAATTTCTTTCTCTTTTTTAACAAATATTTTTATTTATTTATTTGAGAGGCAGAGTTACAGAGAGAGAGAGGGAGAGACAGAGAGAAAGGTCTTCCATCTCTGATTTATCCCCAAATGGCTGCAATAACTGGAGCTGTGCTGATCTGAAGCCAGGAGCCTGGAGCTTCCTCCAGGTCTCCTATGTGGGTTCAGGGGCCCAAGGATTTGGGTCATCTTCATTTGCTTCCCCATGCCATAGCAGAAAGCTGGATCAGAAGTGGAGCAACTGGGATTCAAACCGGCACCCATTTGGGATGCTGACAACGGCAGACAGCAGCTTTACCCACTATGCCACAGCACTGGCCCTAGGTTTTGTGTTAAGTCTTGAAGTCAGTAATCTGAGTCCTTTCTTGTCCTTATTCAGTGTTGTGTTGACCATGCCAGGTATGAAATTATAAGAAATATATACAAGGGCTGGCAAATTATAGGCAAAAGAATAGACAATATTAGCAACTTATTAGCAAAAGAATAGATAAATGGAATAGGTCAGAAAATACATACTTATAGTTAACCCATCTTTGGCAAAGGAGCACACATAATACAATAGAGACAGGATAGCCATTTCAACAAATGATGCTGGAGCAACCAGACATGACATGCAAGAAAAAAATTAATGAATCTCTAGACAGGGATCTTACACACTTCACACAAATGAACTCAAAATGGATCACAGACATAAATGTAAAGCTCAACATTATGAAACATATAAAAGATAACAGGAGAAAACCTAGGTGACCTTGGGTTAGGCATTAACTCCTGGCTGGGGCCTGGCCCAGCCCTTGCCATTGTAAGCATTTGAGGAATGAGCCAGTGAATAGAAACATTTATCTTTCTATGTCTCTTTCTCTCTCTCTCTTTCTCCCCCTCCTTCCCTCTCCCTCTCTCGTTACTTCTCAAGTAGAATAATAAATAATAATTTAGAAAAGATAGGAACAACACCCTCAAATCCTCATATATGATAAAGGAGCTTGTATCCAAAATATACAAAGAATGCTTAAAACTGAAAAATAAGAAAACAAACAACCCAATTAACAAATGAGGAAAAGAGCAGATACCTCACTAAAGAAGATCTATAGGTGGAAAATAAGTATGTGAAAAGATGTTCAGCATTGTATGTCATTAGGAAAGGCTTAAATCAAACTGACTTACCACTAGAATGGCAAAATGAAAAACTTGACAGTACTAAATACTGATGAGGATTTGGGACACTGGGAACTCATCTATTGCTGGTAAAAATGCAAAAGGATAGTAACAAAATATTAAGAAAATTAATAAGCCAACAACCAATTTCAGCAAATTAAAACAGAAGTATACTTTAAAGAGCTCATGGAACTTATCAAGACACCAAGATAATTATATTTTATAACATTCTTAGAAGTGAAAATTTGTTGAAAGAGACTAAAATCACTATATTTTGAAAAGCAACTTTCCAAAACACTATTGACATAGAATTTAAAAAAAAAAACTATAAAAACTAATTAATTTCAACCAATTTTTGAAACATTTGACAGGAAAAACTTCACAAAAGAAAATTGCAAGTCCAGATTTACAGAATATTCCCAACTTTTAAGGAAGAAAAAAACACACCTGTTTCCAACATTTCCCATCATTGGAAATGATGGAATATTTGTGGATTTCTTTTGGGAAGCCCCAGATGATGCAACTTGAAGTGGGATATAAATTAAAAATGAAATTAAAGATAATCTCATTTATCAAGAGATACAAATATTCTGATCAAAATATTACCTAACTTATACCATAGATGAAATTGTAACAGATGAATAATAAGGTAAATATAAGAAAAAGGGTGCATTTACCATTTTCAACAAATCATGGAAATCATCTGAGTAGGTGACCAATACAAGGAATTACATGATCATTTAGATTAAAGGTTACAAAGCATTTAATAAAATTCAACATCAAGAGATAAAAAATCAACTATTAACAAGATAATTAAAACAGTGATTTGCTTATTTAGATCGATTGTCTAAAAGGAATGTACAACAAACTACTTAATACAGTATCACTGAAGATGTTTTCCTTGAACTCCACCAAGACAAAGATACATCTAGCTGTCTTTGACATTATACTGGGGCTGTATTCAGGGAAATAGAATAATAAATATAAGACAAAAAATCAATATTCTGTGAAAATAAGAAATGATGTGAACCTCTTTAAAGCAAGACTATGGAAGAGACTTTGAAATTCCTGTAGTTTTGAGAGGATGCACTTGCAAATCTTTGGGGTCTGGCCTTAATTTCATTTGTTAAATGAGCACTGGATGAGAGAATTCACTGGATCTGTACAAGTTTGTCTTATATCCTATGTGTATACTGTTTGTTATATCTGAGTGAAATTTCAGAGTCTTCCCAACTCCTATAAGAGGAGTTTTCAGAAAATTCATTGAGTGTGTATGCTATTTTTAATTCAATTTCCTACAAACTTTTTGAAATATTGTGTAGAGTGAGCCAGGGAGTCCCTGACCATCACTGGCTTTTAGAGAATAAAATATGCATCAAATTTTCCCAGAAACAACTGAAGTGTCTTTAGTCTGTGAAGTTCTCTACAGAGATGCTGTGGAACACAGGAGTAGAGAGAGCCCTACCGGAGCCCATGCTCCTAACCATGGGGCTGTGTGAATACAAAATAATGTTTAGTGTTTGTTTATACCACACACACACACACACACACAGTGTGTATATATATGTATATATATACATACTGTATATGTATATATATGCATATATATGTATATATGTGTGTATATTTATACAAACACACACACACTAACATACACACACACACACACACACACATATACATACACAGTTTGCTTTCCAGTGTCGCTCCCCCTCTTCGTGGAGGAACGACACTAGACCCTGCGCTGTTCTTTTGTCTGCTCGGCCCTCCCCGGGTTTGCTGCTGGTTCTTCCCGGGTTGGCTACTATCCCTTCCACCTCCGTGGAAGGGCAGTTCCCCCTGGCCACATTCCCCACTTCCGCAGGGGAGCGGCACACCACCGGCCGGCTCTCTCGGGGGCTGCACAGGTGTTCCCTCAGATGTTCCCCTTAGATGTTCCTGGTGCATGCCGTCTCTCTCCTCCTTTATAGTCTTCTTCCACCAATCCCAACTCTGCTACCCACACGCCGAGTACGCTGCTCTCCTCCAATCAGGAGCAGGTCCTACAGTTTCTTGGTTGAACTGGAGGCAGCTGCGTAGAAGCTGTTACTCCCTTCTCAGCGCCATATTGTGGGAGAGCAGATGCATAGAATAAGTCTTAATTCCAGTAACAGTCTTAGTCCGAGTTGCTCCCCACATCCAGGAATGCTGGTAGCTTTTTGTCTTGAGTTAAAGTACATTTGGGGGGTGGAAAGCAGAGTGAAACCTCAGACCAGATACTCCTGAGCATAGTGATTGCATCCAGCTGGCATGCTCCTCAGTGTAATTTTGCTGCAAATACACAGCTCTCTTTTCCTGTTACTGTTGTGTTTCCAAACATTGGGAAAACTGGCAGTCTCAGTTAATGCCTCCATCTTGAGATCTTTGACAGTTCCTCAGGGCAATGGTAGGAAGGCACTATATTGAAATTTGGGGGGAGGAGGTTTCTGCTGTGTGGAGTTTCAAGAACATTGTTTCCTTTCCTCTTCTCCCCAGGTGTTTACTTCAATCCCAGTGGAGTCCAGACTCAATTATACTTCCATGTGCTCATTTTTATGAGGGAAATTTTTCTTTGCATCATCAGACATGATCCATAGGTCTGTGTTTCAGGGAAAGTTGACATAAAAGGTGGACTATTTACTTAATTATATTATAGAAGTCATTGAAATTATGCCTGTTGTTTATTGTAGCTTTCTGTATTTCTCACCAAAATTGTATGTCAAAATAAAACTAACAGAAACAACAACAATACCAAAAGCCAACTACAATCAGCTGTCAGGTAATGGTACTGATCCAATCTGTGAAGTGCATAATTAGGAAATTGTGGTGTTCGTGATCATTGTAAAATGTGATTACACAAAATAATAGGAGGTAATGCCATAGGAGATAGAAACTTAAGGAGCTATCATCATACATGCAGGTCATCCTGATCAAAACTTCAATATGTGATGCATGACCAGATTTGAAAGCAAAAGAAACATTAGACTTAAGCCTACTGGAATGAGGTCAATGCTCCAGGAATAACTATTTTTGCTTCATCATCTGAAGTCTTCTGAATTTCAATAAAGAACAATGTGTTCTAGGCCTGAAGATTTAACTTGTCCTTCAGGTTCTGCCTTTTTCTGATCTCAACCTTTGACAAGGTATCTATTGTGAATATACTCTCAATCAAGAAAATATTCCTCATCACAAGTAAATAGGAGCAAACATTTATGGAAAACAGGGACTGGCACTGTGGCTCAGTGGGTTAAAGCCCTGGTCCGCAGGGCTGGCATCCCATTTGGGGGCCAGCTCATGTCCTGCTCCACTTCCAATTGAGCTCTCTGCTATGGTCTGGGAAAGCAGTGGAAGATGGGCAAGTTCTTGTGTCCCTGCACCCATGTGGGAGACCCAGAAGAAGCTCCTGGCTTCCAGCTTTGGATCAACTCAGCTCTGACCATTGCCATCATTTGGGGATTGAATCAGTAGATGGAAGACTCTCTCTCTCTCTCTCTCTCTCTCTCTCTCTCTCTCTCTCCAGCTCTACCCCTTTCTGTAACTCTGTCTTTCAAATAAACAAAATAAATCTTTAAAATAAAAGTTTATGGAAAACAGAGGGAGGAAATTACCACTACTATGTTGTCAATACATGCCATATCCACTCTCCGGATTATAGAACCTAATCTGCACTTCACATGCAAGCAAATTTGACCTGAGTATTGTAGGATGGTGGTTATCCTCACTGGGTCTTCCCCTCACTCCAATCACATGCCTATTTGTTTCCAAGGGCACAAATGTATCTTATTCTTTTCCTTTTTTTAAACTTTTATTTAATGAATATAAATTTCCAAAGTACAGCTTATAGATTACAATGGCTTCCCCCCCATAACGTCCCTCCCACCCGCAACCCTCCCCTTTCCCACTCCCTCTCCCCTTCCATTCACATCAAGATTCATTTTCATTTCTCTTTATATACAGAAGATCAGTTTAGCATACATTAAGTAAAGATTTCAACAGTTTGCTCCCACACAGAAACATAAAGTGAAAAATACTGTTTGAGTACTAGTAATACCATTAAATCTCAATGTACAGCACACTAAGGACAAGGATCCTACATGAGGAGTAAGTGCACAGTGACTCCTGTTGTTGACTTAACAAATTGACACTCTTGTTTATGGCATCAGTAATCACCCTAGGCTCTTGTCATGAGCTGCCAAGGCTATGGAGCCCCCTGAGTTCACTGACTCTGATCATATTTAGACAAGGCCATGGTCAAAGTGGAATTTCTCTCCTCCCTTCAGAGAAAGGTACCTCCTTCTTTGATGACCCGTTCTTTCCACTGGGATCTCACTCGTAGAGATCTTTCATTTTTCATTTAGGGTTTTTTTTTTTTTCCCCCCAGAGTGTCTTGGCTTTCCATGCCTGAAATACTCTCATGGGCTTTTCAGCCAGATTTGCATGCCTTAAGGGCTGATTCTGAGGCCAGAGTGCTGTTTAGGACATCTGCCATTCTATGGGTCTGCTGTGTATCTCACTTCCCATGTTGGATCGTTCTCTTAAGTAGGAATATTGAATTTGACAATTCTAAGGGTATTACAATTTTATTCTTAAGAATGCTTAGCTTTTGATGATTGCCTCAGGCTTATTTCTGGCCAGGTTAAGGCTTCCTAGGAATTTTTTTTTTCCTCATCAGTGAGCCTACATAGTTACAGATGACAGAGGACCAGGAAATAGCATTATAGTGCTCTGCACTACAGTATTCTGAGTAACGACTTTCCTCCAAGAACTAGTTAGCTGTCATCATTACACTCTTATTTATGGTTGTTTGCAACATAAAATAGTTGATATTTTCTTATAGCCAATGTGTTTCTATAAGAGTTAAAAGTAAGTCATTAATGTGCTCAATAAATGTGTATTTATTCAAAATCTCTTATTTGAATGATTAATATTAACATTATAAACACAATTTTGATCCATTTATCATATAGAAAAATGGAATAAAAAGGGTGTGGTCCTGCAGCAGTGAAGAATGTGTCAATATCATCAGGAGTAAATGCTGGGAAATGTCTTGGGCAAGGATTGTTTATTACTATGGCTACTACTGCCCTTAGTAGGAGAGAGCAAGGGATCTCCTTTTGCTGTATGTTGTACATTCCTTCACAAACAAGAAATGTCCCCAAATACCCATGGTTTCTGTACTGAAAATTTTCTCTCCCACTTAATATTTGTGTCATTTTCCACTCTGAGTAGGGACAAAAGGAGAAACTAAATAGTGAGATGAAAGAAAAAAGAGGAAATTTGGTTAGTGTAGGAGTACAATTCATAAGAGCCAGAGGCAGAGATTTGGGGCTTGTAAAGAGATTGTGCTTAAAATTTGAAGGATAGCCTTGGGTAAACAGATTATGAATTTTTTTTAGGAGTCTTGGAATCAAAACATTTTTCCCACTTTAGAAGAATTGTCAAAGACCCAAGGAAAGGCCTCAGCTGTGGGTGATGTACTTTGCCTCAGGTGTGTAATCAAGGCAAATAACTCAGCTGGGCTTTGGGGCTATAAGGACACTGCAGGAGCTCTATTTCTCTAAGACAAGCCTTCAAGATCTTTTGGATCTTCCTATGAGTGGCTTGGAGTGTAGCAAGGAGCTTGCCCTTTATTTTGGAGTTGTGTTCTTCCCAAAGTCTGAAGTAAGCAACTTTTATGAGTAATATCTTAGTTTTATGGGAGAAGAAACCACTGAACTTTAAAAAGAAAATGTGGATAAATTCTCCACATAAATGAACCTGGTAGACATTATGCCACATTAAATAAACCAATAATAAGAAAAATATTGTATGACTTGACTTATATGAGGCACTAACATAGATGAATACATAGATATAGAAAGTAGAGCTGTTATTGATTAGATATGTTGTTGTAGGGGAACAGGGACTTACTGACTTATGGTTATAAAGACTTCCTATGGGGAATATAAAAAAATCCTTGAGGGAAATGGTGCTGATGTTTTCAGTGTGATGTGATATATTTCTTGCCACTTAATTGTACACTTATAATGATTTAAGTGTTAGATTTTAGCATATATACCTATTGAAAACAATATAAACTTTAATTTGTATTGACTATCATTCTAGTACATAATCATAGTTATGATTAATACATATAGCCATTGCTCCATGCTCATCTAGAAGTGATTAGAAGTAGTAGGATAATCTTTACAGTGAAGAAGTTTTCCAGGGGCTGGCAATGTGGTATAGTCAGTAAAGCCTCTTCCTGTGATGCCAGCATCTCACATTGCCCTGGTTCCTGTCCCAGCTGCTACAGCACCCTGCTAATTTCCTGGTGAAAGGACTGGAGGACAGCCCAAGTGTTTGAGTTCTTGTTGCTCACATGGTTGACCTGATGAAGTTCCTGGCTCCTGTCTTTGATTTGGCCCAGCACTGGCTGTTGTGGCCATCTGGTGAGTAAACAGTGTATGGAAGAGATCTCTCTGTCTCTACAAGACAAACTCAGTTTCTATTTATTTATTTATTTATTTTTGACAGGCAGAGTGGACAGTGAGAGAGAGACAGAGAGAAAGGTCTTCCTTTGCCGTAGGTTCACCCTCCAATGGCCGCCGCGGCTGGCGCACTGAGGCCAGCGCACCATGCTGATCCAAAGCCAGGAGTCAGGTGCTTCTCCTGGTCTCCCGTGCGGGTGCAGGGCCCAAGCACTTGGGCCATCCTCCACTGCACTACCTGGCCATAGCAGAGAGCTGGCCTGGAAGAGGGGCAACCGGGACAGAATCTGGAGCCCCGACCGGGACTAGAACCTGGTATGCCAGCGCCGCAGGCGGAGGATTAGCCTATTGAGCCACGGTGCCAGCTTCAGTTTCTAATTATTAGCCATTCTCCTAACTTCAATGCCAATTGTATTCCACAAGTTGCAAAGAATGATGTAAGCCGGGTATTGCTGATGTAGTGAATTTCTTCATTAATGTTCTATTATGCTGTTTTTCTAATGATTCTCATATTTTAATGAGTAATTTTTGATGTCAAAAGTGAAATAAACACATTTTCTTCATTTAATCAAAAATTTCAAAAAAAGGTTTACTGGTTTGACAACTTTTCATCTATTTCATATTGTTGCTTTCCAAAAACATGGGACAAAAAGCAAAAATGGATAAATGAGAGTATATCAAACTTGTAAACTTATGCATATTTAAGAAAGCAACAAAGAGAAAACTGACAGAATGAGAGAGAATATCTGCAATCTGTATCTGGTAACTGGTTATGAGCTCAAGAAACACAACAACAGCAAAAAAGACAATCCAGTAAAGAGGTCAGCAACAGACAAGAATGGACATTTTCCAGAGGAGGAAATACAAGTGACCAACAGACATATGAAAAAATGTTCAGGTACACTAGACATCAGGGAAGTGCAATAAAAATACAATGAGGTGTCATCTCACTATCATTAAAATGGGTGTCATCCAAAAATCAAATGATTACTCATACTGGTGATGTTGTAGAGAAGAGGACACCATAATACACTGAGATGTGGCTGCAACTTAGTATAACCATTAGGGAAAACATTATGAAGACTCCTCCCAAAGCAAAAAATAGATCTATCATAGGATTCAGCTACCCCGCTTCTGGGAATATATAGATAGGAAATGGAGTCAGGGGATGAAACACATACTTGTACTCCCATATTTATAACACCCAAATTCACAATGAAGAAGATAGGGAATCAACCTAGAGGTCCATTAAATGATAAAAGGATAATTGAAATTTGATATATATACACATATATGCATGTATATATATACTGACATATGTGATGGAATATTAATCATAATGGTAATGAAATTCTGATATGTGCATCAATATGGATGGAAATGGCAATGATTATGCTAATGAAGTAAAAAAGACACAAAAACACAAGTTAATATAGAGTATAGAAAATGTGTGTATGGCATGTTATTTGGTATATACACAGTTATAAATTTGGCCTTCACTGAGTTATACTATGAATGTATACGTTTCTTTCCACTTTATAATAAGTTAGTGAGTACTAATTTATATAACATTAATATTTCATTTTTAACACAAAATAATATGCTTGAATGCATATATAATATTTATATATGAATTGATTATTACAAAATAAAATGTTGGATCTACAAATACATTTACAAAAATGCTTCTAGGAGCATGAAGAGAAAAATGAATGTCACAATGTACCCATACATATGTGCAATTGTTATTAATAAAATCTTAAAAAATAAAAATGAAAGTGGACTTTATTCATGGAATGCAAGAATGGCACAGCATACAAAAATAAATGTATGCATCATATCCACAGAATCAAGAAGAAAGCACATACAACATTATTAACTGATGCAAGAAGAATATTGACAAAATGTATCACCCGTTTGTGGAATAAACTGGAAATTTCTTAAAGCAAATAGAAGAATGTAGAAAATATCTATAGTTAACATCATACCTGATTGTAAATAGTGAAGATTTTCCATAAAGATAAAAATAAAAATATATTTGTTTTTCCTGTTTGTCATCAACATTGCAGTATTATGCCAGAACAAGTAAAACAAAAATGTTCCCATACAAAACAAACAAACAAAAAAATTCAGTGTCTTTACAGATGGAATAATCTTACTTGTAGAAAAGCCCAATTCATTGATAACAAGATAGTTAGATCTCAGAAATTCATTCAGAACACCTCAGGAAGAAAGAGCAACATGAAAAATCAGGTATATTCTTATTCACTAATATATGATGAACAATCTTAAAGTAAAATGTATAAAATAATTCCATTTAAAATAACATCAAATATATAAAATGCTTAGAAATTAATTCAACCAATGAGATTAAAGATTTGTTCACTTAAAACTATAAAATTAGGATGAAAGAAATTAAACAATACATCAGTAAATGGAAAGATATCCCGCATCAATGCATTGAAAAAATTACTATTGTTAAGAAAGCAATACTACCCAGTACAATGTATAGATTCAAAGTGGCTGTCAAAATTCCAACTGAATTTTGAAAGGGAAAAGTTCATCCTACAATACATAGAAAATTTCAATTTAATCTAAATAATCAAAAGCAGTTTTGAAAATGAGTAAAACTGGAGTACTGTTTATTTTCTAATTTTACAAAATGAAGAGGTAGACATTGTGGCACACTGGACTAGGCCAGTACTTTCAGTGCCCACATCCTGCATAGAAGTGCCTGATTCAAATCTTGACTACTCTGATTCCGATTCAGTTTCTGCTAATGTGTCAGGAAAACATCAGATGATGGCTCATGTACTTGCATCCCTGCAACTTGTGGAAGAACTAGATGGGATTTTCTCAGTGCAGGTAAAAGGACACTATATTTTAAACCAGAGAAATATAAGTATAGAAACTTTCCCAGGAAAGATAAATAAAAAGATACAAACATCAGTATTATTGAAATTTTGGTTTCTAACTCCATTTTAATTCTTCTACTGGGTTTTAAAATTTAAATCATAAAATATTGTAAATCTATGTTAATAAGTACATGGTATGCAAAGGAATAATCTGTGACATCAATAACATAAACATTAATGATGTAACATTAATTATCATGAATAAATAAGAAACTACAAAGACTGGAACATATGTATGTATATGAAGTTGTTAGTATCAGTTTAACATGAATCATTACAATTTTAGAACAATATGTATAATCTCCATAATCGCCATAAAATATTTTATGTATAAAAAAGGAAATGAAAAAGTAATAAAAAACCAATTAAACATAAAGGAAACCAATAATGTAGGCAACACAGGAAAAGAAATTATAAGACCTGAAGACATCAGAAAACAACATGGCAAAACTAAGCACTATATTTTCATAATTAATTTTCCAGTACATTGATAAAATTTACCAATGAGAAATGTTAGATAAAAATCAACAAAAGTTAAACTATATAGTGTCTATAAAGGGCTCATTTCAATGGCCAGTGCTCTAGTGTAGTGGGTAAAGCTGCATCCTGAAGTCCCAGCATTTCATATGGGCACTGGTTTGAGTGCTGCCTGCTCCACTTCCCATCCAGCTCTCTGTTAAGGCCTGGGGAAACAGTGGAAGATGGTCCAAGTCCTTCAGCCCCTGCACCAGTGTGGGAGACTTAGAAGAAGTTCCTGGCTCCTGGCTTCAGATGGGTGAAGTACTGGTTATGGCAGTCATCTGGGGAGTGAACCAGAGGATGGAAGACCTCTCTCTCTCTCTCTCTCTGTCTCTCTCTGCTCCTTCTTCTCTCTCTGTGTAACTCTGACTTTCAAATAAATAAATAAATAAATCTTTAATAAGATAAAAGATTCACTTCAGATATAAAAATTTTCATATTTTTAAACTTAAAGGATGGGGAAATGTATTTCATGAAATTAGCAATCAAAAGAGAACAGAAGAGATTTTATCACTATAAGAAAACAGGATTGGTGGCAGCGCTGTGGCATAACAGGTAAAGCCACCATCTGCAGTGCTGGCATCCCATATGGGTGCTGGTTCAAGTCCTGCCTACTCCACTTCCCATCCTGATCCCTGCTATGGTCTAGGAAACCGGATAATGGCCCAAGTCCTTGTGCCCTTGTACCTGCGTGTGAGACCCAGAAGAAACTCCTGTCTCCTGGCTTCAGATCAGTACAGTTCCAGCCAGGGCAGCCATCTAGGGAGTGAACCAGCACTCCCTCTCTCTCTGCCCCTGCCTCTGTGTAACTCTGCTTTTCAAATAAATAAATATTTAAAAAAAGAAGAAAAGGAAAAAAAAATAAAAGTAGGATTTATGACAAAAACTGCTGCAAGAGATAAAGATAAAATGACAAAGTGGTCAGTCCACTAATAACTATAACAGTTATAAAGGTATATCCACCAATATTTGCACCTCTAAACACAGAAACCAGGCATGGCTGCAGTCAGAGTGATAACATCCTATATTCAATAGTAGAACAATCAGAGTAGTGCAGTAAGGACAAACAGGACTAGAATACTACTTTAGATTAAGTGAACATATATGTGCAGATACACTCATGTGTGTATTACACATAGGAACAGCAGAATAACAACTGGTAGAAGTGCAATCCAAAACATTTTCTAGAACAGAGCATGTTAGGATACAATACTAGTGTTGGTAAGTTATAATGCCTGCAATCACTATACTTTCATTTAGGGTCAAGTGGAACAAAATAAAGCAAAAGCAACAGAAGTGGGAAACTTATAAATATATGTATATTAACCAGTGGATTAACAAAAAACAATCATGAAGGAAACTAGGAAATATCCTGAGAGAAAGGAAACATGGTGTACCTAAACCAATGGGATCCTGGTAAACCTAAGCAAAAAAAGAAATATATAGCTCTAAGCTATCTCGTGAAAAAAAAAAGCAAAATTTGCAAATCAGATACCTAAGTTTTTACCAGTGAACTTAAAGATAGCAGGAGAAAATAATATAGATTAGAGCAGTGATACACAGCACAGAGAAGAGAAAAACAATACAGAAAATCAATGAACTAAGATTTGATTCTTCAAAATGGTGAACAGAAGGTACATGTTAGCACAGCACTTAATACAGCACTTGGGGAAGCATATCACACATCTGAGTGCCTGATTTGTACCTATCTCCTCTGCTTCTGATTCATGTTCTTACTAAGGCACATCATGCTTACCTGTGAGGCAATAGATGATGACTCAACTGCTTGCATTGCTGCCACCTATGTGGAAGATCCATACTGACTTCTGGGCTCCTGGCTACAGCTGACCCAATCTTAGCTGTTGAAGGCACTTGTGAGGTGATCAGTGGATAGCAGATCCCTCTCTGTCTCTCTCTGCCTCTCTCTCCCTTCCAAATAAAAATGAAAGTGGTTTAATGTAAATAATTTTTAAAAATGAACAAAATGTATAACATGCAGGAGAATTAAGAAAAAATGGAAAACAAATAGCAAAAATTAAAAAAAAAAACTAAATCAGCAAAAAAGGGGCACTGCTACACTTATATACAAATAAAAAGAATTATGAGAGTGCTGTATATAAACAATTGTACACCTATAAACAGAATAATACAGATGAAACAGATAAATTTCTAGAAACACCACAGTCTTTCAAGAATATGTTATAAATAAACAAAATTTCATTTGAATAATTAATGAGAAAATTATAGAGATATTAGATTATGGGAGATAATAAATAAACATAATTTAATATTTAAACCACAAAATAAGGAGAAATCAAAGGATTAAACGCCTTTATTGGTGAACTATAAAAAAGTACAAGGGGCCGGCGCTGTGGCATATTGTGTAAAGCTGCCACCTGCAGTAGTGGCATTCCATATGGGCGCCGATTGCAGTCCTGGATGCTCCACTTCTGATCCAGCTCTTTGTATGGCCTGGGAAAGCAACAGAAAATGGCCCAAGTCCTTGAGACCCTCTACCCATGTGGGAGACTCAGAAGAACCGCCTGGATTCTGGCTTTGGACTGGCACCTGTGTGGGAAACCTGGGGGAGGCTCCTGGCTCCTGGCTTTGAATCAGTGCATCTCTGGTCATTGAGGCCAACTGGGGAGTGAGCCAGTGGGTGGAAGACCTCTCTCTCTCTCTCTCTCGCTCTCTCTCTCTCTCCCTCTCCCTCTCCTTTCCTCTCTCTGTGTAACATTTTCAAATAAATAAATAATTCTTTAAAAATATTTATTATAGTCACAATTTATTGTTGACTTTACCCCTCATTCATTACATAATGCCTTTCTTGGTCTCTTTTCATTGTTTTGTGTTAAAAGTATATTTTGCCTGATATTAGGACAAATGGTTACACTTGCTCATATTTTGCTTCCCATATGCCCATCCAACCTGTAAATGCAGAAACAGAACTGCTGCCATGCCCTATGTCAGGAGAGTGTGCTCCCCTGAGAACATTTTGGCATATCCTCTACAAACATAGATGCAAAATCCTCAACAAAATACCAGCTATTCAAATCCAACAACAGTTCAGAAAAATCATTCACCTGGACTAAGTGGGATTTATCCCTGATATGCAGAGAAGGTTGAACATTTGCAAATTAATAAATGTCATACATCACATTAACAAACTAAATAAAAATAACATGATTACCTTATTAAATGCAGAGAACCTTTGATAAATTACAATATCCTTTCATGATTAAAACCTTAAACACATTGGGTACAGATGGAACATCCCTCAGCACAATCAAAGAAATATATGACAAAACCACAGCCAGCCTCATACTGAATGGGGAGAGATTGTAAGCATTTCCATTATGACCCAGAACTAGCACCACGGCCATTAAATACAGTCCTGGAAGACTCATCCAGAACCATTAAGGAAGAAAAATAAATCAAAAGGATACAAATTGGAAAAAACAAAGTCAAATTATCCCTTTAATGCAGTTGATGTTTCTATATACAGGGGAACCAAAAGACTCCACTAAGAGACTACTAGGACTCCTTACAGAGTTTGGTAGTTTCAAGACATAAAATTAACACACAGAAATACATAGCTTTTGTTTTCAGTGACAATGTCATGCCTGAGAAACATCTTGTAAGATCAATCCCACTCACTATAACTACAAAAAAGTTGGAATAAATGTAACAGCAGGTGAAATGTCACTGATAAAAAATGTATAATATATTTAGAAAGAAATAGAAGAAACAAAAAATGGAAAAATCAATGTTTATGGATTTGAAGAATTAATATTATCAAAATATCCAAGCTGCCAAAAGTAATTAATAGGTTTAATGCAATTCCAGCAAAAATAATAATGGCATTATGGGGGCTGGGACTGTGGTGCAGCAGATAAAGCCACCGCCTGCAGTGCCAGCATCCCATATGGGCACCAGTTCAAGTCCCTGTTGCTCCACCTCTGATCCATTTATCTACTATTGCCTGGGAAATCAGTAAAAGATGGATCAACTCCTTGGGCCCCAGCACCCATGTGGGAGAATGGGAAGAAGCTCCTTTATCCTGGCTTTGGATCGGCTCAGCTCCAGCCATTGGAACCATCTGGGAAGTGAACCAGCAGATGTAAGAATCTCTCTCTCTCTCTCTCTCTCTCTCTCTCTTTCTTAATCTCTCTCTCTGTCTCTGCCTCTACATAGCTCTGCCTTTCAAATAAAGACATTTTTAATTTTTAATTTTTTTTTATTTGACAGGTAGAGTTACAGAGAGAGATAGACAGAGAGAAAGGTCTTCCTTCCATTGGTTCACTTCCCAAAGGGCCTCCATGGCCAGCGATCCAAAGCCAGGAGCCAGGTGATTCTTCCTGGTCTCCCATGCGGGTGCAGAAGCCCAAGCACTTGGGCCATCCTCCACTGCCCTTCTGGGCCACAGCAGAGAGCTGGACGGGAAGAGGAGCAACCGGGAATAGAACCCAGCGCCCATATGGGATGCCGGCGGCAGAGGATTAATGAAGTGAGCTACGGCGCCGGCCCCATAAATACATTAAAAAAACACATTATTATTATATATACATTATTATTATATACATAATACATACATTATATACATACACATTATTATTACATATACATGATGGAATAAGACTCAGCTACAAAAAATAATGCAATCCTGACATTCGCAACAAAATGGATGCAAGTGAAGATTATTATGATAAATGAAATAAAACAGATCCACAAGCAAACATATCACAAACCTGCTACTTGTGAAAGTTAAATATAAAGAGTATAAAATTGCATGAATATATTATTTGGATATGTAATTACACATATTGCTTTACTCACTCATGTATATGAGAATATACCACTTTCTGACATGTTATGATCACTGCCATGAATCCATTTTGAGATATTAATGTATTTATTTTCAAACAATTAAACATGAAATACATTATTATAAGCTGTAGTAACCCTACTGTGTTGTGGAATATTTGTATTTATTCTGTTTTGATATTCTTTACCCAACCTTTCTCTACCCTGCCCTCATAATCCCTGGACTCCAATTTCAGGTCTACTTTTACTAAATACTTTCTATGTCTACCTATTTTCACCTAATGTGATAATTTACAGTTAAATGTATTTTATGACCAGTATTAGGATTCATTCTTTTTGTGGCTGAAGAACATTCTATTGTTTTTATATATTGCATTTTCTTCCTCTATCCATGCACCAATCTGCACAAAAGGATATATACCTAATTATTGTGAATAGTGCTGGACTTGGGAGCTTATGTATCTATGGCATGTTTATTTCCTTTCATTCAAACACATGGCTGGGTATGGGACAAATGGGTCATAGATGACATCTAGTTTTAATTTTGAGGGGAACATCCTTACTGGTCTCCAAAACAACTGTACCAACTTTCAGTGTCATTAAACATGTATAGGGATTCTCGCGGCCACCGTGCGCTGGCTGCAGGAAGCCACCTCGCCTCTTCTTTTGTTGTCAGGGACCCCGCGAGGAGCGCCACTCGCCAGCCTCTCATTGCCGGCTGCAGGGCCGGGTCCTTGGAGGCTCGCCAGCCCTGCCCATGAGGGGGTCCGCGATCATCCTGGCTCCCGCCCCGGCCTGCAGAAGCGGGCAGCTCAGCCCCTTCCAGACAGCACTGTGGAGGTGAATGCGGGAGGTGTGATTGCGTATATCAGTTCTTCCAGCTCAGCCTCTAGCCCTGCCTCCTGACACAGTGAGGGCTCTGAGGACAATTTCAAGTCCTCCTCTTCTGTTCCATCTTCTCCAAACAGCTCCAACTTGGATACCAATGGTAATCCCAAGAACGGAGAGCTCCCCAATATTGAAAGCATCCTGAAGAATGATCGGATAGATTGCTCCATGAAAGTAAGCACGTCGGGTGCACCAGGCATAAAAGAGTCACAGTGGCGTGACAATTCAGTGGCATGGTTCTGCTGTGTAAAGTCTGTGGGGGTGTGGCGTCAGGATTCCACTATGGAGCTCATGCCTGTGAAAGATGTAAGGGTTTCTTTCAGAAAAGTATTCAGCAAAACAAGAAGTGCCTGAAGAGTGAAAACTGCTCTGTAATGAGGATGAACAGGAACAGGTGACAGCAGTGTCGCTTCAAGAAGTGCCTGTCTGTGGGAATGCTGAGAGATGCTGTTAGGTTTGGCCATATTCCTAAGTGCGAGAAACAGAGGATGCTGTTTGAAATGCAAAATGCGATGAAAACCATGATGAACAGCCAGTTTAGTGATCACTTGCAGAAACACCGTGAATAGACGGCCTTACCAGCCCAGGAACAGCTGCGACCCAAGCCCCAGCTAGAGCAAGAAAACCTGAAAAACTCTCCTCCTCCTTCTTCTGATTTTGCAAAGGAAGCAGTGGTCAGCATGGTCACCAGAGCCCACAAGGATACCTTTATGTTTAATCAGGAGCAGCGAGAAAACTCTGCTAAGGTCATGCAGCCCCACAGAGAACAGATTCCCAAGAATATGGAGCAGTATAATTTAAATCATGACCATTGTGGCAATGAGATTAGCTGTCAGTTTCCATCAGCCATCAGTATCTCAATGGACAGTACAAAGGGAGGAACATCATGCATTACCCAATGTACTGCAATTGTATTGCAAATGGACATTGTATGAACTTCTCCAATGCTTATACTCACAGTGAATATGATAGAGTTCCAATAGATGGATTTTCTCAGAATGAGAACAAGAATAGTTACCTGTGCAACACTGGAGGAAGGATGCATCTGGTTTGTCCAATGAGTAAGTTGCCATATGTGGATCCACATAAATCAGGGCATGAAATCTGGGAAGAATTTTCAGTGAGCTTCACACTAGCAGTGAAAGAAGTGGTGGAATTTGCAAAGCAGATTCCTGGGTTCTGAGATCTCTCTTGCATGACCAGGTCAACCTTTTGAAGGCTGGAACTTTTGAGGTTTTAATGGTACGATGTGCATCACTATTTGATGCAAAGGAGTGTACAGTCACCTTTTTAAGTGGAAAGAAATGTCGTGTGGATGATTTACTCTCAATGGGAGCAGGGGATCTGCTGAACTCCATGTTTGACTTTAGTGAGAAGCTAAATGCCCTCCAACTTAGTGATGAAGAGATGAGTTTGTTTACAGCAGTTGTCCTTGTGTCCACAGATTGATCTGGAATAGGAAATGTCAAATCTGTGGAGACTTTGCAGGAAATCCTTATCCGTGTACTAAGGACCTTAGTAATGAAAAACTATCCAAATGTGGCCTGGATTTTTACAGAACTACTTCTAAAGTTGCCATATCTTTGATCTTTAAACAACATGCACTCTGAGGAGCTCTGGGCCTTCAAAGTGCACCCTTAAGGCCTTCGTTTATAGAAACATGAACTGATGCGAACTGTACCTTTGTGCTACAGTGCTTATTTATACACGTATGCTCTATGTGCAGATGCAAAGGACTTTCAGATGATACAAGATTGTAGGCTGTCTCTGTAAACAAGCACTAGATGTGTGGATTAAGAACACTTTAGCCACGAGTAGACATTGACAGCATCTGCCCAATAGATCGATGAGCTGTGTCACACTTAAACTGGGAGAAGTTACACTGAATTATAATCACACTGAATGTTAGACTTTCATCTGCCAAAACCAAAAACCATTTTGATCTCCCTGTGGTATAAATGTATAATGCACAATCACAAATATAAGAGGACTTAGAAATTCATCCTTTATAGAAGTTCTGTTTGAGTAGTGGGTAACTTGATGTTCACCCCAAGACCATTTGGTCTGGTAATTGGAGACTTTGGGAATTAGGAGGTTTCCATGTCTGTATTTTGCTTTGCCACTGTTGAGGCATATGGCCCTGGGCAGGTTACTTATGTACTAAAACATGTTTATAAAGCATATGTACCTCTTGGGAGATAGGCACTATGCAAATAAGGTGACATTTTTGTTTTAATTATTCATAATATTCTTTTCTAATTTCTACGCATTTCTGGGAAATCATTCAACAGTTCATACCAGTTTATTCAGGGTTCCTGCATATGTGTGGGTATCCTACTGATACACACATATTCAAAGCTTATGAGTACAGCAAGTACATAGTATATGTACATAATATGTATGTGAATATAGTTATACATAAATATATAGTCTTCACAATATTTTAAACTGTAAAGAACTTTATCATAAAATAAAAAAACAAGAGGTGTCAGAAGACCCAAATTAGGTGCATTTTACCTGTTGATGATGACATGACCATTGCTTTAAAATGTTTAGACAGTAGGATATTGAATTTATGCTGCTTTTGTTTACTTAAGCAACAGTTAATATAAAAGTGCAACAGGCAGTTGAGTCCAGATTTCAAAACTGTATCTCAGAATTCATCATTGGTGAAGTCTTTGGTTCAAGGTACTAGCCATTTAAAAATTCATTCAGATTCTTACCTTGTACTAAAAAAGATTGCATTGCTGCTCCTTATACACATGTTGCAGCTTGATGGATCCGGCTGAAAAGCCCATGAGAGTATTTCAGGCATGGAAAGCCAAGACACTCTGGGGGAAAAAAAAACCCTACATGAAAGATCTCCACCACTGAGATCCCAGTGGAAATAACGGGTCATCAAAGAAGGAGGTACCTTTCTCTGAAGGGAGGAGAGAAATTCCACTTTGACTAAGACCTTGCCTAAAAATGATCAGAGTCAGTGAACTCAGGGGGCTTCCATAGCCTTGGCAGCTCATGACAAGAGCCTAGGGTGATTACTGATGCCATAAACAAGAGTGTCAATTTGTTAAGTCAACAACAGGAGTCACTGTGCACTTACTCCTCATGTAGGATCTCTGTCCTTAGTGTGCTGTACATTGAGATTTAATGGTATAACTAGTACTCAAACAGTATTTTTCTTTTTTTTTTTTTTTAACTTTTATTTAATGCATATAATTTTCCAAAGTACGACTTATGGATTACAATGGCTTCCCCCCCATACCGTCCCTCCCACCCACAACCCTCCCCTTTCCCACTCCCTCTCCCCTTCCATTCACATCATGATTCATTTTCGATTATCTTAATATACAGAAGATCAGCTTAGTATACATTAAGTATGGATTTCAACAGTTTGCTCCCACACAGAAACATAAAGTGAAAAATAATAGATGATTTTTTTAAATGATGATGAAATCAGAGTAGACCTATTGTCATGTTTAATCCCAGTGAGAGTCAAGTTGGGAATTGATAATTTTTTTTTTTTCTTTTCTTTTTTCTTTTTTTTTTTTTTACAGAGGATCAGTTTAGTATGCATTAAGTAAAGATTTCAACAGTGTGCACCCCCATAGAAACACAAAGTGAAATATATTGTTTGAGTACTCGTTATAGCATTAAATCTCAATGTACAGCACATTAAGGATAGAGATCCTACATGAGGAGTAAGTGCACAGTGACTCCTGTTGTTGACTTTACCAATTGACACTCCTGTCTATGGCATCAGTAATCTCCCTATGCTCCAGTCATGAGTTTCCAAGGCTATGGAAGCCCTCTGAGTTCTCCGACTCTTATCTTGTTTAGACAAGGTCATAGTCAAAGTGGAGGTTCTCTCCTCCCTTCAGAGAAAGGTACCTCCTTCTTTGATGACCTGTTCTTTCCACTGGGATCTCACTCGCAGAGATCTTTTGCCAGAGTGTCTTGGCTTTCCATGCCTGAAATACTCTCATGAGCTTTTCAGCCAGCTCCGAATGCCTTTAGGGCTGATTCTGAGGCCAGAGTGCTATTTAGGACATCTGCCATTCTATGAGTCTGCTGAGTATCTCACTTCCCATGTTGGATCACTCTCCCCTTTATTTACTCCATCGGTTAGCGTTAGCAGGTACTAGACTTGTCTATGTGTTCCCTTTGACTCCCAGTCCCTTCACCATGACCAACTGTGAACTGAAACTGATCACCTGGAACAGTGAGATGGCATTGGTACATGCCACCTCGATGGGATTGAATTGGAATCCCCTGGTATGCTTCCAACTCCACCACTTGGGGCAAGTCAGCCTGAGCATGTCCCAAATTATACATCTCTTCCCTCTCCCATTCCCACCACCATGTTCAACAAGGATCACATTTCAGTTAATTTTCAACACTTAAGAATAACTGTGCATCAATTACAGATCTAAACCAGTCATATTAAGTAGAACAGATAAAAAAAACTACTAAGAGGGATAATGTATTAAGTTGTTCATTAACAGTCAGGGCTATGCTGATCAAGCCACCATTTCCCATAGTGTCCACCTCACTCCAACAGGTTTCCCTCTTGGTGTTCAGTCAGTCGTCACCGATCAGGGAGAACATATGGTATTTGTCCCTTTGGGACTGGCTTATTTCACTCAGCATGATGTGTTCCAGATTCCTCCATTTTGTTGCAAATGACTGGATTTCGTTGTTTCTTACTGCGGTATAGTATTCTAAAGAGTACATATCCCATAATTTCTTTATCCAGTCTATCGTTGATGGGCATTTAGGTTGGTTCCAGGTCTTAGCTATTGTGAATTGAGCTGCAATAAACATTAGGGTGCAGACCGCTTTTTTGTTTGCCAATTTAAATTCCTTTGGGTAAATTCCAAGGAGTGGGATGGCTGGGTCGAACGGTAGGGTTATATTCAGGTTTCTGAGGAATCTCCAGACTGACTTCCATAGTGGCTTGACCAGCTTGCATTCCCACCAACAGTGGGTTAGTGTCCCTTTTTCCCCACATCCTCGCCAGCATCTGTTGTTGGTAGATTTCTGCATGTGAGCCATTCTAACCGGGGTGAGGTGAAACCTCATTGTGGTTTTGATTTGCATTTCCCTGATTGCTAATGACCTTGAACATTTTTTCATGTGCCTGTTGGCCATTTGGATTTCCTCTTTTGAAAAATGTCTATTGAGGTCCTTGGCCCATCTCTTAAGTGGGTTTTGGTTTTGTTTTTGTGGAGTTTCTTGATCTCTTTGTAGATTCTGGTTATTAACCCTTTATCTGTTGCATAGTTTGCAAATATTTTTTCCCATTCTGTCGGTTGTCTCTTCACTCTCCTGACTGTTTCTTTTGCAGCACAGAAACTTCTCAATTTGATGCAATCCCAATAGTTGATTTTGGCTTTGACTGCCTGTGCCTCCCGGGTCTTTTCCAGAAATTCTTTGCCTGTGCCAATATCTTGAAGGGTTTCTCCAATGTTCTCTAGTAACTTGATGGTGTCAGGTCGTAGATTTAGGTCTTTAATCCATGTTGAGTGGATTTTTGTGTAAGGTGTAAGGTAGGGGTCTTGCTTCATGCTTCTGCACGTGGAAATCCAATTTTCCCAGCACCATTTATTGAATAGACTGTCCTTGCTCCAGGAATTAGTTTTAGATCCTTGATCAAATATAAGTTGGCTGTAGATGTTTGGGTTGATTTCTGGTGTTTCAATTCTGTTCCATTGGTCTATCCATCTGTTTCTGTACCAGTACCATGCTGTTTTGATTACAACTGCCCTGTAGTATGTCCTGAAATCTGGTATTGTGATGCCTCCGGCTTTGTTTTTGTTGTACAAGATTGCTTTAGCTATTCGAGGTCTCTTGTGCCTCCATATAAATTTCAGCACCATTTTTTCCAGATCTGAGAAGAAGGTCTTCGGTATCTTGATTGGTATTGCATTGAATCTGTAAATTGCTTTTGGGAGAATGGACATTTTGATGATATTGATTCTTCCAATCCATGAGCATGGAAGATTTTTCCATTTCTTGGTATCCTCTTCTATTTCTTTCTTTAAGGTTTTGTAATTTTCATCGTAGAGATCTTTAACGTCTTTGGTTAAGTTTATTCCAAGGTATTTGATTGTTTTTGTAGCTATTGTGAATGGGATTGATCTTAGAAGTTCTTCCTCAGCCATGGCATTGTCTGTGTATACAAAGGCTGTTGATTTTTGTGCATTGATTTTATACCCTGCTACTTTGCCAAAATCTTCTATGAGTTCCAATAGTCTCTTAGTAGAGTTCTTTGGGTCCCCTAAATACAGAATCATGTCATCTGCAAAGAGGGATAGTTTGAGTTCTTCCTTCCCAATTTGTATCCCTTTAATTACTTTTTCTTGCCTAATAGCTCTGGCTAGAACTTCCAGAACTATATTGAATAGCAGTGGTGAGAGTGGGCATCCCTGTCTGGTTCCAGATTTCAGTGGAAATGCTTCCAACTTTTCCCCATTCAATAGGATGTTGGCTGTGGGTTTTTCATAGATTGCTTTGATTGTATTGAGGAATGTTCCTTCCAAACCCAGTTTGCTTAGAGTTTTCATCATGAACGGGTGTTGTATTTTATCAAATGCTTTCTCGGCATCTATTGAGATAATCATATGGTTTTTCTTCTGCAGTCTGTTAATGTGGTGTATCACATTGATTGTCTTGCGCACATTAAACCATCCCTGCATACCAGGGATAAATCCCACTTGGTCTGGGTGGATGATCTTTCTGATGTGTTGTTGCATTCTATTGGCGAGAATTTTATTGAGGATTTTTGCATCTATGTTCATCAGGGATATTGGTCTGTAATTCTCTTTCAGTGCTGCATCTTTCTCTGGCTTAGGAATTAAGGTGATGCTGGCTTCATAGAAAGAATTTGGGAGGACTCCCTCTTCTTCGATTGTTCTGAATAGTTTGAGAAGAATTGGAGTTAGTTCTTCTTTAAACGTCTGGTAGAATTCAGCAGTGAATCCATCTGGTCCTGGGCTTTTCTTTGTTGGGAGGGCCTTTATTACTGTTTCAATTTCTGTCTCAGTTATGGGTCTGTTTAGGTTTTCGATGTCTTCCTGGTTCAATTTAGGCAGGTTGCATGTGTCCAGTATTTTTCACTTTATGTTTCTGTGTGGGAGCAAACTGTTGAAATCTTTACTTAATGTATGCTAAACTGATCTTCTGTATATAAAGAGAATTGAAAATGAATCTTGATGTGAATGGAAGGGGAGAGGGAGTGGGAAAGGGGAAGGTTGTGGGTGGGAGGGACGTTATGGGGGGGAAGCCATTGTAATCCATAAGTTGTACTTTGGAAATTTATATTCATTAAATAAAAGTTAAAAATAATAAAAAAATTTGATTCTTTCTAGAGAGCTAATTAATGTTTAAGGAAACCATGATTATTATATTGGGATGTGTGTGTACAGGTGTATGTGCATGTGTGTTCTGAGTCCATTTGTTGTGTGTGTGTTTTTCTTACTAAGTAACACTACAGGGATTTTGTCAAACGGGATTTCCTGTGTAACTGGAAAAATCATTTAGTGTGTGACCTACAGGCTTAGAAATGGTGTAGTCAAAGACATTTCATCCCCGTTGCTCATAGTGAGCTTTGTTAAATAGCTCAGCTCAGTCTCTGTTTATAGCAGTAGGAGAAATAGCCAAAATTGAGGATTTTATGTATGGTTTTATGTTCCCCTGGCAAATAACAAATCATTGGTTTATTTTGGATAAAGATTGACTTCCATATAATGCTTAGATTATATAAATGGTAAAAATAAGAGCCCACTTCCCTAGACCTGTGACTGTCATGTGAGCAGAATGCCTTATTTTGTAATCTTGTTTAACTTATTGATACTGGGACTTGAATTTCTTTGACTAGTTAAGTAAGTTCCAAAGTTAAATCCTCTCATTTTTAAAGAGGAGAGGCGATGGTGATGTTTGTATTACAATAAAAACCATAACTGTGATTTACCTTAAGTAGGCATGACTTTTATGGGATATACAGTATAGTTTTTTATGAATCCTTTACATGATAGCACTATCTTTTTACATTTTTTTTCTAAGATAAACAAAGGTATAGTTTTCTTCTATAGCAGATAGAAACAGCTTTTTGAAGTAATACTGAAAACCTCAATGATCATCTTTGTTCTTATTTTTTGCCTTTTGTGTAGGCCTCTTTATAACCTGTATCTTTAACGCAATTGAATCTTTAGGAATGTGTAACTGGAACTATATTAGAATTGCTTATAAAACTTTAGCTAGGTTAAATATAAAATACATGTACACATCTAAATATACACATATAGATTCACATTTTGTCTTGTAAAATTTTATTTGAATAAATTCTTCCTTTAGGTAATCGGAAATAAAATTAATGGTTCCTATGTGACTTGCAGCATTTCTATATTTGAAAATAGTTCACTATGAAACTTCTAATTCTCAAATTAAACCAGCAGCCGGTTACAAGCACATTCTGTGATTCAGTCATTGGTTATCCTAGATGCAGAGGATACAACCAGTTTAGGGAACTTGTGAGTCGGTGGGACACTGTTGATTGATTAATAATGTACTGTATGAATTAAGTGATGCTTTACCTCAGATTTTACACTTCAAAGTCCAAATATGAGCATTATGTCAGCAAACCTAGGGACATTATGTCAGCAAGCTAAAACATTTTTTCACGTGCTTTCAGTGTATCTGTACATGATCTGAGAGAGGATTTAAGCTTTTTAGAGAGAAATAGCTGAGGGGAAGGGAAAACACCATGAGATGTAGCTTGTCCTGATGGTTTCATTGCACATTAAAAAACGAGAAGCAGACATCAATGGATAACATGTATAGCTCTCATATCTACATTTCAAGAAATTACCATTGTAACTTGATAAGAGGTGATTTATTTTATGTAAACACCATTGCAAAACAAAGTGTAGAAGCTCAGCTAGACTTACGTTGTGCATGAGAGTAAATACCTATCTGAATTATTCTTTTTTTCCAATATAAAGTTTGCTGAATGTACAAGGAGGGTTTATCACTCAGGATATAGAATTTTTTAGGGGTTGGGGAGGGCTCTGTCTGGAAAATTGTTACCTATAAACAAAGATTGTCTTGATTTGATCCAAAATATAACACTTGAATCCATTCTTGAATTAAAATGGGAGAATAAAATGGCTATTGTTTAAATATTATTTCTTTTCTTTTCTTTTTTTTTGACAGGCAGAGTGGACAGTGAGAGAAAGAGAGATGGAGAGAAAGGTCTTCCTTTACCGTTGGTTCACCCTCCAATGGCTGCCGCAGCCGGCACGCTGTGGCCAGCGCACCGTGCTGATCCAAAGTCAGGAGCCAGGTACTTCTCCTGATCTCTCATGGGGTTCAGGGCCCAAGCACTTGGGCCATCCTCCACTGCACTCCTGGGCCACAACAGAGAGCTGGCCTGGAAGAGGGGCAACTGGGACAGAATCCGGAGCCCTGACTGGGACTAGAACCTGGTGTGCTGGCGCCACAGACAGAGGATTAGCCTATTGAGCCACAGCACCAGCATAAATATTATTTCTAACCAAAAATATATAAAGATTATTTTTTCTCCACATCCTCACCAGCATTTATTTTTGTTTGAAAATAGCCACTCTAACTGGTGTTTTAATTGCATAATAGGTTCCTAAAGGTATAGAAAGCCCTAAGAGAATGATAGCCAAGACAGAGATTCAACAAACAATAAAGGACTCATACAATCTATGTATTTCTGATGTCATAGAAAACCTAAACAGAACAATAACTCAGATGGATATCTAATCAATAATATAGTCTCTCCCAACAAATAACAGTCCAGGACTGGATGGCTTCACTGCTGATTTTTATCAAACTTTTAAACAGGAAGTAGTTGCAATTCTTCTCAAACTATTCAAAACAATTGAAAGGGAAAGCATTCTCCCAAACTGCTTCTATGAGGCCAACATCACCTTAATTTTAAAATGAAAAAAGATACAACAAAGAAATCTAACAATAGACCAACATCTCTGATTAACAGTTACAAAAATCCTCAACAAAATATCAGGCAGATAAGATATACAAAGAAACCAATAACACATCAGCAAGATTATTCTCCTGGACCAAGTGGTATTATCTCTACAAAATAAGAATGGCTCAATATATGCAAATCAATGAATACGACACATCTCATTAACAAATAGAATAAAAGCATTTGCTTAACCCAATAGATGCAGAGAAATCATTTGATAAAATACAAAATCCTCTCATGATAAAAGCCTTTATTCATTAACACAATCAAGGCAATATATGACCAAACTATAGCAAACCTCATACTAAATGGGATGAAGATGGAAGCAATTCCCTGCCGGCGCTGTGGCTCACTAGGCTAATCCTCCGCCTAGCGGCGCCGGCACACCGGGTTCTAGTCCCGGTCGGGGCGCCGGATTCTGTCCTGGTTGCCCCTCTTCCAGGCCAGCCCTCTGCTGTGGCCAGGGAGTGCAGTGGAGGATGGCCCAGGTGCTTGGGCCCTGCACCCCATGGGAGACCAGGAAAAGCACCTGGCTCCTGGCTCCTGCCATCGGATCAGCGCAGTGCGCCAGCCGCAGTGTGCCGGCCGTGGCGGCCATTGGAGGGTGAACCAATGGCAAAAGGAAGACCTTTCTCTCTGTCTCTCTCTCTCTCACTGTCCACTCTGCCTGTCAAAAATTAAAAAAAAAAAAGGAAGCAATTCCCTGAGCTCTGGAGCTAGACAAATATGTACACTCTCACCACTGCTATTCAAGATAATTCTGACAGTTTTAACCAGACTATTAAGCAAGAAAAAGAAATCAAAAGGACATCAATTGGAAAAGGTAACATGATCTTACATATAATGAAACCAAAAACTCTACCAAAAGACGACCAAAACTCATAAGAGAGTTTGGTAAAGTTGCAGAATATAAAAGTCAACATACAAAAATCAATAGTTTAGCAGACAATGTCATAACTGAGAAAGAACTTTTACAATCAGTACCATCCACAATAGCTATAAAAAATTAAATACCTTAGAATATATTTAACAAAGGATATTAGGCTGGCGCCGTAGCTCACTAGGCTAATCCTCCACCTGTGGCGCAGGCACTCTGGGTTCTAGTCCTGGTTGGGGCGCCGGATTCTGTCCCGGTTGCTCGTCTTCCAGGCCAGCTCTCTTCTGTGGCCCAGGAAGGCAGTGGAGGATGGCCCAAGTGCTTGGGCTCTGCACACATATGGGAGACCAAGAGGAAGCACCTGGCTTCTGGCTTTGGATTGGTGCAGTGCGCAGGCTGTAGCGGCCATTTGGGGGATGAACCAGCAGAAGGAAGACCTTTCTCTCTGTCTCTCTGTCTCTCACTGTCTAACTCTGCCTGTCAAAAAAAAAAAAAAAAAGGATATCATCAATCTCTACATTTAAATTATAAAACATTAAAGAAAGAAATAGAAGACACAAAAATGGAACTCTTCTATGTCTATGGATTAGAAGAATTTATATTATCAAAATGTCCATATTACCCAACAATTTACATATTAAGTGCAATTCCAATCAAAATATCATGGGCACTACTAGTTCTAGAAAAAATGATGCTAAAATTCATTGGAAACAAAAAAACATTGTGAACACTTGAGGCACTCTTAAATAACTAAAACAAAACTGGAGATATCACAATATCAGATTTCAAGACATAGTATATAGAGCAGTTATAATCAAAGCAAGCTTTTTAAAAAAATCAAATACTAGAAATGAAGAATTCAACAGATCAAATAAGAAATGCAGTGGAATGTCTTAAGAACTGATTAAGTGAGTTAGAAGAAAGAAAATCTGAGCAAGAAGACAAATCCCTGGAAATTTCAGACAGAACAAATACAACAGCAAGAAACCAAAAAAACTAAAAAAAAACTACTATTGGGGATTTACAGGATACCCTCACATGAGCCATCATACAGGTCTTAGGAGTTCTTGAAGGTGAGGAAATAGTGAATGAATTAGAAGGCCTTTTTAGTTAAATAATACCAGAAAACTAATTTGGAGAAAGAAAAGGACATCCAAATAGAATTCCAAATAGATATGATCAGAAAAGGGCTTTGCCATGACACATTGTGATTAAATTCTCCACAATAAAACACAATGAACAGTTTCTAAAATGTGCATGAGAGAAAAGTCAGATTACCTTCAGAGGATCTCTAATTAGACTCACAGAGGACTTCTCATCAGAAACCCTACATGCTAGGAGAGAATGGCAAGAAATATTCCAAGTATTAGGAGAAAAGATACTATCATCCCAGAATACTGTACCCTGAAAAGCTGTCCCTTATGAACGAAGGTGAAATAGACCTTCCATAATGAACAGAAATTTAAATAATTTCCCACCACTTGTCCAATTTACAAAAGATGTTTAATGATGTGCTACACACAGAAACACAGAAACAATGTCATCACTATGAATGAATGTGAAGGAAGAAAATTCCTCAATAGAATTATAAAGGACCCCTAAGAAAAAAATAGGAATATTAATGGAAAAACTGAAGGGCAAAGTTATTTATCAATATATACCTTCAATACAAATGGCCACAATGCTCCAGTGAAAAGTTACAGACTGGCTGAATGGATTTAAAAAAAACCCAAATCCATTTATTTGCTGCCTACAAGAAACACATCTCACCAACAATGATACTCGCAGAGTGAAAAAGATATTCCATGATCATAGAAACAAAAAAAGAGCTGGTATAGACATCCTAATAACAGACAAAATAAATTTTAACATAAAAACATTTAATAGCAACAAAGAAGGGCATTACAAAATAATAAGGGATCCATTCAATTTGAAGAAATGACAATTATAAACATATATGCACCTAACTACAGGGTACCTTGCTACATACAAGAAATATTAATGGATCTAAAGGGAGACATAGATTCAAATACAATAGTCATGGGGTACTTCAATACCCCACTTTCAGCAAAGGACAGATCAACCAGAGAGAAAAAGAACAAGGAAACAACAGAGTTATTGACACTATTAACCAAATGGATTTAAAAGCTATCTGCAGAACTTTTCACGCTAAGCTGCAGAATACACATTCTTCTCACCAGTGTATGGAACTTGGTCTGGGATAGACCACATACTATGCCATTAAGCAAGTCTCAGCAAGTTCATCAAAATCAAAATTATACCACACACCTTCTCAGACAACAATGGAATGAAGTTGGAATCAACAACTTAGAACTCTTAAGAACAAATACAAACAAATGGAGATTGAACAATATGCTCCTGAATGAACAGTGAGTCAAAAAAGAAATCAGAAGAAAAAAAATTAAAAAAAATTACTGGAAACAAATGAAGGTGACAATACAATATATCAAATCCTATGGGATACAGCAAAAGCAGTGTTAAGAGGAAAGTTTAAAGCAATTGGTGCCTATATCAAAAATTTAGGAAGGCACCAAATAAATCAGCCATCAATGCATCTTAAGGTCCAAGAAAAATAACAGAAAAACAAATCTAAAACTAGTAGGAGAAAATAAATAATTAATTACAACAGAAATAAACAAGATTGAAACAAAAAATACAAAAGATCAGCAAAATAAAGAGCTGGTTCTTTGAAAAAATAAACAATTGACCCAACTAAACAAAAAGGGATAAGATCAAAATTAATAAAATTAGATATGAAAAAGGAAATGTAACAACAGACATCACAGAAAAAAGAGGAATTATCAGAAATTATTACAAAGAGCCATATGCCAACAAAACAGAAAACACAGATGAAATGGATAGATTCCTCAACACAAAAAACCTCATTAAATTGAGCCATGAAGACATAGAAAAGCTAAACAGGTCCATAACCAAGACAGAAATTGAATCAGTAACAAAGATCTCCCTAACAAAAACCCCGGGATAAGATGGCTTCACTGCTGAATTCTACCAGTCATTTAAAGAACAAAATCCAATTCTTCTCAAGCTATTCAAAACAACTGAAAGGGAGGGGACCCTTTTAAATTATTCTACAAAGACTGCATCATCTTAATTCCTAAACCTGAAAAAGATACAATAAATAGAACTACGGACCAATTTCCATGATGAACATAGATGCAAAAATCCTCAACAAAATCCTAGCCAGTTGAATCCAATGGCACATATATGCACCTCATCCACTCAGACTAAATGGAATTTATCCCTGATATGCAGGAATGGTTCAACATTCTCAAATCAATGTGACACATCACATTAACAAACTGCTGAACAAAAACTATGTGATTATCTGAATAGATGCAGAAAAAGCACTTGATAAAATACAACACCCTTTCATGATGAGAACTCTGAGCAAATTGGGTATAGAAGGAAAATTCCTTAACACAATCAAGGAAATCTATGACAAACCCATGGCCATCATCCTAATGAATGGAGAAATATTGGAAGCATTCCCACTGAGACATGGAACCAAGACAAGGATGCCCACACTCACCATTTCTATTCAATATTGTCCTGGAAGTTTTAGCCAAATTGGGAAGGAGCAAGTCAAAGTATCCCTAATTTCAGATGGCATGATGCTATATATAGGGGATCCAGAAGATTCCACCAGGAGACTACTGGAACTCATAGAAGAGTTTGGTAAAGTAGCAGGATATAAAATCAATGCACAAAAATCAACAGCCTTTGTTCACATAGACAAAACCAAGGCTGAGAAAGAACTACATTCCATTCATAACAGCTACCAAAAAAATCAGATACCTTGGAATAAAATTAACCAAAGATTAATCTCTCTATGATGAGAATTACAAAACATTAGTTTTTAAATATTTATTTATTTATTTGAAAGGCAGAGAGAGAGAGAGAAACTCTTCCATCTGCTGGTTTACTCTCCAGATGGCTACAAGTCCAGAGCTGTGCTGATCCAAAGCCAGGAGCTATGAGTTTCTTCTCAGTCTCCTATGTTGGTACAGGGGATAAAGGATTGGGCCATCTTCTACTACTTTCCAAGGCCATAGCAGAGAGCTGGCTCAGAAGTGGAGTAGCCAGGACTCAAACCAGCATTCACTTTAGGTGAATTTTTTATGTTCTTTAGATTTGTTCTGGGAATCATTTAAGTTAATTAAAATCAGTTTCATCCTTTCAAGTTTTAATTTTATTCTTCTTTGGGTTTTTGTGATTCAGCATTCAATTATGCATTATTTTTTCTTATTATCAAAGCAAACACATTCTTAAAAATTCTAGTGCATGCTTCAGGCCGGCGCCGCGGCTCAATAGGCTAATCCTCCGCCTAGCGGCGCCGGCACACCGGGTTCTAGTCCCGGTCGGGGCGCCGGATTCTGTCCCGGTTGCCCCTCTTCCAGGCCAGCCCTCTGCTGTGGCCAGGGAGTGCAGTGGAGGATGGCCCAGGTGCTTGGGCCCTGCACCCCATGGGAGACCAGGAAAAGCACCTGGCTCCTGGCTCCTGCCATCGGATCAGCGCGGTGCGCCGGCTGCAGCGCGCCGGCCGCGGCGGCCATTGGAGGGTGAACCAACGGCAAAGGAAGACCTTTCTCTCTGTCTCTCTCTCTCACTGTCCACTCTGCCTGTCAAAAAAAAAAAAATTCTAGTGCACGCTTCTGCCCTGGCTGGAGGGAAGAGGCTCTATGTCTATCTCTGTGAGCCCTGGTATTATTTTCTGTGATGGTTCCCTCACAGTGGTCATTTTCCATGCATGCCCTGATCAGTCCTCAGCTACAATACTCCAGGGCTCCTGTGGGTATATCATTTGCCTGCTAACTACCTCCAACTTCGTTCAGCTGTGTGGAATTACTTCCCTTTTGAATCAAAAAAAGAAAGAAAGAGAGAAATTGAAAGAATTTGTCGCCACTCGTCCAGCCCTGCAAAAGATTTTTAAAGATGTGTTATACACAGAAACACAGAAACACGGTCATCAATATGAAAGAAGATAAAGGAAGGAAACCTCACAGCAAAAGATCACAGGGAATTCAAAGCATATATTAGAACTTATCTTTGGCAAATGGCAGGGCAAAGTTACCACTTATCATTAGTCACATTGAACGTTAATGGCCTGAACTGTCCAGTTAAAAGACACTGATTGGCTGATTGGGTTAAGGAACAAAACCCATCTATTTGCTGCTTACAAGAAACACACCTATTCCAACAAAGATCCATACAGACTGAAAGTGAAAGGCTGGAAAAAGATATACCATGCCAACAGAAATGAAAAAAGAGCAGGCGTAGCCATCTTAATATCAGACAACATAAACTTTACCACAAAAACTGTTAAGAGAGACAACGAGGGACACTATATAATGATTAAGGTATCAATTCAACAGGAAGATATAACAATTATCAATGTATATGCACCTAACTACAGGGCACCTGTTTATCTAAAAGATTTGTTAAGGGACTTAAAGGGAGACTTAGACCCCAATACAATAGTACTGGGGGAATTCAATACCCCACTCTCAGAAATAGACAGATCAACAGGACAGAAGATCCACAAGGAGACAGTAGATTTAAACGACACTATAGCCCAAATGGATCTAACAGATATATACAGAACTTTTCATCTTACACATAAAGCATTTACATTCTTCTCAGCAGTACATGGAACCTTCTCTAGGATTGACCAAATGCTAGGCCATAAAGCAAGTCTCAGCAAATTCAAAAGAATTAGAATCATACCATGCAGCTTCTCAGACCATAAAGGAATGAAGTTGGAAATTAGCAACTCAGCAATCCCTAGAGCTTACGCAAACACATGGAGATTGAACAACATGCTCCTGAATGAACAATGGGTCATAGAAGAAATTAAAATAGAAATCAAAAATTTTCTGGAAGTCAATGAGGATAACAGCACAACATACCAAACTTATGGGATGCAGCAAAAGCAGTGTTAAGAGGAAAGTTTATATCAATAGGTGCCTACATCAAGAAATTGGAAAGGCACCAAATAGATGAGCCTTCAGTTCACCTCAAGCATCTAGAAAACCTACAGCAAACCAGACCCAAATCTAGTAGGAGAAGAGAAATAATTAAAATCAGAGAAAAAATCAACAGGATTGAATCCAAAAAAAACATTACAAAAAATCAGCCAAACGAGGAGCTGCTTTTTTGAGAAAATAAACAAAATTGACACCCCATTGGCCCAACTAACTAAAAAAAGAAAAGACCCAAGTCAATAAAATCAGAGATGAAAAAGGAAACGTAAGAACAGACACCATAGAAATAAAAAGAATCATCAGAAATTACTACAAGGATTTGTATGCCAGCAAACAGGGAAAACTATCAGGAATGGATAGATTCCTGGACACATGCAACCTACCTAAATTGAAATAGGAAGACATCGAAAACCTAAACAGACCCATAACTGAGACAGAAATTGAAACAGTAATAAAGGCCCTCCCAACAAAGAAAAGCCCAGGACTAGATGGATTCACTGCTGAATTCTACCAGACATTTAAAGAAGAACTGACTCCAATTCTTCTCAAACTATTCAGAACAATTGAAAAAGAGGGAGTCCTCCCAAACTCTTTCTATGAAGCCAGCATCACCTTAATTCTTAAGCCGGAAAAAGATGCAGCATTGAAAGAGAATTACAGACCAATATCCCTGATGAACATGGATGCAAAATTCCTCAATAAAATTCTCGCCAATAGAATGCAACAACACATCAGAAAGATCATCCACTCAGACCAAGTGGGATTTATCCCTGGTATGCAGGGATGGTTTAATGTGCGCAAAACAATCAAGGTGATACACCACATTAACAGACTGCAGAAAATAAGCCATATGATTATCTCAATAGACGCCGAGAAAGCATTTGCTAAAATACAACACCCGTTCATGATGAAAACTCTAAGCAAACTGGGTTTGGAAGGAACATTCCTCAATACACTCAAAGCAATCTATGAAAAACCCGCGGCCAACATCCTATTGAATGGGGAAAAGCTGGAAGCATTTCCACTGAGATCTGGTACCAGACAGGGATGCCCACTCTCTCCACTGCTATTCAATATAGTTCTGGAAGTTCCAGTCAGAGCTATTAGGCAAGAAAAAGAAATTAAAGGGATACAAATTGGGAAGGAAGAACTCAAATTATCCCTCTTTGCAGATGATATGATTCTTTATTTAGGGGACCCAAAGAACTCTACTAAGAGACTACTGGAACTCATAGAAGATTTTGGCAAAGTAGCAGGGTATAAAATCAATGCACAAAAATCAACAGCCTTTGTATACACAGACAATGCCATGGCTGAGGATGAACTTCTTCTTCTTTTTTTTTTTTTGATTTACTAAGTTTTGTTTATTGGTTCTAATAGTTGCCATGATCACAATTTATTTTTTTAAATTTTTTTAACTTTTATTTAATGAATATAAATTTCCAAAGTACGATTTATGGATTACAATGGCTTCCCCCCCATACCGTCCCTCCCACCCACAACCCTCCCCTTTCCCACTCCCTCTCCCCTTCCATTCACATCAAGATTCATTTTCGATTATCTTAATATACAGAAGATCAGCTTAGTATACATTAAGTAAGGATTTCAACAGTTTGCTCCCACACAGAAACATAAAGTGAAAAATAATAGATGATTTTTTAAATGATGACGAAATCAGATCAGACCTATTGTCATGTTTAATCCCAGTGAGAGTCAAGTTGGGAGTTGATAATTTCTTTTTTTTTTTTTTTACAGAGGATCAGTTTAGTATGCATTAAGTAAAGATTTCAACAGTGTGCACCCCCATAGAAACACAAAGTGAAATATATTGTTTGAGTACTCGTTATAGCATTAAATCTCAACGCACAGCACATTAAGGACAGAGATCCTACATGAGGAGTAAGTGCACAGTGACTCCTGTTGTTGATTTTACCAATTGACACTCCTGTCTATGGCATCAGTAATCTCCCTATGCTCCAGTCATGAGTTTCCAAGGCTATGGAAGCCCTCTGAATTCTCCGATTCTTATCTTGTTTAGACAAGATCATAGTCAAAATAGAGGTTCTCTCCTCCCTTCAGAGAAAGGTACCTCCTTCTTTGAAGACCTGTTCTTTCCACTGGGATCTCACTCACAGAGATCTTTTGCCAGAGTGTCTTGGCTTTCCATGCCTGAAATACTCTCATGGGCTTTTCAGCCAGATCCGAATGCCTTAAGGGCTGATTCTGAGGCCAGAGTGCTATTTAGGACATCTGCCATTCTATGAGTCTGCTGAGTATCTCACTTCCCATGTTGGATCACACTTCCCTTTATTTATTCTATCGGTTAGTGTTAGCAGGTACTAGACTTGTTTATGTGCTCCCTTTGACTCTTAGTCCTTTCATTATGATCAATTGTGAACTGAAATTGATCACTTGGAATAGTGAGATGGCATTGGTACATGCCACCTTGATGGGATTGAATTGGAATCCCCTGGAATGTTTCTAACTCTACCATTTGATGCAAGTCAGCTTGAGCATGTCCCAAATTATACATCTCTTCCCTCTCTTATTCCCACTCTTATGTTTAACAGGGATCACATTTCAGTTAATTTTCAACACTTAAGAATAACTGTGTATTAATTACAGAATTAAACCAGTCATATTAAGTAGAACAGACCAAAAAAACTACTAAGAGGGATAATGTATTAAGTTGTTCATTAACAGTCAGGGCTATGCTGATCAAGTCACTGTTTCCCATAGTGTCCATTTCACTTCAACAGGTTTCCTTTTTGGTGTTCAGTCAGTTGTCACCGATCAGGGAGAACATATGGTATTTGTCCGTTTGGGACTGGCTTATTTCACTCAGCATGATGTGTTCCAGATTCCTCCATTTTGTTGCAAATGACTGGATTTCGTTGTTTCTTACTGCGGTATAGTATTCTAAAGAGTACATATCCCATAATTTCTTTATTTAGTCTACTGTTGATGGGCATTTAGGTTGGTTCCAGGTCTTAGCTATTGTGAATTGAGCTGCAATAAACATTAGGCTGCAGACCGCTTTTTTTTTTGCCAATTTAAATTCCTTTGGGTACATTCCAAGGAGTGGGATGGCTGGGTCGAACAGTAGGGTTATCTTCAGGTTTCTGAGGATTCTCCAGATTGACTTCCATAGTGGCTTGACCAGTTTGCATTCCCTCCAACAGTGGGTTAGTGTCCCTTTTTCCCCACATTGAGGATGAACTTCTAAGATCAATCCCATTCTAAGCAGCTACAAAAACAATCAAATACCTTGGAATAAACTTAACCAAGGACACTAAAGGTCTCTACGATGAAAATTACAAAACCTTAAAGAAAGAAATAGAAGAGGATACCAAGAAATGGAAAAATCTTCCATGCTCACGGATTGGAAGAATCAATATCATCAAAATGTCCATTCTCCCAAAAGCAATTTATAGATTCAATGCAATACCAATCAAGATACCAAAGACCTTCTTCTCAGATCTGGAAAAAATGGTGCTGAATTTTATATGGAGACACAGGAGAACTCGAATAGCTAAAGCAATCTTGTAAAACAAAAACAAACCTGGAGGCATCACAATACCAGATTTCAGGACATACTACAGGGCAGTTGTAATCAAATCAGCATGGTACTGGTACAGAAACAGATGGAGAGACCAATGGAACAGAATAGAAACACCAGAAATCAATCCGAACATCTACAGCCAACTCATATTTGATCAAGGGTCCAAAACCAATCTCTGGAGTAAGGACAGTCTATTCAATAAATGGTGCTGGGAAAATTGGATTTCCACGTGCAGAATCATGAAGCAAGACCTCTATCTTTCACCTTACACAAAAATCCACTCAACATGGATAAAAGACTTATATCTACGACCTGACACCTTCAAATTATTAGAGAGCATTGGAAAAACCCTGCAAGATATAGGTACTGGCAATGACTTCTTGGAAAACACCCCAGAAGCACAGGCAGTCAAAGCCAAAATTAACATTTGGGGTTGCATCAAATTGAGAAGTTTCTGTACTGTAGTAGAAACAGTCATGAAAGTGATGAGACAACTGACAGAATGGGAAAATATATTTGCAAACTATGCAACTGATAAAGGGTTGATAACCAGAATCTACGAAGAGATCAAGAAACTCCACAAGATCAAAACAAATAACCCACTTAAGAGATGGGCCAAGGACCTCAATACACATTTTTCAAAAGAGGAAATCCAAATGGCCATCAGGCACATGAAAAAATGTTCAAGATCACTAGCCATCAGGGAAATGCAAATCAAAACCACAATGAGGTTTTACCTCACCCCGGTTAGAATGGCTCACATTCAGAAATCTACCAACAATAGATGCTGGCGAGGATGTGGGGAAAAAGGGACACTAACCCACTGTTGGTGGGAATGCAAACTGGTTAAGCTACTATGGAAGTCAGTCTGGAGATTCCTCAGAAACCTGAATATAACCCTACCATTCAACTCAGCCATCCCACTCCTTGGAATGTACCCAAAGGAAATGAAATTGGCAAACAAGCAGTCTGCACCTTAATGTTTTTTGCAGCTCCATTCACAATAGCTAAGACCTGGAACCAACCCAAATGCCCATCAACAGTAGACTGGATAAAGAAATTATGGGACATGTACTCTATAGAATACTATACCGCAGTCAAAAACAACGAAACCCAGTCATTTGCAACAAGATGGAGGAGTCTGGAACACATCATGCTGAGTGAATTAAGCCAGTCCCAAATGGACAAATATCATATGTTCTTCCTGATTGGTGACAACTAACTGAGCACCAACGGGGAAACTTTTTGAAGTGAAATGGACACTATGAGAAACAGTGACTTGATCAGCTCTTGTCCTGATGGTTGATGTACAATGGAATACTTTATCCATTTTAGCATTTTTTTTGTTCAAGTACCATTGGTTGAACTCTGTAATTAACACACAATTATTCTTATGTGTTTAAATTTTAACTGAAAAGTGATCCCTGTTAGGAATTTGGAAAACATTATGTTGAGTGAAATAAGCAAATCACAAAGCGACAAATACCACTTGTTCTCCCTGATCAGTGACAACTAACTGAGCACCAAAAAGGACACCTGTTAAAGTGAAATGAACACTATGAGAAATAGTGACTTGATCAGCCCTCGACTTGACTGTTGATGAGCAGCCTAATATGTTATCCCTCTTAGTATTTTTTTTGTTTGTTCTACTTAATACTTTTGGTTGAATACTGTAATCTATTCACAATTCTTCTTAAGTGCTGAAAGTTAACTGAAAAGTGATCGCTGTTAAATATAAGAGTGGGAATAAGAGAGGGAGGAGATGTGCAATTCGGGACATGCTCAAGCTGACTTACCTCAAACAGTAGAGTTAGAAACATACCAGGGGATTCGAATTCAATCCCATCAAGGTGGCATGTACCAATGCCATCTCACTAGTCCCAGTGATCAATTTCTGTTCACAATTGATTGTAATGATAGGACTAAGAACCAAAGGGATCACATAAACAAGAATAGTGTCTGCAAATACTAGCTGATAGAATCAAAAAGGGAGAGAACGATCCAACATGGGAAGTGAGATACACAGCAGACCCATAGAATGGCAAATGTCCTAAACAGCACTCTGGCCTCAGAATCAGCCCTTAAGGCATGTGGATACAGCTTAAATGCCCATGAGAGTATTTCAGGCATGGAAAGCCAAGACACTCTGGGGGAAAAAAAAACCTAAATGAAAGATCCCCACGAGGGAGATCCCAGTGGAAAGAATGGGTCATCAAAGAAGGAGGTACCTTTCTCTGAAGGGAGGAGAGAACTTCCACTTTGACCATGGCCTTCTCTATATATGATCAGAGTTGGTGAACTCAGGGGGCTTCCATAGCCTTGGCAGCTCATGACAAGAGCGTAGGGTGATTACTGATGCCATAAACAAGAGTGTCAATTTGTTAAGTTAACAACAGGAGTCACTGTGCACTTACTCCTCATGTAGGATCCTTGTCCTTAGTATGCTGTACATTGAGATTTAATGCTATAAGTAGTACTCAAACAGTATTTTTCACTTTATGTTTCTGTGTGGGAGAAAACTGTTGAAATCTTTACTTAATGTATGCTAAACTGATCTTCTGTATATAAAGAGAATCGAAAATGAATCCTCATGTGAATGGAAGTGGAGAGGGAGTGGGAAAGGGGAGGGATGCGGGTGGGAGGGATGTTATGGTGGGGAAGCCAATGTAATCCATAAGCCGTACTTTGGAAATTTATATTCATTAAATAAAATTAAAAAAAAAGAAAAGAAAAGAAATATATAATGTCAGTGAGTTCAGGAACTGAACACAGAATGTAAAGAAAGAATCAGCAATGTGTTCTAAATGTATGAAACAACCTCATTGAAGGATATGGGGATAGTGCTAACTTAGGAAATTGTAAAAGTGAGCAGAGGGGTGTGCATTGTGGCAAAGCAGGTAAAGCTGATGCCTGTGATAGTGGCATCCGAACTGGGTGGTGACTCATGTCTTGGCTGCCTCAATTACAATACAGCTCTCTGATAATGATCTGGGGGAAAAAAAAAAACAGTGGAAATTGGCCCAAGAGTTTGGGCCCCTATCCTCTATGTGGAAATCCTAATGAAGATCCTGGCTCCTGGTTTTGGACTGGACAGCCCTGGACATTGAAATCATGTGGGTGGGTGAATCAACATATAGAAGATTCTCTCTCTTTCTCTCTCTCTCTCTCTCTCTCTCTCTCTCTCTGTGTGTGTGTGTGTGTGTATGTCTGTCTTTTCCTCTCTCTGTAATTCTTTCAATAAATCAATAAATCTGAAAAAAAGAAAGTATTTGGATGTTGCTGTGGATTCATTCCAAGAGGAGGAGTGGGGGGGGGCAAGAGGTGCAGAGTCACCACACAGACCCTGGAAGTCAGATGAAAGCAGGCCGGAGGAGGGAAGATGGCGGAATAGGAAGGGAGAACACTGATAGTACGGGGAGAGACAGTTTAATAAAAGTGGAGATACTGCAGATTAAGGAAGAGTAGGGGAGGAAACAGCAGAAGAAACTCTTTGGGAACGCGTGATTCACAGTGGACCTGCATGGAGAGCGTGGGAGCCCACAGTTAGGGACACCAGCAGCAGACTCAACACACCAGCGCTGGAACACGAGGTGAGCTGAACCTCAATAGCCCGAGACACTGGCAGGTAAGCGGAGAGAGGAGACTAGAGGGAATGACCCTGGGGGGGGGGAGTTCACCAGGCTAACTGGAAGAGAGAGAGAGAAAAAAAAAAGGTGACTGGTACGGACACGGGTTTCTCTCTCTCTGCTCACCTCTCAAGCGCGAGCAACACAAAGAGCAGGCGCCATCTTGGACATACGTCATAAGCAGAGTGAACTCAGGTCTACACCGGCCCTGAGCCTAGCAGAAAAACCTGACTCTGGGCGGGGCGAATTAACAGGAGATTAGGACCTAGTAAATTTGTGGTGCTACTGAACTGAGACTGTGAAAAAAGAGACGGTGGGGGAGAGAACTCATGGAATTCACGTGAGTACTCTCCAGAGATGCTACAATTCCGTAACTTGGGCAACCCAGTGGGAGACTGAAGGAGAATCTGAGCCCACCCTGAGGGCAGAACAGATTCCCTGTGTGGTCCTTAGGTAGAGCTTCCAGTCACTGGCTCCTGTGGGTATATCATTTGCCTGCTAACTACCTCGAACTTCGTTCAGCTGTGCGGAATTATTTCCCTGTTGAATCAAAAAAAGAAAGAAAGAGCGATCTACCATGCCTAACCTGGGAGTGTCACCTTTGGCACACCAAACAGAGCTCTCAGGCCACACCCATCTCAAGCCTCTAAGGCTCCATCAAAAACAGACAGTCCACTTAATCTAGAGTCATAGTATAACAAGAAAAAGCACCACAGTGAAGAAACCAAATATCTCCAATATGCCAAATAAGAAACGCAAAAACCGAGGCAATAAAAACAAGGAAGTCACCATGACGCCCCCAAACGAAAAGGACACCCCAATTCAAGATTATGAAGATGATGAGATAGAAGAAATGCAAGAAGCAATCTCAAAAATTGATAAGAACATTAAGAAGTTCTCAAAAACAAATTCTTGAACTACAGAAATCCCTAATGGACAAGATAGAAAATCTCTCTCGTGAAAATGAAATATTAAGGAGGAATCAAAATGAAATGAAACAACTAGTACAACAGGAAACTGTGATAGTGACGAGAAATCATAATGAAGTGAAGAATTCAATAGATCAAATGAAAAACACAATAGAGAGCCTTACAAACAGCATGGGTGAAGCAGAAGAGAGAATATCGGACTTAGAAGACAGAGAACAGGAAAGGATACAGTCAGACCAAAGAAGAGAAGAGGAAATTAGAAATCTAAAACATATTGTAGGGAATCGCAGGATACTATTAAAAAACCCAACATTCGGGTTCTAGGAGTTCCTGAAGGCATGGAGAGGGAGAAAGGATTAGAAGGCCTTTTTAGAGAGATATTAGCAGAAAATTTCAAAGGTTTGGAGAAGGACAGAGAAATCCTAGTACAGGAAGCTCACAGAACCCCTAATAAACATGACCAAAAGAAATCCTCACCACAACACGTTGTAATTAAACTCTCCACAGTGAAACATAAAGAAAAGATCCTAAAATGTGCAAGAGAGAAACGTCAGATTACTCTCAGAGGATCTCCAATCAGACTCACAGCTGACTTCTCATCAGAAACCCTACAAGCTAGGAGGGAATGGCGAGATATAGACCAGGTACTAAGAGAGAAAAACTGCCAGTCCAGAATATTATATCCTGCAAAGCTATCATTTGTGAATGAAGGTGAAATAAAGACTTTTCATAGCAAACAGAAATTGAAAGAATTTGTCAACACTCGTCCAGCCCTGCAAAAGATGCTTAAAGATGTGTTGCACACAGAAACACAGAAACACGGTCATCAATATGAAAGAAGATAAAGGAAGGAAACCTCACAGCAAAAGATCACAGGGAATTCAAAGCATATATTAGAACTTATCTTTGGCAAATGGCAGGGCAAAGTTACCACTTATCATTAGTCACATTGAACGTTAATGGCCTGAACTGTCCAGTTAAAAGACACTGATTGGCTGATTGGGTTAAGGAACAAAACCCATCTATTTGCTGCTTACAAGAAACACATCTTTCCAACAAAGATCCATACAGACTGAAAGTGAAAGGCTGGAAAAAGATATACCATGCCAACAGAAATGAAAAAAGAGCGGGCGTAGCCATCTTAATATCAGACAACATAAACTTTACCACAAAAACTGTTAAGAGAGACAACGAGGGACACTATATAATGATTAAGGTATCAATTCAACAGGAAGATATAACAATTATCAATGTATATGCACCTAACTACAGGGCACCTGTTTATCTAAAAGATTTGTTAAGGGACTTAAAGGGAGACTTAGACCCCAATACAATAGTACTGGGGGAATTCAATGCTCCACTCTCAGAAATAGACAGATCAACAGGACAGAAGATCAACAAAGAGACAGTAGATTTAAACGACACTATAGCCCAAATGGATCTAACAGATATATGCAGAACTATTCATCTTACACATAAAGCATTTACATTCTTCTCAGCAGTACATGGAACCTTCTCTAGGATTGACCAAATGCTAGGCCATAAAGCAAGTCTCAGCAAATTCAAAAGAATTAGAATCATACCATGCAGCTTCTCAGACCATAAAGGAATGAAGTTGGAAATTAGCAACTCAGCAATCCCTAGAGCATACGCAAACACATGGAGATTGAACAACATGCTCCTGAATGAACAATGGGTCATAGAAGAAATTAAAATAGAAATCAAAAATTTTCTAGAAGTCAATGAGGATAACAACACAACATACCAAACTTATGGGATGCAGCAAACGCAGTGTTAAGAGGAAAGTTTATATCAATAGGTGCCTACATCAAGAAATTGGAAAGGCACCAAATAGATGAGCCTTTAGTTCACCTCAAGCATCTAGAAAACCTACAGCAAACCAGACCCAAATCTAGTAGGAGAAGAGAAATAATTAAAACCAGAGAAGAAATCAACAGGATTGAATCAAAAAAACAATACAAAAAATCAGCCAAACGAGGAGCTGGTTTTTTGAGAAAATAAACAAAATTGACACCCCATTGGCCCAACTAACTAAAAAAAAATAAGAGAAAAGACCCAAGTCAATAAAATCAGAGATGAAAAAGGAAACGTAAGAACAGACACCATAGAAATAAAAAGAATCATCAGAAATTACTACAAGGACTTGTATGCCAGCAAACAGGGAAACCTATCAGAAATGGATAGATTCCTGGACACATGCAACCTACCTAAATTGAAATAGGAAGACATCGAAAACCTAAACAGACCCATAACTGAGACAGAAATTGAAACAGTAATAAAGGCCCTCCCAACAAAGAAAAGCCCAGGACTAGATGGATTCACTGCTGAATTCTACCAGACATTTAAAGAAGAACTGACTCCAATTCTTCTCAAACTATTCAGAACAATCGAAGAAGAGGGAATCCTCCCAAACTCTTTCTATGAAGCCAGCATCACCTTAATTCTTAAGCCGGAAAAAGATGCAGCATTGAAAGAGAATTACAGACCAATATCCCTGATGAACATAGATGCAAAAATCCTCAATAAAATTCTCGCCAATAGAATGCAACAACACATCAGAAAGATCATCCACCCAGACCAAGTGGGATTTATCCCTGGTATGCAGGGATGGTTTAATGTGCGCAAAACAATCAAGGTGATACACCACATTAACAGACTGCAGAAAATAAGCCATATGATTATCTCAATAGACGCCGAGAAGCATTTGCTAAAATACAACACCCGTTCATGATGAAAACTCTAAGCAAACTGGGTTTGGAAGGAACATTCCTCAATACACTCAAAGCAATCTATGAAAAACCCACAGCCAACATCCTATTGAATGAGGAAAAGCTGGAAGCATTTCTACTGAGATCTGGTACCAGACAGGGATGCCCACTCTCACCACTGCTATTCAATATAGTTCTGGAGGTTCTAGCCAGAGCTATTAGGCAAGAAAAAGAAATTAAAGGGATACAAATTGGGAAGGAAGAACTCAAACTATCCCTCTTTGCAGATGATATGATTCTTTATTTAGGGGACCCAAAGAACTCTACTAAGAGACTATTGGAACTCATAGAAGAGTTTGGCAAAGTAGCAGGGTATAAAATCAATGCACAAAAATCAACAGCCTTTGTATACACAAACAATGCCATGGCTGAGGAAGAACTTCTAAGATCAACCCCATTCACAATAGCTACACAAACAATGAAATACCTTGGAATAAACTTAACCAAGGATGTTAAAGATCTCTATGATGAAAATTACCAAATCTTAAAGAAAGAAATAGAAGAGGATACCAAGAAATGGAAAAATCTTCAATGCTCATGGATTGGAAGAATCAATATCATCAAAATGTCCATTCTCCCAAAAGCAATTTATAGATTCAATGCAATACCAATCAAGATACCAAAGACCTTCTTCTCAGATCTAGAAAAAATGATGCTGAAATTTATATGAAGACACATGTGACCTCGAATAGCTAAAGCAATCTTGTGCAACAAAAACAAAGCTGGAGGCATCACAATACCAGATTTCAGGACATACTACAGGGCAGTTGTAATCAAACGGCATGGTACTGGTACAGAAACAGATGGAGAGACCAATGGAACAGAATAGAAACACCAGAAATCAATCCGAACATCTACAGCCAACTCATATTTGATCAAGGGTCCAAAACCAATCTCTGGAGTAAGGACAGTCTATTCAATAAATGGTGCTGGGAAAATTGGATTTCCACGTGCAGAATCATGAAGCAAGACCCCTACCTTGCACCTTACACAAAAATCCACTCAATAAGGATTAAAGACTTAAATCTATGACCTGACACCTTCAAATTATTAGAGAGCATTGGAAAAACCCTGCAAGATATAGGTACCGGCAATGACTTCTTGGAAAACACCCCAGAAGCACAGGCAGTCAAAGCCAAAATTAACATTTGGGGTTGCATCAAATTGAGAAGTTTCTGTACTGCAAAAGAAACAGTCAGGAAAGTGAAGAGACAACCGACAGAATGGGAAAATATATTTGCAAACTATGCAACTGATAAAGGGTTGATAACCAGAATCTACAAAGAAATCAAGAAACTCCACAGAGCAAAACAAACAACCCACTTAAGAGATGGGCCAAGGACCTCAATACACATTTTTCAAAAGAGGAAATCCAAATGGCCATCAGGCACATGAAAAAATGTTCAAGGTCATTAGCAATCAGGGAAATGCAAATCAAAACCACAATGAGGTTTCAAATCACCCCAGTTAGAATGTCTCACATACAGAAATCTACCAACAATAGATGCTGGCGAGGATGTGGGGAAAAAGGGACACTAACCCACTGTTGGTGGGAATGCAAACTGGTCAAGCCACTATGGAAGTCAGTCTGGAGATTCCTCAGAAACCTGAATATAACCCTACCATTCGACCCAGCCTTCCCACTCCTTGGGATTTACCCAAAGGAATTTAAATTGGCAAACAAAAAAGCAGTCTGCACCTTAATGTTTATTGCAGCTCAATTCACAATAGCTAAGACCTGGAACCAACCTAAATGCCCATCAACAGTAGACTGGATAAAGAAATTATGGGACATGTATTCTATAGAATACTATACCGCAGTCAAAAACAACGAAACCCAGTCATTTGCAACAAGATGGAGGAATTTGGAAAATATTATGCTGAGTGAATTAAGCCAGTCCTAAAGGGACAAAAATCATGTTCTCCCTGATCGGCGACAACTAACTGAACACCAAAGAGGAAACTTGTTGAAGTGAAATGGACACTATGAGAAACAGTGACTTGATCAGCTCTTGTCCTGACGGTTGATGTACAATGTAATACTTTATCCATTTTAGTATTTTTTTTTGTTCTAATACCATTGGTTGAACTCTATAATTAACACACAATTATTCTTAGGTGTTTAAATTTTAACTGAAAAGTGATCCCTGTTAGGAATTTGGAAAACATGCTGAGTGAAATAAGGCAATCCCAAAGGGACAAATACCACTTGTTCTCCTTGATAGGTGACAACTAACTGAGCACCAAAAAGGAAACCTGTTAAAGTGAAATGAACACTATGAGAAATGGTGACTTGATCAGCCCTCACCCTGACTGTTGATGAGCAGCTTAATATGTTATCCCTCTTAGTATTTTTTTTGTTTGTTCTACTTAATACTTTTGGTTGAATACTGTAATCTATTCACAATTCTTCTTAAGTGCTGAAAGTTAACTGAAAAGTGATCGCTGTTAAATATAAGAGTGGGAATAAGAGAGGGAGGAGATGTGCAATTCGGGACATGCTCAAGCTGACTTACCTCAAACAGTAGAGTTAGAAACATACCAGGGGATTCGAATTCAATCCCATCAAGGTGGCATGTACCAATGCCATCTCACTAGTCCCAGTGATCAATTTCTGTTCACAATTGATCGTAATGATAGGACTAAGAACCAAAGGGATCACATAAACAAGAATACTGTCTGCAAATACTAGCTGATAGAATAAAAAAGGGAGAGAATGATCCAACATGGGAAGTGAGATACACAGCAGACCCATAGAATGGCAAATGTCCTAACAGCACTCTGGCCTCAGAATCAGCCCTTAAGGCATGTAGATCCGGCTGAAATGCCCATGAGAGTATTTCAGGCATGGAAAGCCAAGACACTCTGGGGGAAAAAAAAAAAAAACCTAAATGATAGATCTCCACGAGTGAGATCCCAGTGGAAAGAACGGGTCATCAAAGAAGGAGGTACCTTTCTCTGAAGGGTGGAGAGAACTTCCACTTTGACCATGGCCTTGTCTAAAAATGATCAGAGTCGGTGAACTCAGGGGGCTTCCATAGCCTTGGGAGCTCATGACAAGAGCGTAGGGTGATTACTGATGCCATAAACAAGAGTGTCAATTTGTTAAGTCAACAACAGGAGTCACTGTGCACTTACTCCTCATGTAGGATCTTTGTCCTTAGTGTGCTGTACATTGAGATCTAATGCTATAACTGGTACTCAAATAGTATTTTTCACTTTATGTTTCTGTGTGGGAGCAAACTGTTGAAATCTTTACTTAATGTATGCTAAACTGATCTTCTGTATATAAAGAGAATCAAAGATGAATCTTGATATGAATGGAAGGGGAGAGGGAGTGGATAAGGGGAGGGTTGTGGGTTGGAGGGACGTTATGGGGGGGAAGCCATTGTAATCAATATTCTGTACTTTGGAAATTTATATTCATTAAATAAAAGTTTAAAAAAAAAAAAAAAGAAAAGAAAGCGGGCCAGAGGCGAGCAGCCCACAGACTCATTTATTTCAGTTGATACAGCAGCTTAAATATCCAAGGCAGCCAATTTGGCCAAGGGGCAGTCTATGCCCTAACCAAACTCAGCCTGTTGCCAGGCAGGCTCCATTGCCATGTGGTTTCTGAAGCCATCCAATCACAGCCTGTTGCCAGGCAGTTTCTGTTGCAAGCGGCCGTCTTGGCATGGCCTTCTCATTCCACCACAATTGGAGTCTGGCCAACTAAGGCTAAAGTACTGTTCTCTGGCTCAGCAAGTAAATAACCACCAGAGTGTGGCTTCACAATTTTGACATGGTTATGTAGCATATTCTAAGGTGGAACAAGTAGAAGAAGACAAACTTTGGGCCGGTGCCATGGCTCACTTGGTTAATCCTCCACCTGCAGTGCCAGCATCCCATATGGGTGCTGGGTTCTAGTCCCAGTTGCTCCTCTCAGTCCAGCTCTCTGCTGTGGCCTGAGAGGGCAGTGGAGGATGGCCCAAGTGCTTAGGCTTCTGCACCCACATGGGAGGCCAGGAGGAAGCACCTGGCTCCTGGTTTTGGATCAGCATGGTGTGCCAGCCACAGTGGCCATTGAGGGGTGAACCAATGGAAAAGGAAGACCTTTCTTTCTGTCTCTCTCTCACTGTCCACTCTGCCTGTATTGGAGAGGGACTTCATAAGACAGTAACAGATGCATCCAGAAAGATATATGTGTTGAATCAGAGTTCTAGACATAAATATTAACCCTTGCGCAGCTGAATATAGATGCAGAATGTCACAGAGACACATTTGTAGATCCATGATATTCTTGGGTTATTAACTACATATTTAGTTCCTTGTTGCCAAAGAGCCTACACATGCACCAGAAACCCCCATATGAATAAGAATGCCCATCTTGAATGGCCTTTTGTTGAGTTGACTTCCATTTGGAGTCGCTTCATGTCTTTTCATCAATCCAAGTGAGATACAATGTACTCATGACTGACAGACACTGATGTTGCTCAGAATACTACAAGAGTAAAGAATCAGAAGAACATGGGCAAAAGCAAAAGCTAGAGATATCTTATATATCCTGAAGATGCAGAGAACAGTACCAATGAAAACCTTGCAATAGTTTTTAGACATGTATTCCAATTTTATATAGAAATAAACACAGAGCAAATATGCAGAAAGACCCAAGATCAGCTTCAAGATATAAAAGCTAAAATATCTGAAGAGAGTAATTTCTCAAATGTAAGTTGTGTAGATGAGACAAAAAAGAAAAGAGTGAACATGAAAACAGAGCTATATAAAACATCAAAACAAAATTTGGGCAGAAGAAAAAATTAAAAAGACTGAACAGATAGATCATCATTCCAATTATATATTTAAATAGGGTCTCAAAAATGTTAGGTGGATGTTTGGGGAAATTATGGCCAAATTTTTCAAACTTGACAAATATATAAATCCATAGTGTTTATTGCACTCCAAACATGAAATGGAAAAAATTACTGTGCCATATCAGATGATAATTACAGTGCATAAAACCAAAAATAAAATTAAAATCTGAAAAGCTCACATTCCAACATGTTTGAATAGGGAAAAGACATGCTGATTTTTTTTTATTTTATTTTATTTTTTTTTATTTTTTGACAGGCAGAGTGGACAGTGAGAGAGAGAGAGACAGAGAGAAAGGTCTTCCTTTGCCGTTGGTTCACCCTCCAATGGCCGCCGCGGCTGGCGCGCTGCGGCCGGCGCACCGCGCTGATCCGATGGCAGGAGCCAGGAGCCAGGTGCTTTTCCTGGTCTCCCATGGGGTGCAGGGCCCAAGCACCTGGGCCATCCTCCACTGCACTCTCTGGCCACAGCAGAGGGCTGGCCTGGAAGAGGGGCAACTGGGACAGAATCCGGCACCCCGACCGGGACTAGAACCCGGTGTGCCGGCGCTGCTAGGCGGAGGATTAGCCTAGTGAGCCGCGGCGCCGGTAAGACATGCTGATTTTGACGACAAGAAAATACCAGAAAAAAACAGGAGAGGATCTGTAAATGGAGTTTTAAACGAAAGGCCTATAGACAGAAGAGAGCCTCTGGGAAGGAGTAATGATTGTACACACATGCAGCTTGCAGGTCACCACCAGCAACTCCCATGGCCAGTGGCTGGAGCGGAGGCTATCTTTCAAGAGCGAGGTGAGAAGACTCTGTGGAAGCTCCATGCCACTGCTGATCTTGTCTGAGAAAGTGATTCATGGTCCCTAATGAGTCCAGGCAGATGAGTTGGCAGGAGAAAGAGTGCTCACTTAATTCTTTGAATGGGAGGCATATTTATTTCCTCTCCCCCCTCAACTAAGTTGCACATCAGCTAGATGGAACAGCACCATTTTACCAGAATAAGGCTGCAGCAGCCCAGGTATATCTGGCAGACTTTGTCAGGGAGAGAAATTCATAATCTACACTGACTTTGAGTATAGGAAGACTAGCTGGCTGAGAGCAATGTGCCCTCTTAATTCTGGGAACAGAGGTTATGTTGCTTCATTCCCCTACCCTCCTCAAACCTGGATCAGGGATGGGGTGGCTTTCTGGATAGGAAGGCTTGTGGGGCAGAGTGGATTCCATGCAGCCTGTGACTATAGGAATCCCCTGTGACTGTGGGAATCCACTGACTGCAACTGGTGGAGAAATCAATAAGTTCAAAGGGTGTGGCTGGGTCTTGGGCAATTAGCAAGTCCAATTTTAGAAGTTCAGAATTCCTTGAGTGCTGGGGACCCAATTGGTAGAGCTATCTGCCTTCCCTGAAGAAGGGAAGGGTAGTTAAACCACTTAATGCAAGCTCACTCCAGTTGAGACTCTCTAAGAATTTTTCTTAAATGTAAATCTAAATTGAGGTCATAGAAATAAACCTTCTCCAAAATTTTTGACAAAATAAAGCATCTATTGCTTGATTTTCAGAATATTTAAATTATTTTTGGTAATTTAAAATATCTGATATATTTTCTGGTGTGTTACAATCTTTATTTAATAACTCTTATATGGCCTGTTTTTCTTTTTGTTTTTAATAAATAATTACAATAAACGCTACCAATTAACTTGTTACTTTAAATATTTCCTTTTGTAGTTATTTGTACTACTGATAAAATACAGACTTTACTAAAACAGAAAAATTACACACACACAAATACACAGTTAAAAGAAAACTGACTCCTTCAGCACATTAAGGTAAATGTAGAAGGAGATGAACAGAACCTTTATACAAAGAAGGGCAGGTGTCTGACTTAGCAGTTAATATGTTCATATCCCATGTCAGAGTACCTGAGTCAAGTACTGGACTCACCCTATAAATCCAGCTTCCTGTTTAAGCAACCCTCTGAGTAAGTTATGGATATTCAAGTGATTCATATTTTTCTAGTATTTTACTATTTGAAATGTATAACAAATAGTTTCATTTATTTGTCAAAAAAGTTATAGAAGCTATTACATTACAGAGTAATTTAATACTGGATTCTAATATATGGAGATATTTTAAAGTGAGAAAATAGAATTTTTTTGAAATCTCATAAATAAGAATGATAATCAAAATTGAAGATATCTGCAACGTTTCATCACTTTTTTAAAATATTGGTCAAACTGATAGTTTTCTATTTTGATTTTTAATGTTTTAACAGATTCAGTATGGTTTGTAGATGCAATTCTTTGTATTGTTTTGCAATTTTTTTTGACAGAGTTAGACAGTGAGAGAGAGAGACAGAGAGAAAGGTCTTCCTTTTTCCGTTGCTTCACCCCCAAAGTGGCCGCTACAGCTGGCGCGTTGCGACTGGTGCACTGTGCTGATCCAAAGCCAGAAGCCAGGTGCTTCCTCCTTGTCTCCCATGTGGGTGCAGGGCCCAAGGACCTGGGCCATCCTCCACTGCCTTCCTGGGCCACAGTAGAGAGCTGGACTGGAAGAGGAACAACAGGGACAGAATCCAGCGCCCTGACTGAGACTAGAACCCCATATGCCGGTGCTGCAGGTGGAGAATTAGCCTATTAAGCCATGGAGCCAGCTTGTAGATGCAATTCTAAGAACATAATTTATACCCATCCTCCTTCCTTTCCACTCTTTCCTTCTTGATTTATTTGACTTTTTTCAGATTGAGATAATATTTTAATTTACATTACACTAAAAAGGCTTAATGATCCAAGGAACAAGTTTAACAAGGTAAAAAGCAAAAATATCCGAGTTTAGCGGAAATAGACAGTGACTATAAACAATATTTGAACAGAAAATGTGAAGCCATTAAATGATAAATCAATATCTTTTTAAATTCCTTTTCTAAAATTCTCAGAGCAAGTGTTTCATTATTTACCAAATGGCAGTGCAAAAACAGGGATTTATATGATTCCTAAAAAAAAATCAGTTAATTTGTATGTAATAAAGAGGAACTTTTATCAAGTTTTCTTAGTCTCACAGAAATGCCTATGTTCATGGTTTGGAAGAATTAGTATAATCAAAATGTCCATACTACCCAAAGCAATTTAAAGATTCAATACTATCTCAATCAAAATACTGATGACATTCTTCTTAGATGTAGGAAAAAAGATGCTAAAATTCATATGGAAACACAAGATACCCAGAATACCTAAAACAATCTTATACAAAAAAACAAAGTTGGAGGCATCACAATACCTGATTTTGGGACATATTACAGGTCAGTTATAGTCAAAACAGCCTGGTATTATCTTAAAAATAGATGTGTAGCCAATAGAACAGAATAGAAACTCCAGAAAACAACTCACACATCTACAACCAACGAATGTTTGGCAAAGGAGATAAACTCAATCCCTGGAGCAAGGTCAGTCTCTTTGACCAATGGTGCTGTGAAAAATGGATCTCCACATGCAGAAGCATGAAACGAAACCCTGCCTTACGCCTTACAGAAAAATACACTCAAAATTGGTCAAGGACACAAATCTACAGCCTGATATCTTCAAATTAGTAGAGAAGACTGGGGAAATTCTGCAAGGCACTGGCACAGGGAAAGACTTCTTGGAAAAAAAAAAAAACTCTAGAAGCAAATGCCATTAAAGCCAAAATTGACAAATGAGATTACATCAAGCTGAGAAGCTTCTGCACTGCAAACGAAACACTCAGCGAAGTGAAGAGGCAACTGAAAGAATGGGAGAAAATATTGCAAATTATGAAACTGATGAAAGAATCTATAAAAAGAATCTATAAAGAACTCAAGAAACTCTAGGAAGAAAGGAGGAACCGAAGACCCCATAAATGACAGCTCCTGTCCCACATGAACCCCATACACACAGCTCGACGTCGCCCTAGTGACTACGGCATCCCCACTTCACGGTCAGGAAAACGCAGGACCGCCACCTCAGAGACGGCTCCAGGGCCCATTAGTCTCTGAGTCCAGGTAAAGGACAGGGCTCATGGGGTTCAGTTGCCAGTCCAGTCCCCACCTTGAGGTCCAGAGGGGACCCAGGGAAGTACTGTGCCAACCACGGGATGGGGCCCACAGATACAGAGATACTTCTGGGAGCCCCGCATCCTGTCGGCATGCTCACCAGGTCCGCCTTCCCTACTCTGGCCTACTGGACCCACACACTGACCATTCCCAGGCTTCCGATGTGGGTGGTGTCCTGTGGTGAAAAAGGTCAAAGAACACACGTTACCCTAACTTCAGAGTCTCCCAGCAGCAGAACGGCTCCGTGGATCTTTCTCCATGGTGGAACTGGACCACTATGGCATGGGATCCCACGAGATTATCGAGTGTTTTAACCACTGGGTCTGATGGGAGAGCTTGTATAGCAGTCAGCATGCTGCGATGGGTCAACATTCTCAATAGCAGGGATGCGTAATTTCAGGCTGCTCCAGATGGATGGAGAGGTGAGGCCTGGGTTCAGATTGCAAACTGCCTCTTCCGGCTGCACTCTCCCTGCAGTGGGAGGCCTCTACCTCCTGGATCCTGCCATCTGCTGGGATGCCCCTGCCCCCGTGAGTCTTCCTTCAAGGAGCCTACCTGGAGGTTGTGTTAACCTACTTAAAGCGAGTCAGAGTTTAATGCTTGGTTATCTGACTTCTAGACCTTTTCGTTCTTTTTCATATTTATGACTCACTTTTCTGTGCGGTCGTTTGTGGTGCTTTTAGTGTTTTAAGAATGCTTAGAAATACTACAAATTTAATCCTTTTTTTCATCTCTCTTGTAGATATTTGTTTTCTAGTCTGCTTCTTATCCTTTAATATTATTTTCTATTTATTTCTTGCTGGTACTTAGTAATTAGTGAAAAATCTTTCCAGTAATTCCATCAAATTTGTTTGTCAGTTGTATATTTTTAGATTTTATGCATTATCTCTATATAAGTGTCATCCTATATAACACTTTTATTTCTTAGAAATTATTTTTACACCTTTGATTTACTTTTTGCTATTTTATTTCCCTGACAATCTCTTCAGAAGAAGTTGAAGAGAAATAGTGTGGACATCCTGATCTAGGCTTACTTGCAGGGAAAAAAGCTTTCAGTGATCCTGTATTGGCTGCATTGCTTGTTGTAGGCTCCTTTTGATCTTGACCAGATTGAGGAAGTCACTATTTGTTTTTACTGATAGGAAGTTTTTTTTTGTTTTTTACTAGATGCTGAATTTTATTAAAGACTTTTCAACATGTGATCTAAATGATCATGTGATTTCTATTTTGCATTTTCACCTGCTTGGATGAATTGTTTGGTAATCTTAACAAATCTTGTATTTTTTAGTATCCCTTGCTTGAAATTGATTTATTATATTTTCATACATGATTTAATTTATTAAAGTAATAAATTGCTTAGAATATTTCTATCTCTGTTTATAAGAGGGATAATTTTAAAAATTATTTGAAGTCCTGGTCCACTTGCCTAATCATTGATGTAATGTTAGCTTCACAAAGGAAATTTAAAAATATTCTCTGCTTATTTCTACTTTGCATTGGTCTGGGAAACATCACAATTTTTTTTGCTTTCTTGGAAAGTTAGATCAGGAATTTTGATTGTGTGTAACTTTTTTTCTCAGCTGATTGGTTGGAGTTTTTAAAACCTGATTCAACATATTTGATTATATATTTCATGTTACATGGAGAGAACAACTATAATGATACAATATAAGCAGCAGTTTGTCATCATTCCAATAATTAATTTGATAAGTTTTATATGTAATTTGAATAGTGATCAGATTTAGAAATAAAAATGTAACCCTTAAATTAGAATTTGAGTTAAACAGCATAAATTTTAGTTTGATTATCTTCCACATGGTATTAGGGTGCCCTACATTTTATCTGGAAGACCCTCTCTTGTAGTAATGCAATGTGAAGTACACATATTGCATATATACATTATCTCCCAAACATGTTTAACTTGATCCTATAAGGATGTTGCTTTAAAACTGTGCTCCTGAGGGGCTTTCAGGGTACAGAATAAAATATTCAAGAGCAACATAAGAGAATGCTGTTATTGCCTTCTCATTAAAGTCAGCTGGGAATATCACTCTAAGTCCACACTTAACTTTTCCATAATTTATGGTTTAATTAAAGTCAGCTGGAAACATCACGCTAAGTCCACACTTAACTTTTCCATCACTTATGGTTTAATTAAAGTCAGCTGGAAACATCACTCTACGTCCACACTTAACTTTTCCATCATTATGGAAACTTGAAACTCTTTCTTGATCTTACATGTGAGTGACAAAAATACAGGTACTTGAGTCATCACCTGTTGCTTTCCAAGGTGCACATTAGCATGGAGTGTGACAGAAAGTAAAGGAGCTGGACTCAAACCCTGCAATCTAATAAGACATAGAGCTATCAAAAGTGGCTTATGAACTGCTGTGCCAATCACCCGTCCAATGTCTTTTTAAAAAAATTAAATTGAACCAACTTTGAGCTTATTCAGGGGAACATTACTGATTGTCCTAATAGCTTTGTCAGACTACAGTTCACCCTGGCCTTTTTGCTGGAACTAGGATAGAGCAATTGATTGAATACAAGCAGTCTTACACAAGATAGAAAACTACATGCCCGTTTACTTGCATATTCATTTTTCCTTTGGTTCTGAAATAATTTTGTAAAATATTCACATCACTTTTATAGAGACTATCCAATTAGAGTGGTTATAGAAAGTGTTTTCTCTTTGATACCAGCAGTATGATATACACTTAAAATGAAAAAAAAAGCTGGATAGAGGAAACACTTGTCATAACGATAATAGTTTTTTAATTGTTTCCCTTTGTTAAATAATGGAAAACCTTTAGAGCATTTTGATAACTTTTCTGAAGACAAATAAAACAGTGTCTGAACAGTAATACTTTCTTCACCCTTTCTTTAATGTGTAAGTGATAGGTGATAAAGCAAAAACAATGGACGGTGTTGCACTGTTACCTTAGAAACTAACTTTAGTTACACACAGAGAGAAAAAAACTCACTTCAAATAGATAATACATGCATAGGACTGTATACTTCAAATGTATTTAGAATAAAAATATTTTTGTGAAGTTACATAACTCCCAGCATTCTTATTCATGGCAAGGTAACATAAAATTCCAATTTTTCACAATTTTTGAGGAAGCATAACTGTCAACATTGTCACTAGAGAGAAACAATGTTACAGTTGGAACATCAAACCCTGTAAGTATGCCTAGAAATTCCCATACCATCTGAACACTTGAGCCTGAAGGGGTTTCCATTCCACCCACTTATATCCATTAAAACAACTGCAAACCACAGCTCAGAGCCAACTCCCATTTATAGACAGAAAATATGAGAATTTGAGAAGAGTTGAATATTACAACACTGGTTGCAATAAGGAGAAATATCATGATTTCTCTGATTTTATGTCTCATGATCTTTTAAATTTAGTATGATACCTTCAAGTCCATCAAAGGACTCCATTAAAAATTAATGACATTTTTGTAAATAAGGTGAAAATAGTAGCTTGGGGGCAATCGCCATGGCTTACTTGGTTAATTCTCCGCCAGCGGCACAAGCATCTCATTTTGGTGCCGGGTTCTAGTTCTGGTTGTTCCTCTTCCAGACCAGCTCTCTGCTGTGGCCCCAGAAAGCAGTGGAGGATGGCCCAGGTGCTTGGGCCCCTGTACCCACATGGGAAACCAGGAGGAAGCACCTGGCTCCTGGCTTTGGATCAGCACAGCACTGGCCGTGGCACCCATTTGGGGGGTGAACCAACGGATGGAAGACCTTTCTCTCTGTTTCTCTCTCTCTCTCACTCTCTATCAAATAAATAAAAAAAAGATAATAGTAGTTTGATAATAATACAATTATTCATGGGCAATTTATAGGCATTATAACTTAGAGGATTGTTTTTAAATAAGGTGGTTTCATTCAACTGTTTTATCAATACCTTTAAATTTTATTAATGATGTTGTCATTAAAAGTTTTAGAGCTATCAAATTAAATCTTCCATGCTCATGGATTGGAAGAATCAACATCATCAAAATGTCCATTCTCCCAAAAGCAATTTATAGATTCAATGCAATTCCTTTTTTTTTTTTTTTTTTTTTTTTTTTTTTTTTTTTTGACAGGCAGAGTGGACAGTGAGAGAGAGAGACAGAGAGAAAGGTCTTCCTTTGCCGCTGGTTCACCCTCCAATGGCCGCCGCTGCAGCCGGCGCACCGCGCTGATCCTGGCAGGAGCCAGGAGCCAGGTGCTTTTCCTGGTCTCCCATGGGGTGCAGGGCCCAAGCACCTGGGCCATCCTCCACTGCACTCCCTGGCCATAGCAGAGAGCTGGCCTGGAAGAGGGGCAACCGGGACAGAATCCGGCGCCCCAACCGGGACTAGAACCCGGTGTGCCGGCGCCGCGAGGTGGAGGATTAGCCTATTGAGCCACGGCGCCGGCTTGATTCAATGCAATTCCAATCAGGATACCAATGACATTCTTCTCAGATCTAGAAAAAATGATGCAGAAATACATATGGAGGCAAAAGAGACCTCGAATAGCTAAAGCAATCTTGTACAACAAAAACAAAGCCGGAGGGATCACAATACTAGATTTCAGGACATACTACAGGGCAGTTGTAATCAAAACAGCATGGTACTGGTACAGAAACAGATGGAGAGACCAATGGAACAGAATTGAAACACCAGAAATCAACCCAAACATCTACAGCCAACTTATATTTCATCAAGGATCTAAAACCAATTCCTGGAGCAAGGACAGTCTATTCAATAAATGGTGCTGGGAAAATTGGATTTCCACATGCAGAATCATGAAGCAAGACCCCTACCTTACACCTTACACAAAAATCCACTCAACATGGATTAAAGACCTAAATCTACGACCTGACACCATCAAGTTATTAGAGAACTTTGGAGAAACCCTTCAAGATATTGGCACAGGCAAAGAGTTTCTGGAAAAGACCCGGGAGACACAGGCAGTCAAAGCCAAAATCAACTATTGGGATTCCATCAAATTGAGAAGTTTCTGTACTGCAAAAGAAACAGTCAGGAGAGTGAAGAGACAAGCGACAGAATGGGAAAAAATATTTGCAAACTATGCAACAGATAAAAGGTTAATAACCAGAATCTACAAAGAGATCAAGAAACTCCACAAAAACAAAACAAACAACCCACTTAAGAGATGGGCCAAGGACCTCAATAGATATTTTTCAGAAGAGGAAATCCAAATGGCCAACAGGCACATGAAAAAATGTTCAAGGTCACTAGCAATCAGGGAAATGCAAATCAAAACCACAATGAGGTTTCACCTCACCCCGGATAGAATGGCTCACATACACAAATCTACCAACAATAGATGCTGGCGAGGATGTGGGGAAAAAGGGACACTAACCCACTGTTGGTGGGAATGCAAACTGCTCAAGCCACTATGGAAGTCAGTCTGGAGATTCCTCAGAAACCTGAATATAACCCTACCTTTCGACCCAGTCATCCCACTCTTTGGAATTTACCAAAGGAATTTAAATTGGCAAACAAAAAAGCGCTCTGCACCCTAATGTTTATTGCATCACAATTCAAAATAGCTAAGACCTGGAACCAACCTAAATGCCCATCAAGGGTAGACTGGATAAAGAAATTATGGGATATGTACTCTTTAGAATACTATACCGCAGTAAGAAACAACGAAATCCAGTCATTTGCAACAAAATGGAGGAATCTGGAACACATCATTCTGAGTGAAATAAGCCAATCCCAAAGGGACAAATACCATATGTTCTCCCTGATCGGTGACAACTGACTGAACACCAAAAAGGAAACCTGCTGAAGTGAAATGGACACTATGGGAAACGGTGACTTGATCAGCATAGCCCTGACTGTTAATGAACAACTTAATACATTATCCCTCTTAGTAGTTTTTTTTTTGTCTGTTCTACATAATATGACTGGTTTAATTCTGTAATTAATACACAGTTATTCTTAAGTGTTGAAATTTAACTGAAATGTGATCCCTGTTAAACATAAGAGTGGGAATAAAAGGGGGAAGAGATGTACAATTTGGGACATGCTCAAGCTGACTTGCCCCAAATGGTAGAGTTAGCAACATACCAATGGATTCCAATTCAATCCCATCAAGGTGGCATGTACCAATGCCCTCTCACTAGTCCCAGTGATCAATTTCCGTTCACAACTGATCATAATGATAGGACTAGGAACCAAAGGGAGCACATAAACAAGTCTAGTACCTGCTAATACTAACCAATAGAATAAATAAAGGGGAGAGTGATCCAACATGGGAAGTGAGATACTCAGCAGACTCATAGAATGGCACATGTCCTAAACAGCACTCTGGCCTCAGAATCAGCCCTAAAGACATTCGGATCTGGCTGAAAAGCCCATGAGAGTATTTCAGGCATGGAAAGCCAAGGCACTCTGGCAAAAAAAAAAAAAAAAAAAAAAAAAAAAAAAAAAAAAACACCACCACCACCACCTAAATGAAAGATCTCTGTGAGTGAGATCCCAGTGGAAAGAATGGGTCATCAAAGAAGGAGGTACCTTTCTCTGAAGGGAAGAGAGAACCTCCACTTTGACTATGACCTTGTCTAAACAATATAAGAGTCGGAGAGCTCAAGGGGCTTCCATAGCCTTGGAAACTCATGATTGGTGCATAGGGAGATTACTGATGCCATAAACAAGAGTGTCAATTTGTTAAGTCAACAACAGGAGTCACTGTGCACTTACTCCTCATGTAGGATCTCTGTCCTTAATGTGCTGTACATTGAGACTTAATGCTATAACGAGTACTCAAACATTATATTTCACTTTGTGTTTCTATGGGGGTGCAAACTGTTGAAAGCTTTACTTAATGTATGCTAAACTGATCTTCTGTAAAAAAAAAAAAAGAAATTATCAATTCCCAACTTGATTCTCACTGGGATTAAACATGACAATAGGTCTGATCTGATTTCATCATCATTTAAAAAATCATCTATTATTTTTCACTTTATGTTTCTGTGTGGGAGCAAACTGTTGAAATCTTTACTTAATGTATACTAAACTGATCTTCTGTATATTAAGAGAATCGAAAATGAATCTTGATGTGAATGAAAGGGGAGAGGGAGTGGGAAAGGGGAGGGTTGTGGGTGGGAGGGACGTTATGGGGGGGAAGCCACTGTAATGCATAAGCCGTACTTTGGAAATTTATATTCATTAAATAAAAGCTAAAAAAATTAAATCCTTAAATGTATAAATGTATTTTATATTTGAACACAAAAATAATATTTAAAATTATGTTAATATGCTTTTTGGAAAAGTTAAATTGAGGTTCTTCACTAAACAATAAGAAAATCCCAATATTTCAATATATTTCCTAAAAATATGTACTGTACTGTGACGCTATGCTGCATAAGTTTTCTATTTCTTTATTTTTGTATAATTTTCTCTATTTCCATTGTTGTCAATCTGCTTGGGAGTACAATAATCAGTTATACAGTTGTAATAATTGATGTCAGGTTTTATTTTCAGATATGGTTGAAATAATTTTCAACCATATGTCTTCCAAAATTATTTATCCTACAACTTCTTAACTGTTGAGAAGTAGATTAAGCAGCCCTATTCTTTATATTCATTTTCTAACAGTAAATTGTGCTATGTCATGACACATATCGTTCTACACTTAATTTGTGGAGGGATTTTTTTTTTTATCATGAAAGGGAGTTGAATCTTATCAAATGCTATCTCTTCATCTATTGATATAACCAATATCGATTTTGTTCTTCATTCTGTGGATGTGATTTTTGGTATTTATTGATTTGCAAATGTTGGGCTATCTTTGCAGTTCTAGGAAAATCCCACATAATTGTGATGCATGGATTTTCTATGTGGTTTCCGTTTCCATTTGCTAATATTTTGTTGGGAATCTTTGCATCTGTGTTCATTAAATATATAGGTTTGAAGTTTTCATGTTGTGTCTGTCCATTTTTGGTTTCAAAGTGATGCTGGCCTCCTGAAAAGAGTTCAGCAGAGTTCCATCCTATTCATTGTTTTGCAAGAGTATGAAAGTATTGGAGTTATTTTCTAATTTAATGTTTTGTATAATACAGTGATCTCCTGAAGTCTGTTTATTTTTTTAACTTTTATTGAACGAATATAAATTTCCAAAGTATAGCTATGGATTACAATGGCTTTCCCCCCCATAACGTCCCTCCCACCCATGACACTCCCCTCTCCTGCTCCCCCTCCCCTTCCATTCACATCAAGATTCATTTTCAATTCTCTTTATATACAGAATATCAGTTTAGTATATATTAAGTAAAGATTTCAACAGTTTGCACCCACACAGAAACACAAAGTGTAAATTACTGTTTGAGTATTAGTTATAGCATTAAATCACAATGTACAGCACATTTAGGACAGAGATCCTACATGAGGAGTAAGTGCACAGTGACTCCTGTTGTTGACTGAACAAATTGACACTCTTGTTTATGGCCTCAGTAATCAACCTAGGCTCTTGTCATGAGTTGCCAAGGCTATGGAAGCCTTTTGAGTTCACTGACTCTGATCATATTTAGACAAGGTCATAGTCAAAGTGCAAGTTCTCTCTTCAGAGAAAGGTACCTCCTTCTTTGATGACCTGTTCTTTCCACTGGGATCTCACACTGAGAGATCTTTCATATAGGTTTGGTGTTTTTTTTGCTTGTTTGTTTTTGGTTTTTGCCAGAGTGTCTTGTCTTTACATACCTAAAATACTCTCATGGGCTCTTCAGCAAGATCTGAATGCCTTAAGGGCTGATTCTGAGGCCAGAGTGCTGTTTAGGACACCTGCCATTCTGTGAGTCTGCTGTGTATCCCGCTTTCCTTATGTTGGATCATTCTCTCTATGGGTCTGTTTAAATTGTCTATATCTTCTTGACTTAAACTTTGTAGGTTATTTTTATCCAGGAATTTATGAATTTTATTGAGGTCCTCTAGTTTATTAGCTTATAATTATTTATAATAATTTCTTATGATCATTTGAATTTCAATGTTGTTAGTTGTAGTGTATCAATTTTCATCGCATATGTTATTTATTTGAATTTTGCCTTTGTTAGTCTGACTAGAGGTTTATCTATTTATCTTAAAAACATTTTCTTTTCTTGATCTTTTATATTTATTTTAGTTTCAATTTTATTTATATCTACTCTGATCCTTATTATATGTTGCCTCCTATTAATTTTGGGTTTAATAACTTGTTGTTTTATAAGTATGTGAGATGCATCATTAGATCTTTAATTTGAAAAATGTCTCTTTTTTAATGTAAGCACTCAATACTATAGAATTCCCTCTTTATGATGCTTTTGCTCTATCCCATAGCTATTGATACATTGTGTTTTCATTTCCATTTATTTCAAACAAGTTTTTATTTCCTTATTAAATTACTTAATGACCCATTGACTTTCATTAGTATGTTTGATTCCCAGGTAGTTATGAGTGTTCTATTGTTCTTCTTGTTCATTTATAGTGTGATTCCTTTATGATCTGATGAGATACATGGTATGAATTCAATCTTAGATTTACTGAAACTTGATTTGTAGCCTTATAATCTATCCTGGAAAATGTTCCATGTGCTGATGAGTAGAATGTATGTTCTGTATTTGTAGTGTGAAATATCCTATAAATATCTGTTCATCCATTTGCTCAACAGAATGTTTCAACTCCAATATACATTTATTAAATTTCTGTCTGGATAATCCTTTTGTCCATTTATGAGATTGGGATATTGAAGTCATGCAATATTATTGTATTGGAGTCTACTTCTCCCATTAGGTCTATATTCTTATATATCTGGATGCTCTTCTATTGGGTGCATATATATTTATGATAGTTATGTCTTCTTGCTGATAGTTATGTCTTCTTGCTGAAATGAACCTTTTATCAAAACATAATGTCCTTCTTTACCTTTTTTTTTTTCAAAGTGGTAATATTTTATTGGGGATAGGGCATCCTTCATAAAGGAAGGGATAGAGAGAGTGCCCAGTCACTTGGACTGGGGGAGGGCAAAGTTACATGGTTGAATGGAGAGAATACACCTGGGAAGGCCACTTGGGCTGCTCAGCAGGGAGGCAGAGGGGTGAATGCCTCTTTATTTCTTTTTATGCATTTTAATTTAATATCTGTTTTATCTGATATGAGGATAGCCACTCTGGCTAGTATTTTGGTTTCCATTGGCCTGGTATGTTTTTATAGCCCTTCACTTCTTTCAGTCTGTGTATGTATTTGTTTCTGAACTGAGTTTGTTGTAGACAGAACATAGTGGGGATTTTTTTTATCTATTAGACCAACCTACATCTTTTGGCTGGAGAATATATTCCACTTAAATTCAAGGTTAGTATTGATAGGTAAGAACTAAGATCTGCCATTTTGTTGACTAGATGCTGCTTATATATGGTCTGTTAGTGAATTTGGTGGTATTGTGTGTTTTCATACTGTTTACTTCTAATGGAAGATGTCCTTACCTTTTGGATTTCTTATAAGTCTGGTCTGGTGGTGGTGAATTCTCTGAGCTTTCATTTATCTGTAAAGGACCTTATTTCTCCTTTACTTTTAAATGATAGTTTCACTATATATAGTATTCTTAGTTGGAAGTTTTTTTTTTTTTTCATTTAAGACCTTGTATATATCATCCTGCTCTCTTCTTGCTTGTAAGAAGAAAGAATCTGATGTTAATTTCATTGATTTTCTTTTATATGTAACTTTTCTTCTCTTATTCTCTTTAGAATTCTCTCCATGTCTTTAATTTTTGACAAATTCTTAACAAGATGTCTTGGATAGGTCTGGTTGCAAGGTCCTTTGCACTTCTTGTATCTGGATATCCACATCTCTTTCATGAACTGGGACATTTTCAGCTATTGTTTCAATTAGGAGGTTCTCAATGCTCCATTTCCTTTTCTTCTCCTCCAGAAATACCTATAATATGAATATTTTGTCATTAAAGGTATCCCATATTTTACATAGACTTTCCTAATTCTTTTAAATTCTTTTATTTTTATTTTTGGATAGTTTCAGCAGCCTTGTCCTCGAGATCAGAAATTCTTTGCTCCTCTTGGTCTATACTGCTGTTAAAGCTCTCAGTCATTCCCTTTACTTCACTAGAGATTTCATCTCCAAAACTTACTTGGTTCTTGATGATTTCTATTTCCTCAGCAATATTTTCATTCATGTCACTCAATTATTTCATTTCTTTGATCCATCTGTATTCTCTTACATCACATTTAGTTTCCTTACAATTGTTATTTAAATTCCCCATCAGGCATTTCATAGATTTCCTTCAGTTTAGGGATTTATTTGTTTTCTTTTGGAGGCATCAAGCACCCTCATTTCTTCATGTCTCTTGTGTCCCTACACTGATATCAGTGCATCTGGTGTGCTTATATCTTCTTCTTTGATGAATAGATTTTATTGGGAAAGTGTTTATGGTTTGCCTGGAGTACACAATGTCTCTTGGTTGGTTGTCCTGTCTTTGGTTCTAAGTGAGTCCAGAAATGTGGCCTGTAAGTGATGTCTTTTGTCTTTGTGTCAGTTATATCTTCAACTGACATAGGATCTAGCTGCTGCAGTTCATAGGGGTGAAAGCATGGGTTAGAGAGGAATATCTTCAGTCCACAGAGAGTTCAGTGTCAGTCTCCCTAGGGATTGTGAAAGCCAGGCCTTGTTCCTGGTGCTTAAGGAGACAGAGGTGGCTGTTTTCTTGTTCCACTGGCATGTCTGAAAGCTCCAGTGGCTTGTGGCACCAATTGCTATGATTTTATGTCTGTGTGATATGGATGGGCTCTTTCTCAAGTCTTGGTAGGGCAGTCCAACTGGTCTTGTGGCTTATAATAACAACTAGTCTTGAGATGAGGGGATGTGAACTGAACCATGATCCAGGCCTACAGGGTGAGTACAGGTATATAGGAGATTTGTGCTGGGGGATATGAGTTCAGACAGATGGAATATGGGTAGGTTATTTCATAGTTCCAGTGAGTAGATTCCAGTGAGATTGAGAATTTAAAAGTAATTACAGTTACAGTCCTGGAGCTGCAGAGTACAGTGTAGTCATTTCCCAGATCTCCCAGGGTGGAAGTGTATTTTTATGGGAGGTTTTTGGTGTTAGCATCGAGAAGCTAATGGCTCATGTGGAGTAAGCACAGCTCCAAATCTAATGCCCAAAACTCCCACAGTTGCCGGATGCAAGGAATCTGTGCTTTGCCCCACAGGTTGCCCTGATTCTGACTCTGATTCTTACAGGAATGCAACAGAGGCCCCACTGCATGTCTTTTCACTGCCAAGTTTGGTGCTTTGCCAGGATGGAGTGAGGGGGAGAAGCAATGCAGCTTCCTCTTTCAAAGTTCGGCAGTCGCTCGGACACCAGTCAGCTCTCTAGGCTGAAGTAAAAGTTTCTGGGTGACTGTGAAATCCCCTCTCTGCTGAAATTGTCAGTGTTAGTAATTTCTTCCTGCTTTGTTATGAGAAGATGGAGGCAGAGGCTCTTAATCCAGCAGTTGGCTGCACTGTATGACAGACAACTGAGTTTCTGCCTTCTTTCCACTTGACCCACAGAATCTTCATTGTTTTGCCACTGCTCCATCAAAAACTTCTGCCCCTGGAAACATAGTCTTTCCTTAGTTCCTCTCATATCCCAGAGCAGCTGAAGTCAGCATGGCTATACCCTATTTAGCCATCTTGAATTTCCATCTGAATGGATTTCTGCCATGTTGTTTTGATTTACAGCTTTGAAGAAATATCCAACATTTCTAATTGTTCAAAAATGCAAACTTAAACCACAATGAGATATTCTCTCCATGTTAGATTGAGTATTATCAAAAAAAAATGATAACAGGCATTGGTGAGAATGTTGAGAAAAACAAATCCTTACACAGTCAAATTACCAGAGGAAAAGTTATAGGAAACACTGAACAACATTCACATCTTGAACAAAATCCCATAATCATAGGCAGTAATGGCAAAAATACACAAATGGGGTTATATCAAGCTAAGAAACTTCTGAACAGCAAAGGCAGCACTCAACAAAGTGAAGAGGCAACCAACAGAATTGGAGAAAATATTTGTAAACTATATATCTGATAAAAGGCTAATATCCATCATATATAAGGAGCTTAAAAATCAACAACAACAACAACAAAAAAACCAAATAATCCAGTTAAGAAATGAGATAAGGACATAAACAGGCATTTTTCAAATGGTGAAATACAAATGGCCTATAGGCATAAGGAAAGATGTTCAGGATCACTAGGCATCAGGGAAATGCAAATAAAAGCCACAATCATATTTCACTATACCCCAAAAGAAATTCTGAAATGAAGCTAGCTGGCAGGAGTGTCCAGGGCCACATAGGACTGTGCCCCAAAGGAGAACGCTGGGCCTCAGGAATGCCACACCATCCAAATCTGTCAGGAATATTAACAACCAAGTGCATTTGTTGAGGGACAAAGGCTCTGAGCCAGAAGTACAGTGTCCACCTTGCCCACTGTCTGCAGCACGCCAAGCACTTCTTGAGAGCCTCCCAGGCCACTTACACGAGACCATAGGAAAGGCTTCCAAGGGCAAAAACATCTCAGATGATCTGCAGAAAACCCGAGGATTCCCATCTGTTGCCTCTTAAATTAGTAAATCTGTTATGATGTAGTTCAGGTACAATCAGAACAACAAAAATAGCGAGATTAATTTTACAGCTGTTTTAGGATTATTTCTCTCACGTTAAATGTGAATGCAAGCAGCACGGCCGCCACTAAGTCCCTGCCTTGGTTTCTGTGAGCAGACCAAGTAATACCAGGATTATATCTACAGAGAGCCTGCTGATGCAGAATAAGGTTTCTGAGTGTGCTTTCAGTCGTGCTCAAAAGACGTTCAGATGGGAAACCTCCTTAGTGCTTGACCAATCAGTGTCCTGTGTACACAGCAACAGCCAAGGAAGACAGAAAAATGTCATGTGGTGTTTTCCATTTGTGTCCAGCACCCAAGCTAAAGGGCTACAGTCCCCAAGACCATGTCTGGTCACACTGCAGAAATGGGTATTTGTGGAGTATGTCCTGCTGGACTTTAAGTCTTGTTTAGTGCAGGATAGGCCATAATCATTTTTGCCATTATCTTGGGTGGAATTGTTTTGGTCCACAGCAAAGTTTGCTTTCCTTACTGATACCCCTTCCTTCTACCTGCATGCAGTTTGACGGTGACCCGTCAGCAGGAGCTGCAATAAGAAACTTAATTTTGGGGTCATCATCCCTAGCTGAGAAGTTTAGCCATGTGGCCCTAAATGAAAACAGATTGAGTCCACTGGGTGTAGCATGGTGCTGAGAAGCAAATCAAGAGATTCACTTACAGAAATCTCTCCTGTCTTAGGAATTGTGGTATCTTCTACACCGTGATTTATTTATTTAGTTAGTTAGTTATTTGTTCATTAATTTAAAGAGACCCAGTTCATTTTGGTTCCCTAGTCCTCTTCAGGGCTGAGCCATTCCCCTGCGGGGATGGGTGTTTATTGAAAGAGGTTTCTGGGGATCTGATCCAACTGTGGGTTGCAAGAGAGAAGGACAAGAGTCAGAGCCCCAGAATGGCTCAGACTCAGGGGTGGGGGACTCCAGAGCTGGTCCAGACTCCTACAGTGACCACGGCAGCAGGATTCTGAGACATGGGCCTGCACAGCACTCTGCAGGGGCACTGCAAGGAGGGTGTCAGCAGACCTCGCCATGACGCAAATCTGGTTGAGCACCTGGGCCTGCCCCACCTCCCGGATAGCATGACAGCATCGGCCACACTCAGCAGTTCACATGGCCAGGCATCTCCTGGGACGCCAAGGGCCACAAGACAGTCCTGGTTATAGCACTGCCACCAGCTGCAGGTGCAGGATATCGACAGCCTAGGTGTCCCAGCTGGAAAGGGCTGGAAGGAGTGCAGAAGCCCAAAGACCACACATGTAGGGACACACTGGGAGAGGATGGCAGCTGTCATAGCAGAGCACCCCCCACCGGCCACAGCCTGCTGTCCAGACCCAGGCCTGTGTATACTGGAGACTCAATAGCACGTTGTGCTGTTAGTGCCTGAGGCAGGTGGTGGTCTCGGCACCAGACAGTAGCCCTCAGAGAACAACAGGTGGTAGGCAATGGCGGTGGCCAGAGGGTCAGTGGGGTAAATTCCGGCCCTGGCCAGACACTCTTCTGCAAAGCAGGACTCAGGTCTGTGCAGTCCCTGTAGTTCAGGCATGCCAAAGGAAAGCAGAATCCAACCCAATTCATGTTCCTGTGGGGCCCAGGACACACTGAGTTCTGCCCTCCTGCAAACCCCACAACCACAGCTCTCTAAGGTTTTTCCCTCTGTTGTTCATGGCTAACTTTTGTTTTTAAAGATTTATTTAATTATTTGAAAGTCAGAGTTACACAGAGAGAGGAGAGGCGGGGGGGGGTGGTGTCTTCCATCTGCTGATTCACTCCCCAATAGGCCGCAACGGCCAGAGCTGCACTGATCCAAACCCAGAAGCCAGGAGTGTCTTCTGGGTCTCCCACATAGGTGCAGGGGTCCAAGGACTTGGGCCATCTTCTACTGCTTTCCCAGGCCATAGCAGAGAGCTGGATCAGAAGTGGAGCAGCCAGGACAGGAACTGGTCCCATATGGGATGCCAGCGCTTCAGGCCAGGGTGTTAATCTGCTGCAACACAGCACCAGTCCCATGGCTAACATTTAAAAGTTCATTTAAGAGAAGTGTAAAAGACTGGCGCTTTGGTGTAGTAGGTTAAGCCTCTGCTTGGGGTGCCAGCATCCCAAGTAGGCACCACTTAAGAGTCCTGTCTCTCCCTCTCCCTCTCTCTGTAACTCTGCTTCCCAAATAAATAAATGTCTTTTTAAAAAGGAGGCCCAACTGTATTCTGGACAGAGTAAGGACAACTCATGTCTGGCTTTATTTATTTATTTATTTATTTTTTACTTTTGAGGCAGAACCAGTCAAGGTTTCAGCTGAGGCTCTCAGGAACAAGAAAGGGCTTCCATTGAGGGTGGTGCTGGAGCAGTGCTTGGCAGATGGTAGGCACTACATGCTTCAAACACTGGCCCAAGGCCTGCTCACCATTAATGAAATTACTGTGGGAAACCTTCACACTGCACTTTGATATGGCCTGAAATGGTCTATCCTCAGCTGAAGTAGTTCACCTGAGGAAGGGGAAATGTGTATGTATTTGGAAGGTTAACTTGCTGGACAGCTTAGCCTCATCACGGGCGCAAGTTCTTAGGGACACTCAGGGCCTGCACCAACAGTCCCAGAGTCAGCAGCACCACCATCTATTGACTCAGATGCAAATTGGATACTGGAATCTGAAGGCTATTTACTTATGTCACAGAAACTGTATTTTGAATGATGGCCAGGGCCTTGTTTTAACAATAAATCCACCGGAGTTACTGGACAACAATGCTGAGAAAACCACAAATTCCCTGTTTAACAGGGATATTTGTACTTAACCCACACCAAGTTCACACGCTCTCCTCTGCATTTATTCACTGAACAGTTATGAGGTCTCTATCACTCTGCAAATTTCCAGGTCCACTTCATCACTCAGCCATTCTCAGCCTGGGTTAGGATGGTACCAGATTAAACCAAGGTGCGTGGACATGTACGAGGGCACTTTTAAAGTGCATGGAGGGTGGCATTGTTGTTAAGTGGTCACCTGCAATGCTTAAAGACGTGTTACACACAGAAACACAGAAACACAGTCATCAATATGAAAGAAGGTAAAGGAAGGAAACCTCACAGCAAAAGATCACAGGAAGTTCAAAGCATTTATTAGAAAATATCTTTGGCAAATGGCAGGGCAAAGTTACCACTTATCAATAGTCACATTGAACATTAATGGCCTGAACTGTCCAGTTAAAAGACACTGATTGGCTGATTGGGTTAAGGAATAAAACCCATCTATTTGCTGCTTACAAGAAACACATCTTTCCAACAAAGATCCATACAGACTGAAAGTGAAAGGCTGGAAAAAGATATACCATGCCAACAGAAATGAAAAAAGAGTGGGTGTAGCCATCTAATATCAGACAACATTAACTGTAACACAAAAACTGTTAAGAGACACAAAGAGGGGCACTCTATAACGATTAAGGGATCAATTCACCAGAAATATATAACAATTATCAATGTATATGCACCTAATTACAGGGCACCAGTTTATTTAAAAGATTTGTTAAAGTACTTAATGGCAGACTTAGACTCCAATACAATAGTACTGGGGGACTTCAATACTCCACTCTCAGAAATAGATCAACAGGACAGAAGATCAACAAGGAGACAGTAGATTTAAACGACACTATAGCCCAAATGGATCTAACAGATATCTACAGAACTTTTCATCCTACACATAAAGCATTTACATTCTTCTCAGCAATACCTGGAACCTTCTCTAGGATTGACCACATTCTAGGCCATAAAGCAAGTCTCAGCAAATTCAAAAGAATTAGAATCATACCAAGCATCTTCTCAGACCACAGTGGAATGAAGCTGGAAATTAGAAACTCAGGAACCCCTAGAGCATATGCAAACACATGGAGATTGAACAACATGCTCCTGAATGAACAATGAGTCATAGAAGAAATCAAAAGATAAATCAAAATCTTTCTGGAAGTAAATGAGGATAACAGGACAACATACCAAAACTTATGGGATACAGCAAAAGAAGTGTTAAGAGGAAAGTTTATATCAATAGGTGCCTACATCAAGAAATTGGAAAGGCACCAAATAGAGGAGCTTTCAATTCATCTCAAGGATCTAGAAAATCTGCAGCAAACCAGACCCAAATCTAGTAGGAGAAGAGAAATAATTAAAATCAGAGAAGAAATCAACAGGATTGAATCCCAAAAAAAAATTACAAATAATCAGCGAAATGAGGAGCTGTTTTTTTGAAAAAAAAAAATAAACAAAATTGACACCCCATTGGCCCAACTAACTAAAAAAAGAAGAGAAAAGACCCAAATCAATAAAATCACAGATGCAAAAGGAAACGTAACAACAGACACCACAGAAATAAAAAGAACCATCAGAAATTACTACAAGGACTTGTATGCCAGCAAACAGGGAAACCTATCAGAAATGGATAGATTCCTGGACACATGCAACCTACCTAAATTGAAATATGAAGACATAGAAAACCTAAACAGACCCATAACTGAGACAGAAATTGAAACAGTAATAAAGGCCCTCCCAACAAAGAAAAGCCCAGGACCAGATGGATTCACTGCTGAATTCTACCACAAATTTAAAGAAGAACTGACTCCAATTCTTCTCAAAATATTCAGAACAATCGAAAAAGAGGGACTCCTTCCAAATTCTTTCTATGAAGCCAGCATCACCTTAAATCCTAAGCCGGAAAAAGATGCAGCATTGAAAGAGAATTACAGACCAATATCCCTGATGAACATAGATGCAAAAATCCTCAATAAAATTCTCGCCAATAGAATGCAACAATACATCAGAAAGATCATCCACCGAGACCAAGTGGGATTTATCCTATTATGCAGGGATGGTTCCATGTGAGCAAAACAATCAATTTGATACACCACATTAATAGACTGCAAAAAAAAAACCCATATGATTATCTCAATAGATGCAGAGAAAGCATTTGATAAAATACAACAACCGTTCATGATGAAAACTCTAAGCAAACTGCGTATGGAAGGAACATTGCTCAATACACTCAAAGCAATTTATCAAAAACCCACGGCCAACATCCTATTGAATGGGGAAAAGTTGGAAGCATTTCCACTGAGATCTGGTACCAGACAGGGATGCCCACTCTCACCACTGCTATTCAATATAGTTCTGGAAGTTCTAGCCAGAGCTATTAGGCAAGAAAAAGAAATTAAAGGAATACAAATTGGAAAGGAAGAACTCAAACTATCCCTCTTTGCAGACGATATGATTCTTTATTTAGGGGATCCAAGGAACTCTACTAAGAGACTATTCGAACTCATAGAAGAGTTTGGCAAAGTAGAAGGATATAAAATCAATGCACAAAAATCAACAGCCTGTGTATACACAAGCAATGCCACGGCTGAGGAAGAACTTCTAAGATCAATCCCATTCACAACAGCTACCAAAAGCAATCAAATACCTTGGAATCAACTAAACCAAGGATGTTAAGGATCTCTGCGATAAAAATTACAAAACCTTAAAGAAAGAAATAGAAGAAGATACCAAAAAATGGAAAAATCATCCATGCTCATGCATTGGAAGAATTAATATCATAAAAATGTCCATTCTCCCAAAAGCAATTTATAGATTCATTTCAATACCAATCACAATACTGAAGATATTCTTCTCAGATCTAGAAAAAATGACGCTGAAATTCATATGGAGACACAGGAGGCCTCGAATAGCTAAAGCAATCTTGTGCAACAAAAACAAAGCTGGAGGCATCACAATACCAGATTTCAGGACATACTACAGGGCAGTTGTTATCAAAACAGCATGGTACTGGTACAGAAACAGATGGAGAGACCAATGGAACAGAATAGAAACACCAGAAATCAATCCAAACATCTACAGCCAACTCATATTTGATCAAGGATCCAAAACCAATCCCTGGAGTAAGGAAAGTCTATTCAATAAATGGTGCTGGGAAAATTGGATTTCCACATGCAGAATCATGAAGCAAGACCCCTACCTTTCACCTTACACAAAAATCCACTCAACATGGATTAAAGACTTAAATCTATGACCTGACACCATCAAATTATTAGAGAGCATTGGAAAAACCCTGCAAGATATAGGTACCGGCAATGAATTCTTGGAAAATACCCCAAAAACACAGGCAGTCAAAGCCAAAATTAACATTTGCGATTGCATCAAATTGAGAAGATTCTGTACTTCAAAAGAAACAGTCAGAAAGTGAAGAGGCAACCGACATAACAGGAAAAAATATTTGCAAATTATGCAACAGATAAAGGGTTGATAACCAGAATCTTCAAAGAAATTAAGAAACTCCACAACATCGAAACAAACAACCCACTTAAGAGATGGGCCAAGGACCTCAATACACATTTTTCAAAAGAGGAAATCCAAATGGCCAACAGACACATGAAAAAATGTTCAAGGTCACTAGCAATCAGGGAAATGCAAATCAAAACCACAATGAGGTTTCACCTCACCCCGGTTAGAATGGCTCACATACACAAATCTACCTACAACAGATGCTGGCGAGGATGTGGGGGAAAAGGGACACTAACCCACTGTTGGTGGGAATGCAAACTGGTTAAGTCACTCTGGAAATCAGTCTGGAGATTTCTCAGAAACCTGAATATAACCCTATCATACAACCCAGCCATCCCACTCCTTGGAATTTACCCAAAGGAAATGAAATTGGCAAACAAACAAGCTGTCTGCACCCTAATGTTTATTGCAGCTCAATTCACAATAGCCAAGACCTGGAACCAACCCAAATGCCCATCAACAGTAGACTGGATAAAGAATTATGGGACATACCAGATTTCAGGACATACTACAGGGCAGTTGTTATCAAAACAGCATGGTACTGGTACAGAAACAGATGGATATCCAATGGAACAGAATAGAAACACCAGAAATCAATCCAAACATCTACAGCCAACTCATATTTGATCAGCAGTAAAATACTATACAGCAGTAAAAAACCATGAAATCCGGATATCTGCAACAAGATGGAGGAATCTAGAAAACATTATGCTGAGTGAATTAAGCCAGTCCCAAAGGGACAAATATGATATGTTCTCCCTGATCAGCGACAACTAACTGAGCAGCAAAGGGGAAACCTGTTGAAGTGAAATGGACACTATGAGAAACAGTGACTTGATCAGCTCTTGTCCTGACGGTTGATGTACAATGGAATACTTTATCCATTTTAGTATTTTTCTTTGTTCTAGTACTATTGGTTGAACTCTGTAATTAACACACAATTATTCTTAGGTGTTTAAATTTTAACTGAAAAGTGATCCCTGTTAAATATAAGAGTGGGAATAAGAGAGGGAGGAGATGTACAATTTGGGACATGCTCAATCGGACTTGCCCCAAAAGGTGGAGTTAGGATCATGCCAGGGGATCCCAATACAATCCCCTCAAGGTGGCATGTACCAATGCCATCTCACTAGTCCAAGTGATCAATTTCAGTTCACAATTGATCACACTGAGAGTTCTAAGAGTCAAAGGGATCACACAAACAAGACTAGTGTCTGCTAATACTAGCTGATAGAATCAAAAAGGGAGAGAACGATCCATCATGGGAAGCGGGATACACAGCAGACTCATAGAATGGCAGATGTCCTAAATAGCACTCTGGCCTCACAATCAGCCCTTAAGGCATTCAGATCTGGCTGAAAAGCCCATGAGAGTATTTTAGGCATGGAAAGCCAAGACACTCTGGAAAAAAAAAGAGGTCCTAAGTGAAAAATCTCTGCGAGTGAGATCCCAGTGGAAAGAATGGGGCCATCAAAGAAGGAGATAACCTTTCTCTGAAGGGAGGAGAGAAATTCCACTTTGACTGTGACCCTGTTGGAATAAGATCGAAGTCAGTGAACTCAAAAGGCTTCCATAGCCTTGGCAACTCATGACTAGAGCCTAGGTAGATTACTGATGCCATAAACAAGAGTGTCAAATTGTTAAGTCAACAACAGGAGTCACTGTGTACTTACTTCTCATGTGGGATCTGTCCTTAATGTGTTGTCCAATGTGAAGTAACGCTATAGCTAGTACTGAAACAGTATTTTACACTTTGTGTTTTTGTGTGGGTGCAAATGATGAAATCTTTACTTAATATATACTTAATATATACTAAATTGATCTTCTGTATATAAAGATAATTGAAAATGAATCTTGATGTGAATGGAATAGGAGAGGGAGTGGAAGATGGGAGGGGTGCCAGTGGGAGGGAAATTATGGGTGGGGGGAAGCCATTGTAATCCAGAAACTGTATTTTGGAAATTTATTTTTACTAAATAAAAAAAAGAGAAATAGTCCTTCACTTGGTTTAAGAGATGCCAAAGTTCTTGGTTTCCTTTACATTTTCTAAATACTTTTATTCAACTTCTATTCCTAGATCTTTTTTGTTTGTTTGTTTTCTCCACTCTTAGCATTACAGCATCTTTCAGGCTCTGAGTTTGTGTTTGTAATGCTGCCTACTGCTGGATCTTCCATTACTACTGTCAAGCCAATAACTTTCAAACCATATCTTCAACTCAATACTTCCCACAAGTTCATAATCTTCCTTGTTCCTCCCCTAAACTTGCCCCTGTGCCATAATGTACTATTTCCATAAATGGCATCATTATCTCTATTCAGATGCTCCAGTTGGAAATTTTAAAGTTATTTCTGACTCTTTTTTAAAGATTTATTTAGTTACTTGAGACACAGAGTTACAGTGAGAGAGAGGGAGAGAAAGAGAAAGGTTCTCCATCCACTGCATCACTCACCAAATGGCTGCAATGGTCAGAGCTGAGCTGATACAAAGCCAGGAGCCAGGAGCCTCATTCAGGCCTCCCCAGCAGGTGCAGGGGCCCAAGCACTTGGACAATTCTCCACCACTTTCCCAGGCCACATGAAGAATGCTGGATTGGAAGGGGAGCAGCTCAGACATAAACTGGCACCCTTCTGGAATGTCTGAGCCCACAGGCAGAGGCCCAGCCTAGTATTCTTTTTATGTGGTTAAACTTCTTAATTTATAATAGAAAATATGTCAAATCTATGAAATCTGCACATTTTCTCACCTAAAGATATCTAACAATAGGCCAATTTATTTACTTATTTTTATCATTATACACTTAAAAACCTAGTACTATTGATTTAATGTTAAGTATCTTCCATATCTGCCTATTTCTCCCATTCCCCTACTTAACCCAAAACACAATTATTTTTCATTTAGGCTCCTGTAGAGACCTCCAATCTAGCCAGTTATCAACATTCCCATTCTTACATAGCATTCCCAAATCTATTCATTTTACAAGCACAAAGATCTTTCTAAAATAGAAATTTGATCATGTTACCACCCTTGCCCATCACCTATGGCTATTTAAAACTTTTCACTTAGGCTGATTTTTTAGAGTAACATTTTAAACACCAAAGAATCTTCTTGTTGTTTTTGTTTTTGTTTTTTTGACAGGCAGAGTGGACAGTGAGAGAGAGAGAGACAGAGAGAGAGAGAGAGAGACAGAGAGAAAGGTCTTCCTTTGCCGTTGCTTCACCCTCCAATGGCCGCCGCGGCTGACATGCTGCGGCCGGCACACCACGCTGATCCAAAGGCAGAAGCCAGGTGCTTCTCCTGGTCTCCCATGGGGTGCAGGGCCCAAGCACTTGGGCCATCCTCCACTGCACTCCCGGGCTATAGCAGAGAGCTGGCCTGTAAGAGGGGCAACTGGGACAGAATCCGGCGCCCCGTCCGGGACTAGAACCTGGTGTGCCGGCACCACTAGGCGGAGGATTAGCCTGTTGAGCCATGGCGCTGGCTCCAAAGAATTTTATAGAACCCACTTTCCTGCATACTTTTAAGTATATTTTCCATTCTGCTTAATATTCTCCAATGTTTTTCCATGTGGCACCATCTTCCCAGTTCCTTGAATTGGCATATAACTCTTTTATTGTCTATGTATTTTTCTTTCCCCTCTTCTTCCTATCTCTCAACCTAGCCAATATTGATTTACCACTCAAGTTTTCTCTTTTGAGTTATCACATTCTCAGGAAAACTTCTCTTTCCTCTTTAATAGCATTAAATTACTGTAGTTGTATGTCCATCATTGCTGTCTGAAATTCAATGATGTTCATCATATCTTTAAAATTTCAGTCATGGCAGGGGGAGGTGCTGTGACTTTAGCAGGTTAAGCTGCCATCTGTAGTTCTGGCATCCAATCTGGGGGCCAGTTTGACTCCTGGCTGTTCCACATCTTTTTCTTAGAAAAAGATTTATTTATTTATTTGAAATAGTTACACAGAGAGAGGAGACAGAGAGTGAGAGAGAGCGAGAGAGAGAGAGGTCTTCCATCCATTGATTCACTTCCCAATTGGCTGCAACAGCCAGAGCTGTGCTGATCCGAAGCCAGGAGCCAGGGGCTTCTTCCAGGTCTCCCACGTGGGTGCAGGGGCCCAAGGGCTTGGACCATCTTCTACTGCTTTCCAGCCCATAGCAAAGAGCTGGATTGGAAGTGGAGCAGCTGGGTCTCAAACTGGTACCCATATGCAATGCAGGTGCTTCAGGCCAGGTATTAACCCACTGTGCCACAGCGCTGGCCCCAGGATGCACCACATCTGATCCAGTTTCCTGCTAATGTATCTGAGGAGACAGTGGAAGATGGCTCAAGTGTTTGGGCCACTGAATCCCCTTGGGAAACCGGGGTAAAGCTCCTGATCCATGGCTTCAGCCTAGCCCAGCCCCAACTATTGCAGCCATTTGGGGAGTGAAACAGCAGATGGAAGAGATGGAAGCTCGCTCACTCTCTCTCTCTCTCTCTCTCTCTCCCCATAACTCTACCTGCCTTTCAAATAAATAAAATAAATCTTTTAAAAAATAAAGCATCAGTCATTCACAATTGACTGTAAACACTAGGAAAATCTGAGTTATCACTTTCTCTATTGTAGCCCCATGTCTTAGAAAAATGCCTGACAATGGTAGATGCTTAAAATACATTTATTGATTTGAATCTAGAGGTAAAATACTGTGAGTGCTTGATCTGAAGAAAAACAAAGAAAGGGAAGAAATATAAGTTCTAACATAAATTTACCCCATGCAACAATACATGTCATAAGACAATGGAATAGTGAGTGCTGAACATCAAGCGAAAAAGTTCATAGATCCAACATTTTAATTCCTACCTTTATGTTTTAAAGAGCATAGAAACAGGGAATACCTAAGCTGTTGAGGTGCAGTATTTAAGCCTCCACTTGGGATACCCACATATCATATCAGAGTGTTTGGGATCAAGTCTCATCTCTGCATCTCATCCATCTTTCTACTGATGTCTTGGGAGGCAGCAGATGATGACCTAAGTGCTTGTAGTACTGCCTCCCACATGGGAGACCTAAATGGAGTTCCTTGTTCTTGAGTTCAGACTGGCCCAACCCTGGCTGTTTCGGGCACTTGGGAAATGAACCACAGGATGGATAAACTCTCTCTCTCTCTCTCTCTCCCTTTCAAATAAACAAATATAAAAAGTTTCTGAAAGTTCATAAAGTGAAATTAAAAATATGAGCTTATTTTGGTGCAATAACAATATTGCAATTCATGTTTTTTTCAAATTACACATTTCCATATATTATGAAAATGTGTTTTGTCAAAAATATTGTACCAAAAGAAAAACTCATCCTTTTAATTTCATTTTCCATGAGCTTTTTGAAGTTCTCTTATATATTTCACTCATCTCATTGTGCCATGCAGAAGAGCCTGAACTCTTACTCCCACCCAGACAATGGATCTGACATCTGGGTACCTTCTGAATAAGCATCTATAACTGCTCTATCGAGCAGCTTCCATGGTTACAAGACAGGAAGATGATTTCATCTTTTTTTCCAGCATCAAATTTGGAAGTGATTACCTCTGACATAGCTTATTTACCAGGGCTCAGTCTCATGGCCCAAATGAAACTATAATAGATAATTGGAAATAGAGTTTTCCTTAAAGTTTAAGAAGGTACTCGAGAGCATGGTGAACATATAGCAACTGTATGCAGAAATTAAGTACCTTTTGCCAGAATATACTGAACTCAAAGTTTTCATCACTCAAAGGACATCAAATTGACTCTCTTACTCAATCTTTGCAATTTATTTTTTCAGAAAAAATGATTTATTTATTTTCACAGTAAGAGTTACAGAGTGAGAGGCAGAGACAGAGAGATCTTCCATCTACTGATTCACTCCCCAGATGGCCACAATGGCCAGTGTTGCACTAGGCCAAAGACAGGAGCCAGGAGCTTCATCCAGGTCTCCCACATGGGTGACATGGGCCCAAATACTTGGGCCATGTTCTGTTGCTTTCTAGGCTATTAGCATAAATCAGGATCACAAGTCAAGCAGCTTGGACATCAACTAGTGCTCATATTGTATGTTGTCATCACAGGAGGCAGGCAGCAAGTGACAATGCGTGTAACTAAAATGATAACATCACTGACCTTACCACTATTGCTAAGCATTTTCTTTGAGTCTTATTGCTTGACAGTTTATTCTTACTAACTTTTAATGTTTTGAAAATTTACTGAAGGTTTTTTTTTTTTTTTTTTTTTTGACAGGCAGAGTTAGACAGTGAGAGAGAGAGAGAGACAAAGAGAAAGGCCTTCCTTCCATTGTTTCACCCCCCAAATGGCCACCATGGCCAGAGCCAGGAGCCAGGTGCTTCCTCCTGGTCTCCCATGCGGGTGCAGGGCCCAAGCACTTGGGCCATCCTCCACTGCCTTCCCGGGCCACAGCAGAGAGCTGGACTGGAAGAGGAGCAACTGGGACAGAACCAGTGCCCCAATCGGGTCTAGAACCTGGAATGCTGGTGCCACAGGTGGAGGATTAGCCTCATGAGCCATGGTGCTGTCCACAAATAAATAATCTTTAAAAAAGAAAATATAATATTGCAATTTTTCCAATATGCCAACATTCTATGTGTACAATAGTTACCTGATTTAATAATATTTTGGTTCAACAATGCATTTCCATCCCCTTTAATAAGCAATGATTACTTCAATTTTTCCTGTGTCAGACGCATCTAGGGGACAATGCAGGGCAACTGGCTGGATTCTCTCATTGACCTTTCAGTCATTTATTCTTGCTCATTCCCATTAACAGTTCATGATGTGCTGGAGACAAAGGCCAGCTCTCCCAAAGCACACCTCATTCTCTAAATTTTGTCTGAATTCTCTTGGGTTGCCTTTGACTATTTCAGTCAACATCTTGAATATCCTTGAAACAGAAAGACAAGTCTTTATAGGTTCAAGTTAAACATATTTGACTGGAAGACAATGTGTATATGCAATCTGTGCATCACACATTACACTGCTACAAGAGTGGGTCTGCCAGGAACAGACACAGACATCTTCACATGATGTTCCTTCCAGTGTTTCTTGCAGCAACAATCAAACAACAAATAAATAGGAAAAGTTGGAGGTCAAAATTCAAATATCAACCAGAAAAAAACAGATATGTCGTTGTTGGTACACCCAAAGAGATTAGTCTCCAAACTGGATCCTAAAGTCCAGTGTCAATAAGATAAGTGATCTCTTAAAATCATCACAAACAGAAAAGTATCTCCATGCTTAAAATCCACCAACAGTCTTATTTTATGTTTCTTATTTATTTATTTGTTTGAAAACATAAAAATAGATTTCAATTAAAATCAAAATTAAGATATATACATTACATATTCATTTATTATTCACAATAGATATTTTGAAAAGTCTGAGGTGAAAGGAATTCAAAGGTAAGTTTATTTTGGTGCAAGAAAATTTGAAATTCATGAATATGAGGGATCCTTAAAAACTCATTGAAATGTGTATTACAAAAATCTGCATATGGATTCAAGTGTTTTTGAATCAAAATAATCTCTTAATTCATTTTAAAAGAATTTTTGAAGTGCCATTTTACATATTGTTTTGAAATATTTACACATTGTAGAATGGCTTAAAGAGGTGAACTAACATACACATCATCATGTATATTTTTAAAGGTTATAATTCCTTAAATCTATTTTCTCAAAAATTTTGGAGAGTACAATACGTTGTTTTTAACTACAGTAACCATGTTTCATTTTTTTCTTCATCTTCCAGCTCAGTCCTCTTTTATCCTTTGATTATACACCTGCATTTTTCTTCTCTTCATTAGAATATCTAAATTTCTTGTTCACTTCTTCAGCTTAAATGTTCTTTCCTAGCTTCCTCATTGAAAGTTACTCCCCATTGTAATGTTTTAAGATCATGTATTATCCATTAGTGAGGACTTTCAACTATTCTGGCTAAAGGAATGGGTCATTATTTTTTATTCAGACCACTTCAAAAACTTAAACTATTTTTACATAAAGATATAATTTATGCCATCTTCTTCAAATGTGCTCTTTGCGGGCATAATTTTGCCATTCACATCACTCCAGAATGTCATGAGAATTAACAGAAAAATCAAATATCTGAATCTCTTGTGTCATTAGCATCGACACAAGTTGGCAATTAACAGCCAGCCCTGTAAAGAAAAAACACCTGACAATCAGAGAGGTTCTATTTGATATGAAAGATCAATATGGAACAGAAAAGGTCAGATGTTGTCAGTAGTTTATGTGGAAATGTCTAACTTAGGATATCTGGGAAATTGTATCTGCTTCTCTAAAAGAAATAAAGATGTGATATATTTTAAGCGGCCATAGACCTTTTGCAGACTTGGAAAGGGTAGTTGATGGGCTGTGATTACCTGGGCACACAAGTGTAAGGAATGGGCCTCTAATGAATGAAGCACTCATCTACCAATCAGTACCTATGGGTTTCAGAACTGGAGACACATGTAACCTGTGACGGCTGCAGGTACATGGAATCAGGGATACTGGGAGACAGACACGGCTTGCACACACAGGTGTTGGAAACACCTGAAGGAATACTGAGGCTGCAGTAAATGAGTGCTCAGCGATAATTCATAGTCAAATGATTACATTAGAATAAAACACTCAAAATCATCATTACAGCTTCCTTGTTAAGAATTATAAACAAATATTTCAAAAACTATTGAAGAAAAGAAAAAAAGATAACAGTGGACATCTATGAAGTGCTATAAAATGCACCACAAATAAACAAGGACACAATGACTTTTTTTTTGACAGGCAGAATGGACAGAGAGAGAGACAGAGAGAAAGGTCTTCCTTTGCCGTTGCTTCACCCTCCAATGGCCACAGCGGCCGGCGCGCTTGCGGCCATTGCACCGCACTGATCTGATGGCAGGAGCCAGGTGCTTCTCCTGGTCTCCCATGGGGTGCAGGGCCCAAGCACTTGGGCCATCCTGCACTGCACTCCCTGGCCACAGCAGAGAGCTGGCCTGGAAGAGGGACAACCGGGACAGAATCCGGCGCCCCGACCGGGACTAGAACCCAGTGTGCCAGCGCCGCAAGGCGGAGGATTAGCCTAGTGAGCTGAGGCCAACAATGACTTTTTTTTTAAGAAAAATGTTAACTAATTTAATAAACCATTAGGAAAAACAATTAAGGAACCAATGGGGAAAGTAACAAAAATAACCAGTTTAGGAATTAAAACAGAATCATTCCTTGATAGATTATAATTTTGACCAAGGCGCTAGGAGAAAGGTATGAAATTCTTAGAAGTAAATTTGACTACATAAATCAAAATCCACCCTATATTGAAAATCAAATTTGCAAAAACACAAATATAACAAAGTAGGAAAACTATATAAATCAAGTAAGTTAAAAAAAAAAAAAAAAACTCCAAACAACCAGTCAAGAAAAAAGTCACAAATCAAAATTTCAGGTCCAGAATTACAGAATACTCCAAAATTTTACAGAAGAAAAAACAAATCTACATTTCAAAGACCCACCCAAAGTGCAAATAAGCAGAGCTTTTTTCTTAGTTTCTTTTGGAACACCTGCATTGCAGTGAGGATGATGCAAGCAGACTAGGACTTCAAATAAAAAATAAAGTTTTGGACCAGGACTTGAAATAAACATTAAGTTTCATTAAAAGAATCCCTTTCATAAACAGAGCTGCAGATATCCACAGCAAAGTATTAATATAATAAATGAAATAACATAAGAAAATATATCAATAGCAAGCAGGACTTAATAAAACACACAAAAGTGGTGAAGATTCCCAGACAAGTCATCCAAGTAGATTACATGTTGGAAAGCTTTAATAATAAAGTCCAGCATCTAGTGAAAAAGAAAACTACTTGCAGAACAACAAAAAAGCCAGTGACTTCGTTACTCCAATCAAGAGCAAAAGGAACCTACAGCTAACACCACAAGTAATACAGCATCATTGAAGCTTTTTCTCCCGGGGAGTAAACTTAGACCACGATTCCTGCACTCTCTCGAGCTTTCTACTTCAAGGGCAGTAAGGGAAACAAAACAGCAAAAAGAAATTATATGGTGTAAAGATCAATTTATAAGTTGTAAAATGTGAATATATTGGATGAGGATTATATACAGAGATAATCAAGGAAAAGCTAAAAACAAATACAACTGATAAATGAGATTACTGGAAAGATTGTGTGTGTGTGTGTGTGTGTGTTTCTACTAAGTACCAGGAAGAAGCAAATAGAAAATAATATTAAAGGACAACAGGCAAACTAGAAATAAACATGCAAGTAAAATTGAAAGAAAGGATTAAATGTTATATCTTTAAACATTCTTTAAATCAATATTAAAAATAATATAAAAGATTCATTAGACAAAAAGTATCACATATATGATAAAAAAAAAAAAAGGTTTTTAAGTCAATAAACAGTCATTAAATTGTAGCTGACCTGAATGACGTTCAACCCCCAAGCAGAAGCCGCTCAGGAAGATGCAGGAGAGACCCAGTGGCTGGCAGGACCAGAGAAGAGAGAATTTCCCAGCGCCCACTGCAGGGAGGTGAAACCCAGGAGGTCCTAGTGTCAGAAATGAATCCAAACTCCCTCTTGTTTTCCCATCCAGAAAGACCTGAAGTTATGCGTCGGCGCTATGGAGGATGCTGATTGGCTGCGTCTTTTATAACGTGGTGCAGCCTCTGGTATGCAAGCTGTCCAATCAAATCACGCGGGATGTGACGCCACAGTAGTCCTCCCATTCACTGAGGAGAGAGGCCCCAGGAGGGGGCTCCGGCACTCGGAACCCTGGAGGTAGCCGGCAGCCGCTTCTCTCTCTGTTCTCTGCCCCTCTTCCTTCGCAGGATACCACCCCCTCGGACCCGGGACATGGTGAGTGTGTGGGGCCAGGCCTGAGGAGCGGGGAAGGGGAGCTGGTGGACGTTGCTAGAAAAGGCTGGCAGGACGCGGGCTTCCCAGAGGTCAGCCGTGGGGTCTGTGGACCCCTCTGTTGCTGGCACGACCCTTCGCCTCAGTGTGGGGCCAGTGTGGGGGCTGGACTGGTACTCGGGACTCCAGGCGTCCTGTCCCGTTCCTGCTCACAGCCATCAGAAAGGCATAGACCAGGTAAGTTAACCAAAGCAGCTTTATTTCACCCAGGGTTTTAGTCTAGGTTTTAGGGGGTCACAAGGACATTGTATTTTGGTACCTCAATGTCATCTTAGCATTTACATATTCGCTAGACAGGCTGTGATATGTCTCTGTACTTTGAAGTTGGAAATTTTAGGTAGTCACATTTACAAGTGTTTTAAAACTCTTTCTGCCCCACGACAATCTTTCTGACCACAAAGATATAAATCTAGATTCCTAAGTTAATTTTAATTTTAATTTCAATGTAGGGTGATTTTTTTCAAGGTTGTTGGATTATAATTGACAAACAAAAGTTTTATGTATTCGAGGCCTGCAACCTGATGTTTTGATTTGTGAGGAGACTTTTTAAAAAGTTTATAGAAAATTCCCTTTATCTTTTAATTTAGTTTTTCACAAATCTTTTGGAGTTCCCTTGTGCATGTACATTATGAAATGATTAGGACAATCTAACATGTCCATCACCTTACATAGTTTTTAAAAGAATAATTAATATCTTCACAAGTTGTGAGTATCCAGTAGTGTATTCATTTTGCTTCTCTGCTGTGTACTAAGTCTCAAGGAGTTAATTTACCACCTATTGATAAATGGGTGTTGTTCAACTAACATCTTACCATTTCCTTCACTCTCAGCCCCTGGAAACCATTATTAGGGTCTGTGCTTAAATTTGATGTTATTAGGTTCCACAAATAAGGGAGATTGTTTGATATATCTTTCTGTGTCATACTTAAATCAACTTAATGTCCACATGCATACTTTTGAATCCAGGTTATGACAAAATGTCAGGCTTTCATTTTTAAGGTTGAATGTGATTCTATTGTGTGTGTGTGTGTGTGTGTGTGTGTGGCATTTTCTCTGTTCATCTTTTGATAGACAATGTATCTGTATATCTAGTTCTTGTGAATAGTGCTCACATGAACATGGATGTGCAGATGTATCTTTGAGATAGTAATTTTATTTCTTTAGATACATATCCAATAATGGGACTGCTTTATCATTTATTAGTTCCATTTTTAATTTTGTTTGAGGCAACTCTGTAGTGTTTTTCGTAATAAGTATACCAGATTACATTCCCAAAGAGAATTTATCTGTTCTCTTTCTCCAATTCTGGTTCAGTACTTAGTTTCTACTTTTTGATAATAGCCATTTTTACATATGTGAGATCATAACCATTGTGCTCTTTATTCGCAGTCCTGAGAGCCCCTTTTCAAATAGCTATTGGCTGCTTGTGGAAAGACTGATCAGATCCTTTGTCCATTTTTTTATTACAGTATTTCACTTTGAGTTGTGTAAGTTCTTTGTATTATTCCTTTAATCATACTATGGTTTACCAATATTTTCTCCTATTCCTTGCTTTCACTTTTCAGCTTTCCCTTTAGTACGCATATTTTTTTTTACGTTTTTGCAGTCCTACTTCTTTATTTTTGCTTTTGTCACCTGTGCTTTTGATGTTATTCCTAAATCATTGTTGAGGTCTGTCACAACCATAGTTGTTGTAGGCATTGGTGAAGTGAACTAGTGGGTGAGAGTGTCCTCTCTCCCTCTCTGTTTCTCTATGTGTCTCTTTTTCCTTAAAACTAATTAATCAAATTTAAAAAAAACTACTTGGAGGGCTCTTCTCTTTTTGGAGCAGTTAGATGATAGATGAGTTGGATGGTAGGGATGAGTTCCTAGTGTTACATAGCATGGTTGTATGACTATAGTCCATAGTAATCTATTCTTTATTTTATAAGCAAACAGGAAAGGTGCTCAAAGGCTCTAATCATGAAGTGTAATTTCAGAGAAGGGAAAATGTTGTTTACCCTGCTTTTTTCAGTACACATTGCATGCATCAATTAAAATCTCACACTGTAGCCCATAGGTATATATAATTATTGTCAATAAAAATAAATGGAAAACATCATCTTTCTTGGTGTATAAGGTTAAGGGGTGTTAAATTAGTATTGCAACTAATAATATGAGTTTTTGGAAGGAGTTTATTAAGACAAACATAATCTGGAAATAAGTATATTGGCATTTTGTCGTTCTAAGTGGAGTGATTAGGAGGCAATACTTTATCTTAAATTGAGGATTAATACATCTTTTAAATTGTTTCATGTAACAAAAATGAACTATTTCTTTACATATGTATTCAATTAATTTGAATTAGGGCAGTATCAAGCAAGAGATATGGAATTAAATCACATGTTGAAGTATGAAACAAGACCAAAAATCCACTCACCATGGATTAAAGATCTAAATCTATGCCATGACACCATCAAATTAATCGAGAGCATAGGGGAACCCTTCAAGATATTTGGGCTATTTAGATCCTTTGACATTCCATATGAATTTTCTGTATAGTTTTTTACATTTTTTTTTCTAAAAATACTATTAGGATACTATAAAGAATGATTTGAATAAGTATCACTAGAATCATATTGATTTCTTATATATATTTTATAATCCATGAACACAGGATATATTTACATTTATTTGTGTGACATAGTTTTCAACATTTAGATATTTTATTTCCTTGGTTAAGTTTATTCCTAAGTATTTTATTCCCTTTTATGATTTTGAAATTGAATTGTTATCTTTATTTCCTTTTGATTTATTTACTTGTTTTTTTAATTTTTATTTATTTAAGGGGAACAAATTTCATGCATTTAATATATTCAGATTTGGAGCATAGTGACGCTTCTTACCCTAACCTCTCTCCTACCCAGGCTCATAGCTTCCTCCCTCCTTCATTATTAGTTTAATTTTACAAGGACATACTTTCAGTTTATGTTATAATCACAAACTTAACCCTCCACAAAGTAAAGGATTCAACAAATAGTTGAAGAAAACTTACTGTTCCTGAAGAGTATAGAAAGAGCTATAAACAATAATCCCAAATTTCAATTTCACTCCTACACATAACATTTTTGGACTCTGTATATTAGTAACCACATATGGAAATCAGGATGTTTGTATTTTTTGAGACTGTCTTATTTCACTGAGCATAATGGTTTCCAGTTGCATCCATTTTATAGCAAAAGACACAATTTCTTTATTCAGTTATCAGTTGATTGACATCTGGGTTGATTCCAAATCTTAGTTATTGTGAACTGAGCTGCAGTAAACATGGAGACACAGATATCTCGATTATGCTGATTTCGCTTCCTTTACATACATTCCCAGGAGTGGGATGGCTAGGTCATATTGTAGATCTATTCTCAGATTGTAAAGGAATCTCTACACTGTCTCTATTAATGGTTGTATTAGTTTATATTGCCACCAAATGTGTATTAGGGAACTTTCCTCCTCACCACATTCTCACTAACATTTATTGTTTGTGTGTGTGTATGTGTGTGTGTGTCATTCTAACTGGGGTGAAGTGAAACCACATTGTGGTTTTTATATGAATTTCCTTAATGTGTACTGATCCCGAGCAATTTTTCATGTTTCTATTGTCCATTTGAATATTATTTGAAAATACGTGTTCATATTCTTTGCACATGTCTAAACTGGATTGTCTGTATTGTCACTATTGAGTTTCTTAAGCTCTTTATAAAGGTTAATAATCTTTTATTAGTTGTATAGTTTGCAAATAATTTTTCCTTTTTGTCAGTTGTTTCTTCACTTTAGAGTGCAGAAGCATCTTAGCTGATTTAATCCCATTTGTCTCTTTTTGTTTTTATTTTTATTTCCTGTATTTCTAGTGTCTTTTCCAAGATCAAAGATCTAAGATCTTTTTCCTAGATCTAAAAAGAATGCCATTGATGCTTTGATAGAGATAGAATTGAATGTATAAATTACTTTTGGTAATATGGACATTTTGATGATCTTAATCCTTCCAATCCACAAGCATGGAAGATGTTTCCATTGTCATGTGTCATCTTGTATCTCCTTCTTCAATGTTTTGTAATTTTCCTGAAGAGAGCTTTCACATCCTTGGTTAAATTTTCTCTGAGGTACTTAGATTTTCTGTAGCTACTGTGAATGGCACTGATCTTAGACATTTTTCTCAGCCATGTAATTTTTGTATACAAAGGCTATTGATTTGTGTGTTGATTTTATATTCCACAAACATTTTTCTGAGTTCCAGTAGTCCCTCAGTGGAGTCTTTTGGATTCCCAAAATATTGTATCATGTCATCTGCAAACAAGGATAATTTTTTAACTTTTATTTAATGAATATAATTTCCAAAGTACAGCTTATGGATTACAATGGCTTCCCCCCCATAACGTCCCTCCCAACCACAACCCTCCCCTTTCCCACTCCCTCTCCCCTTCCATTCACATCAAGATTCATTTTCAATTCTCTTTATATACAGAAGATCAGTTTAGCATACATTAAGTAAAGATTTCAACAGTTTTCTCCCACACAGAAACATAAAGTGAAAAATACTGTTTGAGTACTAGTTATAGCATTAAATCTCAATGCACAGCACACTAAGGACAAAGATCCTACATGAGGAGTAAGTGCACAGTGACTCCTGTTGTTGACTTAACAATTTGACACTCTTGTTTATGGCATCAGTAATCACCCTAGGCTCTTGTCATGAGATGCCAAGGCTATGGAACACCGACTCTGATCATATATAGACAAGGCCATGGTCAAAGTGGAAGTTCTCTCCTCCCTTCAGAGAAAGGTACCTCCTTCTTTGATGACCCGTTCTTTCCACTGGGATCTCGCAGAGATCTTTCATTTAGGTTTTTTTTTTTTTTTCCCCCAGAGTGTCTTGGCTTTCCATGCCTGAAATACTCTCATGGGCATTTCAGCCGGATCTGCATGCCTTAAGGGCTGATTCTGAGGCCAGAGTGCTGTTTAGGACATCTGCCATTCTATGGGTCTGCTGTGTATCTCGCTTCCCATGTTGGATCGTTCTCTCCCTTTTTGATTATCTCAGCTAGTATTTGCAGACACTATTCTTGTTTATGTGATCCCTTTGGTTCTTAGTCCTATCATTATGATCAATTGTGAACGGAAATTGATCACTGGGACTAGTGAGATGGCATTGGTACATGCCACCTTGATGGGATTGAATTGGAATCCCCTGGTATGTTTCTAATTCTACCGTTTGAGGTAAGTCAGCTTGAGCATGTCCCGAATTGCACATCTCTTCCCTCTCTTATTCCCACTCTTATATTTAACAGCAATCACTTTTCAGTTAAAGTTCAGCACTTAAGAAGAATTGTATTGATTACAGTATTCAACCAAAAGTATTAAGTAGAACAAACAAAAAAAAAATACTAAGAGGGATAACATATCACGTTGCTCATCAACAGTCAGGGTGAGGGCTGATCAAGTCACCGTTTCTCATGGTGTTTATTTCACTTTAACAGGTTTCCTTTTTGGTGCTCAGTTAGTTGTCACCTATCAAGGAGAACAAGTGGTATTTGTCCCTTTGGGATTGGCTTATTTCACTCAGCATGATGTTTTCCAAATTCCTAACAGGGCTCACTTTTCAGTTAAAATTTAAACACCTAAGAATAATTGTGTGTTAATTACAGAGTTCAACCAATGGTACTAGAACAAAAAAATACTAAAATGGATAAAGTATTACATTGTACATCAACCGTCAGGCCAAGAGCTGATCAAGTCACTGTTTCTCATAGTGTCCATTTCACTTCAACAAGTTTCCCCTTTGCTGCTCAGTTAGTTGTCGCCGATCAGGTAGAACATAATGATATTTGTCCCTTTGGGACAGGCTTAATTCACTCAGCATGATGTTTTCCAAATTCCTCCATCCTGTTGGAAACGACCGGGTTTCGTTGTTTTTGACTGCTGTATAGTATTCTATAAAGTACATGTCCCATAATTTCTTTATCCACTCCTGTTAATGGGCACTTGGTTGGTTCCAGGTCTTAGCTATTGTGAATTGAGCTGCAATAAACATTAATGGGCAGACAGCTTTTTAGTTTACCATTTTAATTTCCTTTGGGTAAATTCCAAGGAGTGGGATGGCTGGGTTGAATGGTAGGGTTATATTCAGGTTTCTGAGGAATCTCCAGACTGACTTCCATAGTGGCTTAACCAGTTTGCATTCCTACCAACAGTGGGTTAGTGTCCCTTTTTCCCCACATCCTCTCCAGCATCTATTGTTGGTAGATTTCTGAATGTGAGCCATTCTAACTGGGGTGAGGTGAATCCTCATTGTGGTTTTGATTTGCATTTCCCTGATTGCTAGCGATCTTGAACATTTTTTCATTTGTATGTTGGCCTTTTGGATTTCCTCTTTTGAAAAATGTCTTTCCAATTTGTATCCCTTTGATTTCTATTTCTTCTCTAATGGCTCGAAAACTTACAGAAATATATTGAATAGCAATAATGAGAATAGATGTTCTTGTCTGCTTCCAGAATTTAGTGGAAATGCTTCCCACTTTTCCTTCATTCAATCTGTGGGTTTGCCTTGATTGTGTTAAAGAATAAAGGTTTTTTTTTTTTTATGATGAGATGAGGTTATATTTTATCAAATGAATTCTCTGCATCTATTGAGATAATAATATGGCTTTTATTCTTCTATTTCTTAATGTGATGTGTCATATTTGTTGATTTACATATGTTGAACCATTCCTTTATAACATAGATAAATACCACTTGGTCCAATTAAGAATCTTTCTGAAATGTTGTTGGATTTGATTCCCTCATATTTTGTTGATTATTTTTGTATCTATGTTCATCTGGTATAATGGTTTGCAATTCTTGTTTGTTTTTCTGGTTTTTGAATTAATGCTATGTTGGCTCCATAAAAGGAGTTTGAGAGGATTTCCTCCCTTTCAATTGTTTGAAATACATTGAAGTGAATTGGAGTTAGTTCTATAAGTTGGTAGAAATGATTGGTGAAGCCATCCCATCCTGGGCTTTTTCTATGTTGAAAGGATCTTTATTGCTTATTCATTCTCTTTCTTAGTTATTGTGTTGTTTAGATTTTCAGTGTGTTCATGCCTCAATTTTGGTAGATCGCACTTGTCTAGACCCTACCTATTTCTTCTACATTTTTGAATTTGCTGGCATGTAGTTTTTATCATAATTCCTGATTATTTTTTATTTCTTTGGCATCTGTTGTAACATTTCCTTTTTTTAATTTATTTTATTTATTTGAAAAACAGAGTTACAGAGAGAGGTAGAGACACACACACACAGAGAGAGAGAGAGAGAGAGAGAGAGGTCTTCCATCCACTAGTTCACTCCCCAGATATCTGTAATGGCTAGAGCTATGCCAATCCAAAGCCAGGAACCACACCGATCTGAAGTCAGGAGCCAGGAGCCTCTTATGGGTCTCACATGTGGGTGCAGGGTTCCAAGGACTTGGGACATCTTCTACTGCTTTCCCAGGCCATAGCAGAGAGCTGCATTGGAAAAGGAGCAGCCAGGAATCGAACCAGTGCCTATATGGGATGCTGATGCTTCAGGCCAGGGTTTTAACCTGCTGCGCCACAGCGCCAGCCCCAATGTTTCCTTTTTGTTTCTGATTTATTAATATGTGTCATCTCCCCTATCTTTTTTGATTAATTGGGCCCATGGTGTATCATTTAAAAAAGTTGCTCTTTAGTTCACTTTTCTTTTCTTTCTTTTTTGTCTCAATTTTATTCCTTCCTTAATTTTAACTATTTCTTTCCTCATACTAATTTGGAATTTGGTTTATTCTTGTTTTTCAGGTCTTTGAATTCATTTTTATATAATTTGTTTGATCCCTTTCCAATTACCTGAGTTAGGCACTAATTGCTATAAACTTACCTCTTAGTACTGCTTTGCTGTATATCATACATTTTTATATGCAAGTTGTCATTTTCATTTCTTTCCTGTGATTTTTTATTTCCTTTTTGATTTCTTCTATGATCCAATGTTCATTCAGGAGAAGGTTGTTCAGACACCATGTGTTTGCATGCTTTCTAGAGTTTCTTATGTTATTAATTTCCAGGTCCATTCCATTGTGGTCAGAAAAAAAACATAGTACGATTTTTTATTTAACTTACTGCACCTTGCTTTATGGGCTAGCATATGACCTATCCTAGAAGAAGCAGCCACCTTACATTGCTTTCCCAGGCACATCACCATGGACTGATGATAAGAATGTATATTCTGCAACTGTGGGATGAAATGTTCTGTAGATATCAATTGAATCATTTTGTCTCCTAGTGTATTTTAAATTTGTTCTTTGTTGATTTTTTGTCTAGTTGTTCTGTGTATTGATGAAATTGGGATGTTGCAGTCTCCCATTATTATTGTATTGGAATCTATATCTCTGTTTAGATCTATTAATGTTTGTTTTAAATAATCAGATACTCTGGCATTGGGTGCACATACATTTACTGTGCTCTCATCTTTCTGTTGGATTGATCCCTTAATTATTACATAATGCCCTTCTTTTCTTTTAACAGTTTTTACTTTAAAGTCTGTTTTGTATGATATTACATGGCTAATACTGCTCCTTTTCACTTCTTGTTTGCATGTAATGTCTTTTTCCATCTTTTAACTTTCAAAGTCTGTGTGTATCTTTGTTGCAGAGGTGTGTTTATTGTAGGAAGTAAAAAGATGGGTCTTGTGTTTTAATCCATTCAGCTAGTCTGTATCTCTTAATTGGAGAATTTAGGCCACTTACATTCAAACTTATTATTGATAAGCAATCACTTGGCCCTGCCGTTTTTCCATGAATATTCCTATTGTTTGCTTTTGCTTACTTTGTACTTTCACTAAGAGATTTTCAGCCTTCACAGTTTCATAATGACTGTCTTTCTCTGTTTTTATGTGTAGCACATCCTTATGCATCATGGTGACAAATGGTGACAAAGTCTTTCCATTTCTTTTTTATTTGTTGGAAGGTCTTCATTTTTCACTGCATTTGTAAATGAGAGCTTTGGAGGGTACTTTATTCTGGCTTGCCAATATTTTCCTTTTAATACTGGACTATTTCTTCTGATTCTCCCTTAGTCTGTAAGGTTTCTGATGTGAAATCAACTGGGAATCTCAATTGCAGATCCTCATAAGGTAATCAGGCATGTCTCTCTTGCACATCTTAAAATATTTTCTTTATATTTTACTATTGATAATTTGACTATGATGTGTCATGGTGAGGATCTTTTCTGGACATGTCTATTAGGAGTTCTGTGCGCTTCCTGTACTTGGGTGTCCCTTTCTTTCTCCAAATTAGTTAAGTATTTTTTTAAAAAAGATTCTTTTATTTATTTGAAAGGTAGTGCTACAGAGAAGCAGAGGCAAAGACACAGAGAGAGATCTTCTATCCACTGATTCACTCTCCCAGTAGCCACAATGGTGGAAGCCATCTGATACCAGGAGCCTGGAACCTCCTCCAAGTCTCCCAAATGGGTTCAGGGGCTCAAGGGCTTGGGCCATCTTTTGCTGCTTTCACAGGCATATCATCATGGAGCTGGATTGGCAATGGAGCATCTGGGATTCAAACTGGCAACCATATGGGATGCCAGCACTGTAGGTGGCAGCTTTACCCATTACACCACAGTGCCAGCCCCTGGGGAAGTTTTTTTTAAAATATTTTATTTATGAGATAAAGCTACAGACAGAAAGAGGAGAGACAGAGAGAAAGGCCTTCCATCCACTGAATTCTCCCCAAATGACCACGATGGCTGGAGTTAAGCTGATCTGAAGCCAGGAGCCAGCAACTTCTTCTGGGTCCCCCATGTGGTGCAGATGCCCTAACATTTGGGCCATTCTCTACTGTTTTCCCAGGCTATTTCAGAGAGCTGGCTCATAAGAAGAGCCACTTGACAGGAACCACATGTGGAGGCCCTAGTGTCATAGCGCCAGCCCCTTAGAGAAATTTCCTGCTATTATTTCACTGAGCAGGCTTTCTTATACATTCCCTCTTTCCACACTTTAAGAAACTCCTAGAACATGTTTGTCAGATCTTTTCATGTTATCTCATAAATCTCAAACACTATTTTCAGTTTTTCTCATTTTTTTCTTTTTTTATTTATTTTTTTGTCTGAGATATTTCCTAAGCTTTGTCTTCTAGCTCAGATACTCTTTCTTCTATCTTACCAAGTCTATATTAAGGCTTCCCACTGTATTTTTATTTTGTATTCTGAATTCATTTCCCATATTTCAGTTTGATTTTTCAATGTCTATCACAGGCTGTTTTCATCTATGTTGTGTGTGGATTTCTTTAAATCATGCATTTACTGCTCATTGTTTTTGAGTAACCTTACGATTATTCTTTTGGATTTCTTTTCAGGCATTTAATTAATTTCCTCATCTTCACATCCTAATATTGAAGTGCTGTTTTTGTTTGTTTGCTGGGAGTCATATTGTCTTTCTTGTTCATGTCTCTTATTTTCCTATGTTTATTCCTAGGTTTTGTGGAACTGCTTGTTGGTTTCTCCTCAGTGAACTATGCTTCTGTGGCTTGGTGGAGTGTCTGCTTCTTCAGTGCATATTCAGATGTGTGTGTTGATGGGGCCTGAGGGTAAGGGGTCAGTGTAAGGGGTGATGCAGGGGTCCAGGGTGACACCTTTGTTGGATGTGGTAGATCTCTATCATCATTATGGAGAGGGTATGATCATGCTGGCTGCTGTGATCACTTACTTACCTCTTCTCTGCCCAGGTGGTAAATGCCCAGCATGAGCCCACAGCGGCTCACACCCTACACATACATTCACATGAAAAGCAGGAAGGATCTTTAGCTCCTCAGAGTGAGCATAGACCCCTCTATAATCATCCACCCAAGGCACCCATGGAACTCTGGGCCTATGAAGACAGACTTCATGATATCCCAGAACACCAGCTACCTACACTCCATGCCCTATCATGCAGTCACAGAATTCTGCAGTCACAGAGAATAGGGCATCCACTCTCAGCCCTGAAAGGCTGCTTCATCCTTGGAGAGAGCCAAGTCATTCCCAGAGCTAGTTGTCAGTGTTCTACTGTGGCAGTTTTGGTACAGGCACCAGTGATAAGGGAGCACCTCATAGGCCTAAGTGGATACCACACCCCTGCCAAGCTTCTAGGCCAGATTCAAATTCAGTAGGGACTGCAAGTTTATCCACCACATTAAATCCCCTAGTCACAAGCATGCAAGCTGCAGTAGCCTGTGCATGCCTTGTGAAGGTGGTGCTTCCTCCCTGCTATTCACCAGGAGCCTTTATGGGTTGTATGGGAAGCAGATGATGTGCTCTTGTTTCACACGGTTAGGTGGACACCCTGTCCCCAATTAGCACTCCAGGCTGGACTCAAAGTCTGTGTGATCCACAAGGTACTCTCTCAGGTGGATTGCCAGTGATGTGGGCTGCCTTATTCTCCTCTCATTTCTCTTGAAGAAGATGACATCTCCTCATGATGCTGATTCTGATAGGAGTTGAACAGAGGACTACTGTCTGATTTTTTTTTTGCCAAGTATTGTGTTTTGCAGGAGTAGGGGAGGGGAAGAAAGCAAGACAGCTTCCCTGTTCCAAGCCCAGGACTTCCTCAGACCCCAGCCAGCTCCCCTGGCTGAAGTAAAAGTGGGTGACCATGGAATTCCTTCTTAGCTAAAGCTGAAAGCCTCAGAGTGTGCAGCGATTTCTCCCTACCTTGTTATGGTATAATGGCAGCTCCCAGCCAGCAGCTGGCTGTGCTATAAGGCTAGCTGCAGAAGTGTCTCTTTCTTCTTTCCTCTTGTCCCATGGAGTCTTCATTGTTTTATTTATTTCATCAATGAAAATTCTTAGCAGTCAAGCCTCTGGAAATGTGGTTCTTCTTTTGTTTTCTTCATATTCCAGTTCAGCTGAAATTAGTGTGTTCACACCCTATTCAGCCATCTTGGCTGCACTCCTGACAGGAAGTGGTCTGCAACTCAACAGCAAAGAGGTTTGAGAACTGAGAGCTATCACCAGGAAGATCCTGCCAGGATCACTGGGTAAACACAGCTGATGGGGTCCTGTGTGCATACTGGATGGATATAAGCTTGTTCCTTTGTCTGTTGCAATGCATGTTCAGGACCTCACAAAAAGTACACGACAGCATAAACTTCCTTATATCAAATGACGGTGCACAATTGAGAAAAAAAGAGCTATTGAGGCCCATAGGCAATTTTTAGGGAGTCTGAGCAGCTGCCATCCTCACCAGAACAGTACCAATCTGGCCACATTGGGCCCAGAAGGTTTATTAAAGCTTTAAAAATAATTTTGTTCATTTTAAAGTCACAGAGACAGATCTTTCATCCACTGGTTTTCTGAGATTCTCACAACATCTGAGATTGAGCCTGCTTGAAGTGATGATCTTAGAACACACTCTAGGTGGCAGAGACCCAAGTAGTTGAGCTATCACCTACTTACTTCTAGGGTACACTTTATTAAGAAACTATCTTAGAAGTGGAGTGGGGTCTCAAACTGGTGCACTCGTAGAATGTGGGGTTCCAAAGAACCATCTACATTGTTGTTCCCCCATGTTGACTCATCTGTTATTTTTAAGAGAACCTCTACTGCAGGGCAAACTGATTCTGATGGGCATAGCCCCTGAAGTTAAGCTGTGCAGGCCCTCAGTACCCTGGAAAATGCCCAGGCACAGCAATCCAATGGAGTGTTCACAACAGCACCTTCACGTCACGCTCCCCACCCAGTGTACCACCAGCTGCTGTTCTTCCTGACCTCTCATCCATTATCCACATGCTAGTACCCAATCTGGCCACCCACAACAATGGAAGAATGCTCTGCTGAAGGTAGCTGCCAAGGTTATTCATTTCAAGAAAGCATCACAGATTTCTCCAGACCTTCCTTGACACCAGTGTGGCCCATCTGCCCAGATAGTCACCAGTGGCAGGCCCACTGCCATGCTAGATCTGATTCTCCATAGGCACACTTGTGAATGGCAATCACACATTTACTGGGCTCATAACATAGATAATTGTGGCCATATTGGGCGCTAAATCATAAGCCATTCTAATAATTCAGGAGTGCAGTGCACCAGTGCTGCTGGGTCATTGACAGGTTAGGATATTTTCAGGGCCAACATTATTAATGCAAGACCCATCCTTCTCCCATGAACCCTGGTGTTGGTCTTCCCCACCTCTCATTTAACACTTCTGATCCTTGGCATAGGTTCAGTTTGTGGCAGCCCAGCATCATTCCCCAGTATCTCTCTTGTTTTGCATTATCTCAATTGATTGATTAAATCTGGATATGTTGGGCTTTACTATCTCTTCCTCCTTACTCCTTTAGTTTGTAAGGGTAGCACTTAAATAGACAATACTTTTTTAAAAACTTAAATCCAATACTATCATAACATTTTAAAATTAATAATTTGACTCTTAGTCCTATCATTATGATCAATTGTGAACAGAAATTGATCACCGGGACTAGTGAGATGGCATTGGCACATAAACAAGACTAGTGTCCGCAAATACTAGCTGATAGAATAAAAAAGGGAGAGAAGGATCCAACATGGGAAGCGAGATACACAGCAGACCCATAGAATGGCAGATGTCCTAAACATAACTCTGGCCTCAGAATCAGACCTTAAGGCACGCGGATCTGGCTGAAAAGCCCATGAGAGTATTTCAGGCATGGAAAGCCAAGACACTCTGAAAAAAAAAAAAAAACCCTACATGAAAGATCTCCGCGAGTGAGATCCCAGTGAAAAGAACAGGTCTTCAAAGAAGGAAGGAGGTACCTTTCTCTGAAAGGAGGAAAGAACTTCCACTTTGACCATGACCTTGTCTAAATATGATCAGAGTCGGTGAACTCAAAAGGCTTCCATAGCCTTGGCAACTCATGACAAGAGCCTAGGGTGATTACTGAGGCCATAAACAAGAGTGTCAATTTGTTAAGTCAACAACAGGAGTCACTGTGCACTTACTCTCCATGTAGGATCTCAGTCCTTAATGTGCTGTACATTGAGATTTAATGCTATAACTAGTACTCAAACAGTATTTTTCACTTTGTGTTTCTATGTGGGTGCAAACTGTTGAAATCTTTACTTAATATATGCTAAACTGATCTTCTGTATATAAAGAGAATTGAAAATGAATCTAGATGTGAATGGAAGGGGGGGAGGGAAAGGGGGAGATTTGCGGGTGGCAGGGAAGTTATGGGGGGGGCATTATAATCCATAAGCTCTACTTTGGAAATTTATATTCATTAAATAAAAGTTTAAAAAAACAGTAAAAAAATTAATAATTTGATATTGTCTAATACTCATTGCTTCTGAGAATGTGACATTGACATTGATTTTGACTTATAGTTTGAAGGATGGTTAGAGGGTTTCATTTGAAAGTTTACATTATTGTCCAAGAAGCCAATGTTGCAGCTATACCAGTAGGAATAGGCTGCTTCATCATTCAGAGTGAACACAGAGTGTCAGTGATGTTCACCCACCCAGGTGTGCACACCATAGAGAGCACTGACACATTCCCTATTGCACATTGAGATCTTGACACCAGATCAGTCTTTAGTGTGCAGAGAGCTTTAAATATCCATATTCAGGCTGGGCAGGTACATGAGAACCTTGATTGAATTCCTGTATATACAGATTTCAGCCATTAGCTGCAATGTTTCACGTGTCCAAGGGAAGGACAACAGTGGGAAGAGACAGAGGCATGTTCTGAAGGAGTAGACTTCTCTACTTCCAGTCTCAGAGGTTGCCTTTCCTGGATATGCTGGTAAGGTGCAGATATGCTGGGATTCCTGTTCCTCTGTTGTCCCAGTTGGACATGTGGGGCTCAGTTGGCCTTGCTAGAATGTAAGAATGTCCTTGGAGTCAGAGTTTGTGAACTCAAGAGGCTTCTATAGCCTTGGCAGCTCATGACAAGAACCTTGGTGATTACTGATGTCATAAATAAGAGTGTCAATTGTTAAATCAACAACAGAAGTCACTGTGCACTTACTCCCCATGTAGGATCTCTGTCCTTAATGTGTTGTACTATGCGAATTAATGGTAAAACTAGTATTCAAACAGTACTTTATACCTTGTGTGTCTTTGTGGGTGCAAACCTTTGAAATATTTACTTAGTATATTCTAAGTTGATCTTCTGAATATAAAGATAATTAAAAATAAATCTTAGGCCAGTGCCATGGCTCACTAGGCTAATCCTCCACCTGTGGCGCTGGCCCTCCAGGTTCTAATCCCTGTTGGGGTGCCGGTTCTGTCCTGGTTGCTCCTCTTCCAGTCCAGCTCCTTCACAGTCCTGCTGTGGCCCAGGAAGGCAGTGGAGGATGACCCAAGTGCTTGGGCTCTGCATCCACATGGGAGACCAGGAGGAAGCACCTCGCTCCTGGCTTCGGATCAGTACAGCGCACCGGCCATGGCAGCCATTTAGGGGGTGAACCAATGGAAGGAATATCTTTCTCTGTCATTCTCTCTCACTGTCTAACTCTGCCTGTTCAAAAAAAAAATGGTTGGTTTCCAGGCACTGTTGTGTGTGTGAGGGAGAGAGGTGGGTAGAAAGAATCATGCCCCTTTTTTTCCTGGGTGAGCATGCACCCTGTTCCCCTCAGGTCTCCAGGCCAGATTCAAAGTGTAGTCTACTAGGCTCTCATTCCAACTATATCACCAGTGTTACAGGCTGCTGCAGTCTGATCACACCTCACCCTCCAAAGCTGGTACTTTCTCCAGCTCTTGGCTTCTGGGGTTATGTGGTGTGTCTGTGCATATTGCTGCATATCTGCACCTTCCATATAGATCCACAATGTCTCTCCTCCTTCCACAGAATCTCCACTGCAGTTTTCCCTCTGACTCACTCCTGACAATGCACTTTCTTCACTTTTTAAATTATTTTCTTCCAGCCTGGTGTAGTCTGATCTTCCCCTATTCTGTTACCTTGGAAACCCTGGCAAAATAAATTTTGATTTGAGGTGTATAATTATTTAGGTGTTTGTCATGACTATCTTTGAAATGAAGTTTAAAACTTAAAAATATAAAATAAATTTTGGGTGCCAGCACTGTGGCACAATGGGCTAATACCCTGGCCTGCAGTGCCAGCACCCCATATGGGTGCCAGTTTGAGACCTGGCTGTTGCACTTCCAATCCAGCTCTCTGCAATGGCCTGGGAAAGCAGTAGAAGATGGCCCAAGTCTTTGGATCCCTGCACCCAAATGGGAAACCCAAAGGAAGCTACTAGTTCCTGGCTTCAGATTGGCACAACACCAGCTGTTGCAGCCAACTGGGGAGTGAACCAGTGGATGGAAGATATTTTTCTCTCTCTCTCACTTTCTCTCTCTCTCTCTCTCTCTCTCTCTCCTCTCTCTGTGTAACTCTGTCTTTCAAATAAATAAATACGTTTTTGTAAATAAATGTTGGTAAACATTATTTCAGTATGAGAATAAGTGAAATCATGGTATGTAGTATTGAAGCACAGAATAAAAACATATAATAAAGCTCTTTTTGTAAGAAAAAAAGATGTTGATCAAGATATGCAACATAATGTTAAAGAATAGAAAAGTCAATTATGACAAGAAAATGATATTATATGCTTCCATAAAATCAAATTTGAAAATTAATTCTCATGGTCAGTGCTGTTGTGTAGAGGTAAAGCCGCTGCCTGCAGTGCCAGCATCCCACATTGGTGCTGGTTCAAGTCCAGCTGCTCTATGAGTCAGGCCAGTGCCGTAGTTCATTAGGCTAATCCTCCACCTGCCACGCTGGCACCCTGGGTTCTAGTCCCAGTCAAGGCACTGGATTCTGTCCTGGTTGCTCCTCTTCCAGTCCAGCTCTCTGCTGTGGCCCGGGAAGGCAGTGGAGGATGGCCCAAGTCGTTGGGTCCCTGCACCTGCATGGGAGACCAGGTGGAAGCACCTGGCTCTGGCTTCGGATAAGTGCAGCGCACTGGCCGTAGTGGCCATTTTGTGGGGTGAACCAATGGCAGGAAGACCTTTCTCTCTGTCTCTCTCTCTCACTGTCTAACTCTGCCTGTCAAAAAAATAATAACAAATGAGCAAAACTGGTATTCTAGCTTAGTTAACCCTACATTAATGCAGTGTATTTTTTCTCAGAAAGCTCACACAATGAGTTTCTAACCATAAATTTTAAATAAACACAGATATGTATACAAGGTACATTTCAGAGAAGTGTGTTCAATGCATGTAAAAGCCCTTGCAGGGATTAACATCCCGAGAAGTACTGTGGGGAAGCCAAAAAGCACAGCTCTCTCTTTCTCTTAAGAATGGTTTATCGCACCTTCTACTACTGCCAGCCAAATGGACCTACTTCAAGATAACTTGCATCAGAGATTTACTGTATCTGAACTGAAAAATTTAGGTGAAGGATTCAATAGTAGACTTAGTAAACAGAAGGAAGGATCAGTGAATTGAAGATTGGTCATTCGAAATTACCCAAGTTGAAGAGAAAAAAAGAAATCAGGATGAAAAAGTAAAAACATTTTAAATATACCTAGCAACATAAACGGAAGCAACTTATGAATTATCATTGTATCAGAGATAGAACAAAGTAAATTAGGACACAAAATATTTAAAGAAATAATGTAAGAAAATTTTCTTCCTTTTTTTATAATTTTTTTTGGCAGAGTTAGAGACAATGAGAGAGAGAGAGTGAGAGAGAAAGGTCTTCCTGACATTGGTTCACCCCCCAAATGGCTGCTATGGCTGGAACTGCACTGATCCGAAGTCAGGAGCCAGGTGCTTCCACCTGGTCTCCCATGCAGGTGCAGGGACCCAAGCACTTGGACCATCCTCCACTGCCTTCCCAGGCCACAGCAGAGAGCTGGACTGGAAAAGAAGCAACCAAGACTAGAACCCAGTGCCTACATGGGATGCTGGTGCTGCAGGCAGAGGATTAACCAAGTGAGCCATGGCACCGGCTGCAAGAAAATTTTCTAAGCTTTGGGAAACAAATATATATTCATATTCAGTAAGTAGGAACTACAACAAATAAGGTAATTTTAAAGGGACCCATTCACACCAAAACACATCATAAATCATCATAAATTAAAGACAAAAACAGACTTTTCTAGGCAGCAATGGAAAAACATCTTAAGATACAGACTATCAGCATATTTTTCAGTGGAAATTTTTAGGCTAGAAGAGAGTGAGATGTTTTGTTCAAAGTCCAAAAAAAGTAAATAAAAAAACTGCAAACTAATACCCTATTCAGCAATCCTGTACTTAAAAAATGAAATCTAGGCTTTATTAGACAGAATGGTAAATGCGTTCATTTCCACTAAATGCTAGAGTGAATTCTTTAAGAAAGAACTTTCTAACTAGAAAAATAGAAACATGTGGGCCAATGCTGTGGCACAGTAGGTCAATTCACCTCCTGTAACACTGGAATCCCATATTTGCATAGGTTCATTTCATGGCTGCTTCACTCCTTCCATTAGTTCTCTGCTAATGGCCTGTGGAAAGCAGTAGAAGATGGCACAAGTTCTTGTGTTCCTGCTACTCACATTGGAGATCTGGGAGAAGCTCCTGGTTCCTGCTTATGCCTAGACCAGTCCTGTAGGCTTTGGCCACCATCTTGGGAGTAAACCACTCTCTCTCTCTCTCTCTCTCTCTCCCCCCCTCTCTCCCTGATTCTCTGCCTCTCTCTTCTGTCTTCTTCGCTCTCTCCCTCTCTCTCTCTCTTTCTCCCCCTCTCACTCTCCCTCTCCTTCACACTCTCTTTCCCACTGAAACTCTAACTTAATAAATAATAAAAGAAAAATAGAACATGAAAACATAAAACTTCTTGGCAAAAATATACATATTATAAAATTGAAATCACTAATATTGTGATGGTGTCAGACAAATCAATTAGAACTACAGTAGAAAAGTTAAAAGGCAAAATAATTAAAGACAACAATGACTACAATGCTATCCAAGTTGTACAAGCTATAAAAGGACTAATGCTGGGGCCAGCGCTGTGGCACAGCGGGTTAAAGCCTGGCATGAAGATCCGGCATCCTATATGGGTGCTGGTTCTAGTCCTGGCTGCCCCTCTTCTGATCCAGCTCTCTGCTATGGCCTGGGAAAGCAGTAGAAGATGGCCCAAGTGCTTGGACCCCTACACCCATGTTGGAGACCCAGAAGAAGCTCCTGGCTCCTGACTTTTGGATTGGCGCAGCTCTGGCCGTTGCAGCCACCTGGGGATTGAACCATCAGATGGAAGACCTCTCTCTCTATGTCTCTCTGTAATTTTGTCTTTCAAATAAATAAAATAAATCTTTAAAAAAAGGACTAATGGTGACAACAAAAATAAAATATAAATTAATGGATAATAAAAAGATAGTTTATGTGATCAGAATTAAAGCTATTAGCTTAAAGCCAGATATTATGAAGTGCTTTATGTAAACATCAGGGCTACCATGAAACAAAACCTATGTTCAGAAAGTCCAAGGAAAATGTGTACTGTGAAAAAATGAATTTAAAAGTATTTTACAACAAAATAAGCATCTTCTATTCCATCATCATGAACTGTTAGAAACACCCTCAAAAATACACAAAAGATAAAAAGATTCAGGCCGGCGCCGTGGCTCACTAGGCTAATCCTCTACCTGCCACACTGGCACCCCGGGTTCTAGTCCTGGTTGGGGCACCAGTTCTGTCCCGGTTGCTCCTCTTCCAGTCCAGCTCTCTGCTAAGGCCTGGGAAGGCAGTGGAGGATGGCCCAAGCGCTTGGGCCCTGCAACTGCATGGGAGACCGGGAGGGAGCACCTGGCTCCTGGCTTCGGATCAGCACAGCACCGGCTGTGGCGGCCATTTAGAGGGTGAACCAATGGAAGGAAGACCTTTCTCTCTCTCTCTCTCTCTCTCTCTCTCTCACATTCTAGCTCTGCCTGTCAAAGAAAATAAATCAATAAAATTTTTTATATAAAAAATAAAAGATTCAAAGCATTTCACCACTGGATAACGTCAAGCTACAAAGGAAATTAATAAAAGTAGTAGAAGATTTACAAAATAACCAGGATTAGTTAATGAAATCTCACTAATAAATCCAAAACTATCAATAATCATTTTTATTTTAAGTGAATTAAATTCTCTGAATGAAAGTCATTGAGTTTCTTAACAGATTAGAAAACAAAACACACTAGATCTTGACTACAAAAGAGGCTTACACCATCTTAAATATACCTACAGAATGTAAGTGAAAAGATAGAAAAAAATATGCAATTCAAACTAAATCCAAAACATCTGCTTTGTCAATTCAAATAGCAGCCAAGATAAAGGCTAGAAAGAAACCAGGAAGGTTTCCAGGTGGTAGTAAAGGAAATCATTCATAAGAATATAGAAAAAAAATGACAGGCACACATGCACCCAGTATCAGAACACTCTATAAAGCATAAATAAGAGATCTAAAGCAAATATAGATTGCAATACAAAAAGGGTAGGGAATTGAAAATACCACGTTCCATAGTAGATCAAGAAATGTGGGAATTGAGTTATGCATTGTAATAAATTGTACTATCAGATATATAAGAACATTCCACCTACAAGAAAGAAAGTATAAATCCATGTAAAATACACAGTGAACAATCCCCAGGACAGGTCAGGTGTTATGCCACAAAACTAGTCTTAACAAGTTTAAAAAATATCAAGGACAAGTGTGACTTGATCAGACCTTACCCTGACTGTTGATGAGCAACTTGATATGTTATCCCTCTTAGTATTTTTTTTGTTTGTTCTACTTAATACTTTTGGTTGAATACTATAATCAATACACAATTATTCTTAAGTGCTGAAACTTAACTGAAAAGTGATCACTGTTAAATATAGAGTGGGAATCCTACGTGAGGAGTAAGTGCACAGTGACTCCTGTTGTTGACTTAACAAATTGACACTCTTGTTTATGGCCTCAGTAATCACCCTAGGCTCTTGTCATGAGTTGCCAAGGCTATGGAAGCCTTTTGTGTTTGCTGACTCCGATCTTATTTAAATGAGGTCATAGTGAAAGTGGAAGTTTACTCCTCCCTTCAGAGAAAGGTACCTCCTTCTTTGATGGCCTGTTCTTTCCACTGGTATCTCACTCGCAGAGATCTTTCATTTAGGTCATTTTTTTGCCAGTGTCTTGGCTTTCCATGCCTGAAATACTCTCATGGGCTTTTCAGCCACATCCCCGTGCCTTAAGGGTTGATTCTGAGGCCAGAGTGCTGTTTAGGACATCTGCTATTCTATGAGTCTGCTGTGTATCCCACTTCCCAATAACAGTTACTTTTTCAAAACAGATTTTTCTGTATTGATCAGGTTATATTCTCCAAAATGCCACAGGGAGGTAGGTCTTCTGCATGAATGTTTTAATGAATATGAAATAAAAGTAGTTATGTGGTAGAGGAACAAAGAATACAGTCCAGATGAATGGGACTATTATCAGGCCACGTCTAGTTGAGTGTTTTGGGGCTATAATGTGAGATAAAGGCAGTAAAGTTATTCAGGGACCTTATAATTGCAATATTCTTACATACCTAAACTTATTCCAACAGTAAAAATGTTATCTTTTCACTGCTTTTCTAAGTGTATTCATAGGCTGTGTTCATAAAGAATCTTTATAATATTTCCAAGAACCAAAATAATTTCTATTTTTCACATGAAATTGATTTCCCAATTCCTGAAACACAAATTGCAAATATGAGGTAACCAACAAAAGTGGAATGCAATTTGAAAATATTTTTATTTTTAAACTCATCCTTTGGAAGTAGAATGGGGAATGGTTTGGTGGAAAGTTAGAGGGAAAATAACCACAGTCAGACATGACCACAAACCATCAGGATACAGAACAATAAGAATACAGAGTGGGGGACCAGCATTGTGGCGCAGTTAAGTCACTGCTTGTAACACTGGCCTTTCATATTGAAGTACCTATTCATGTGCCTGGGTGCTCTGTTTCTGATCAGCTTCCTGATAATGCAGCTGAGAAAACACTGAAAATAATTCAAGTACTTGGACTCCAGACATGTACATGGAATACCTGGGTGGAATTTCATACTCTGGACTTCAGTCTGTCCCAGCTCCAGCCTTTGTGGACAATTGAGGAATTAATCAGTGGGTGGAAGGATTCTTTCTCTGTCTCTTCCTCTCTATTACTCCCTCTTTTATGTATTCCATAGAGGCAGTTATAAAAAAAGATATCATACTTGCATCCTTCCCCCTTCTCTCTCCCTCAATACCCCTCCTTTCCTTTCATTTTGTTCCTCAATTATTACAGAAACATAATTTCAATCCACTCTACAATCACAGGCTTATTTCACTACTGACCAGGATATTCAACAAGTAAAAAGTAGAACCACAGTCCCACAGGAGCATGAACAAGGGCTAAAAATTCTGAATTAACTGCTACATATCAGAGCAAACACATTATATTTGTCGTTTTGGGAATTGCTAACTTCTTTAAATATAATGATATCCAGTTGGATCTGATTTGTTGCCAAATACAGGGTTTTATTTTTTCATGGCTGAGTTAGTAATCAATGGTGTATGCCTACCATATTTTCTTTATCCAGTCATCAGTTGATTGACATCTGGGTTGATTCCATATCTTGTATATTCTCAGTTGAGCTACAATAAACATGGGGTTACAGATAATTCCTTCATATGCTGATTGTATTTCATTTGTGTAAATGCCCAGGATTTGGATGGCTAAGTCATATGGTAGATCTATTTTCAGATTTCTGAAGAACCTCCATTTGCTTTCTTTTTTTTCCATAATAGTAGTACTAGTTTACATTTTCACCAACAGTGTATTTGGATATTTTTTCATCACATCTTGTCCAGTATTTTTTAAAAATTTTTATAAGATAGCCATTCAAATGGGGGCAAGGTTAAACCTCATTATGGATTTTTATTTGCATTTTTCTGATGGCTAGTGAATCTGAGCATCTTTTCAGGTGTCTGTTGACCATTGAATTTAATCCTTTCAAAAATGCCTGCTATGTCCTTTGCCCACTTCTTAGATGGATTGTTTCTTTTTTATTGTTGAATTTCTTGAGCTCTTTATAGATCCTGGATATTCATATTTCATCAGTTACATAGTTTGTAAATATTTTGTCACATTCTGTCATTTGTCTCTTCACTTATTTGAGTGTTTCCTTTGCAGTGCAGAATCTTCTTAGCTTCATGTAATCCCATTTGTCTACTTTGGCTTTGATTGTCTGTTCTTCTGGGGTCTTCTCTAAGATAGCTTGGCCTCTGCCAATGTCTTGCATATCCCCCAATGTTTTCTTCTAGTAATTTGATGTTGTAATGTCATAAAGTTAGATACTTAGTTTATTTTAGTTGATTTTTATATAAGGTGTTAGTTAAGGGTCATGTTTCATACTTTTGCATGCACAGATCAAATTTACCCAAAAATCTGCTAAAACAATCTTAAACAGCAAAAGCAAAGCTGGAGGCATATTAATACCAGATTTCAAAACATATTACAGAGCAATTATAATCAAAATAGCCTGGTACTGGTTGCAATATAGACATGTACATGTACATTGATGAAACAGAATGGAAACTCCAGAAATCAATCTACACATCTACAACCAACTAAGCTTGACAAAAGAGTTAAAAACAGTCCCTGAAGAAAGGACATTCTCTTGAACAAATGATGCTTGAAAATTGGTTCTTTGCATGCAGATGTGTGAAACAAGACCTTTACCTGACACCTTCTACAAAAATCAATTGCAAATGGATCAATGATCTAAATCTACAACATAATACCATCAAATTACTAGAGGATAACTGTGTGAAATGCTGCAAGACATTGTTGTAGGCAAAGACTTCATGGAAAAGACCCAAAAAACACAGGTAATCAAAGCAAAGACTGACAAATGGGATTACATCAAGTTAAGAAGCATCTACACTGCAAAGAATGCACCCCAGAAAGTGAAGAGGCAACCAACAGAATATGAGAAAATATTTGCAAACTATGAAACTGATGAAGGATTAATATCCAGTCTATAATGAGCTCAAGAAACTCAACAACAAAACAAACAGTCCTGTTAAGAAGTGGTCCAAGGACCTGATAAGTATTTTTTCAAAAGCAGAAATTCAAATGGCCAACAGACACTTGAAAAGATGTTCATAATCACTAGCCATCAGGTAAATGCAAATCAAAGCCACAATGAGATTTCACCACACCTCATTTAAACATTTCTTTTCAGAAATCAAAAATAATAAATGCTGGTAAGGATATGGAGGAAAAAGTGCCATAATCCACCATTTGTTGGAATTTAAACTAGTACAGCTATTGTGGAAGACATTATGAAGATTCCTCAGAAATCAGAAAATAGATCTACCCTTTGATCCAGCAATCCCACACCTGGGCATTTGTCCAAACAAAATGAAATCAGCATATGAATATATTATCGGTACTCCCATGTTTATTGTAGTTGAATTCATAACAGCTGATATGAAATCAACCCAAATTTCCATCAACTGATGACTAGATGAAGAAAATATATATATTATTGAATACTACTCAGCCAAAAAAAGTCTGAAATCCTGCCTTTCACAACAGAATGATTGCAACTAGACATAATTACATTTAGCTAAACAAGCCAGTCCCAAACATAAAAATGCCACATGTTTCCCTGATCTGTGGTAACAAAGAGAGAAAAATGTAATATATATGAGTAAAATTGAGATTTTGAGATTCAATATTTTTTATAGCATTTGTCTCTATTTGTTGGGAAGCAGTGTTTTTTTCTCACTATTTGTTGAATTCTTTACTTAGTGTAGAGTTAGTCTTATGAGTCTAAAATAAAGTGAAATGTCATTGTAAAAATTAAAATAATATTATATTTCTCTGTTTCTGTATAACACATCCTTAGATATCAAGTATAAGGCTGCATGAGTGGTGACACATTCTTTCAACTTTGTCTGTTTTGCAATGTTTTTTTCACCTTCATTTAGAAATGAGAGTCTTGCTGAGTATCGTATTTTGTGTTGACAGGTTTCTTTTTCTTCTAAGACATGAACTATATCTCCCCATTCTCTCATTTAGGGTTTCTGATCAGAAATCAGCTGTCAGCCTAATTGGAGATCCTTTGAAGGCAATCTGGCACTTCTTTTATGCACATTTTAGAATATTTTCTTTATTTTTTATTTTTATTGACAATAATTGTACATTTTTATGGGTTTCAATGTAATATTTTAATACATGTTTACATTTTATTTTAATTTTGAGTTTGTGTTGTGATGTAGATGTTTTGTGATTGTGTCTTTCATGAGATCGTTGTGTTTCTTGTATTTGGAAGTCCCCATGCCAAAGACAGGAGCCTGGAACTTCTTGATCTCCCAGTAGATAGCAGCATCCCAAATAATATCTGCTTTTCCTGGAGCATTAGCAAAGAACTGGATCAGAAATGGAGCAACCAGGACATGAACCAGAGCCCATGTAGGACAAAGGCATGTTGCAGATGGTGGCTTTACCCACTATGCTACAAAACCAGCCTCCTTTGAATACATCTTATAATCCATTCTCTTTTCACACTTTCAAAAACTCCTAAGACATGTATATTGGGTCATTTGATTGTATCCCATAAATCTCAAACATGATTTTCCTATCTTCTAATTTCTTTTTCCTTTTATTTTTTTGAGATATTTTCAAAGATTTATCTTCTAGCTTGGGTATTCTTTCTTCAATCTCACCAAATCTGTTATTAAGACTTCCCACTGTATTTTTAATTGACATATTTAACTCTTCATTTCTAATATTTCATTTTGATTTATCTTCAATATATCTATCTCCCAGCAAAATTTTTCCTCCATGTTGTGTATGGATTACTTTAAGTCATGTATTTGAGTCTCTTTGTTTTTGAGTAATCTTATGATCATTCTTTGGGATTCCCTTTTAGGCATTTTATCAATATCCTCTTCAAATCCTGATATTGATGTGTTGCTCTATTCCATTTTGGGGAGTCATATTGTTTTGCTTTTTAATGTTTCTTTTATATCATTTTAGGCCTATGTGGAAACATGTGTTGGTTTTCTCTTCTGATGGTGTTTATTTTTGAGATATGCCCTTGAGGATTAGTGAAGCATCTGCTCCTTTAATGGATATCCAGAGGTGCATGCTGTGTGAGGCCATTTAGCTCCAGTCAGTGATTGAGAGTGGGGAAAAGTCCAGGGTGACACCCAAGTTGCATGTGGTAGATCGCCATCATCAGTATATGGTCACACTAGCTGGCATGATAACATCCTCACCTCCTCTCTGCCAAGGTGATCAATGCCTAGGGTGAACATGCTGTTACTACACATATCACCCATGCATGCAAATGAGCCACACAAATATTTGTTATCCTCAATGTGAACACATAATCCTCTGCAATGACCCACCTCAGACACTCAGACACATTGAGTGCTCAGAGGCTCAGCTACACACCATGCCCTGTTGTACAGTCACAGCATTTCCAGTCATAGTATGCAGGGCTCCCACAATCTCAAGGAACAGGGGAATTCTCTGCCCTGCATGCCTGCCTTGTCTGCAGAGACAGCTGAGGTACTTCCAGAGCCTACTGACTGCCAGTGCTCCACCTTGGCTACTTGAGTTCAGGGGCCTGTGATAGAGTTAGGGGAAGAACATGTCTCATAGTTCAACACTCCAGGCCAGACTCAAAGTCAGTGGAGAGTGTGGATTTATCTCTCCTATAAAATACCCTCATGTACGTCCACGAGCCACAGCAGCTCCTATTCATCTTCTCACATTATTAAGATGGTGCCTCCCCTCTGCTAGATGTCAGGTGTCCTTGTGTGTCGGTGGTGGGGTGGATGGGAATAAAGCACTGTGCTCTCCCTTCATGGGGTTAAGTGGGCACCCTGCCCCCTGCTGATGTTCCAACCCAGACGCAAAGTCACGGTGTTTTGCAAGTTTCTTCCTCAGGCAATAACACCAGTGACACGGGCTGCTTCAGACTCCTCTCACCTCAATCTATGAGGGTGACTTCTCCTCTAGCCTCCAGCTATGGGAATCTCTGGTGGTGAACCCACTCATTGCTGTGTGTTTGTATTGTCCACGCTGATCCATGATCTCTCTCTTCTTTCTGTTGATTTCTACTGAAAACTTATATCCAACTATCCTTTGAGAATGCAGTAACTCTACTTTTCTTCTGTTATCTCTTCATGGTCATCATCAGCATGTCTTTTCCCTATTCAGTGATCTTGGATCTCTCTTGAAGATTTTTTTAACACGATAACATCAATGTGTCTTATCCCAAAAGGCAGAATCATAGTTTCAGGGGAAAGCATGTAAAGATGTTCCATAACCTCTGTTACTTGATACTGTGTGACAGTATTAGTCAATTCAGATGAAAAGACTAAACCCAAAGTGGTTATAATCTGAATATAATATACATCTCCCAGGAACAAATAACTTCTTGAAAACTATAATTTTGATTCAATAAATTTAAAAATATAAAAGCAGCATATACAAGCCATAACATAGATGTGGATATCTACATAGATAAGAAACCCAGGCCCTACACTAGGAGACCTGGATTTGATCGCCAACTCTAGTTACTGACTAGAGCCTCCTGCTGCTGCAGGCTCAGGTGGTTGAATTTCTGTCACCAAATTGGACGTCAAGATCAAGTTTCAGATTCCAGGCTTCAGGCCAGCCCAGTTCTAGCTACCAGAAGTATTGCAAGAGTAAACCAACAGATGGGAGTTTTCTCTCTCTCCTTCTCTCCCTCTCTCCCTCTCCCTCTCTCCCTCTCTGTCTCTCTCTCCATCTTTAATGAATAATTAATTTTATAAAAGAAGGTAAATATTCCTTTGGGATTCTGAGAAATGCAGAGAAATGAAAGCAACTTCTGACTCTCTCTGGGCAAGAAATATGAGTCAGAAAGATCTGTTCACTAGACTGGTAAATGAATGAGAAAGACAAAAGAATTACCCCCACAAATGATAACAAAGAGTACAAAAATAGCCATCTAAGTCGTTCAGGGGATACAGATGCATAAACTGTTCTCTAAAGTAACTTTCACTTATGAAGACACTTCAAAAACTTCATGGAAATATGGAATTAATAGATTAGCTTATTTTGCTGCAAAATTTTTGAAATTCATGCATAGTTTTCTTTTAAGATTCTTCCTCAAAATGCAGTCACACTCTTTTTTTTAACAATACAATATTTTTAAAAGATTTTATTTATTTGAGAGGCAGAGTTACAGAGAGAGAGAGAGGTCTTCCATCACTTGTTCAGTCCTCAAATGGCTGCAATGGCTGAAGCTGGTCAGATCAGAAACCAGTAGCCAGGAGCTTCTCCTGGGTCTTCCAAGTGGGTGCAAGGGCCCAAGCACTTGGGCCATCTTCCACCGCTTTCCCAGGCCATAGCAGTGAGCTGGATTGGAAGACAAGCAGCAGGCTTGAACTGGTGCCCATATAGGATGTTGGCATTGCAGGGGGAAGCTTAGCTTACTACGCCACAGCATCAACCCCATAGTTTTCTTATATATTTACACAGTTTCTGAAGACCCATTGTATGTACTTAATGGTAACTCTAACTTTGTATTCTATGTGATATTTACTAAGTTAAATATTTTTTACTTAAAACTTGAAATTTTAGGAAAAGCGGTTTGAAAAACTAACAGTAATGTATTTCAATTACTTCTTTGCATTTGGTAAGAATATAGAGAACTATTGAGCTCATAAAACAAACAACAACAAAAAATTATAGAAGCAAGAAAGTAGATGAACAGGGAGAAACTGTAAATTTGCCTTGACTGGCAAACTCAAAGCATCCTCATTTAAGAATAATAAAGTAAAAATCTGCTAGTACCTACAGAAAAAATATGACAAGAAATTATTTGAGAATCAAAAACAATAATACACAATGCCACAGTAATTTTAAATGAAGCTTATCACCATGACAACTCTTGTTAAAATAGGTAGTCTGGCCAAAAATAAATTCAGTTTTTCAAAATGGTCCAATGGAAATTGAAGAATGGGATATACTTGGAAAAACATTTTCTAAAGTATACAGAAACAAGCAAACAACAACTTGGCAAATCACAACTCATAAACCTGATGCCCACCTGGACTCTATGTTCACTTTTTAGTTACACCATTGGAAACAATCAAGCTAACCAAAAAGCTCTGGGAGTTTAAGCTGTACAAACAGCATTTTAGATTACAGATAAAAGCACATCAATAGAGCTGATCAGCTCCTGAAAAATTCATATTCTGAAGAGCCATTGCCAATGAGTCCCTTGTGAATGATAGAAAAGGAGGCACATTTCAGAGAGCAGAGACTGGTAAACTGGGGGATTACCAGGGAGCAGATTCAAGGCCTGGATACTCTCAAAGAGGATACTCAAAATATATACTCAAGATGCTCAAACTGCCATTAAACAATGACACATCTTTGACACCCACTTTTATTTAAAAAGGGAATGTTGGAGCCAGCACTGTGGCTGTAGCATAGTGGGTAAAGCTACAACCTGCAGTGCTGGCATACCATATGGGTGCCGGTTTTAGTCCTGGCTGCACCATTTCTGGTCTCGCTCTTGTCTGTGGCCTAGGAAAGCAGTAGAAGATGTCCAAAGTCCTTGGGTCCCTGCACCCATGTATTAGATCTGGAAGAAGCTCTGGCTCCTGGCTTTGGATCAGCCCAGCTCTGGCTATTGTGGCCATTTGAGGAATGAAACACCAGATGGAAGACTTCTCTCTCTTTCTGTTTGTCTCCACCTCCCTGTAACTTTCAAATAAATAAATAAATCTTTTTTTTAAAAAAAAGGAATGTTTATTGTGATTACCCTACTCATATTCCACTTTTGTACCTTTGGTACAGTCACAGGTCTGTGGATCAAGAGAAGCCACATCTGGATATCAAACAGGTTCCTGACATCACTCCGGGTTTCTGGGTTTGAGTGCTACATGATGAATAGATGAGACATTCAAGTTGTCCGGGAATGAGATGCAGTTAAGAAATAGGTGGGAAGAGAAGATTCCCTAGTGTGATGCTCACCCCCCCACACACTTATATTTGATGTAATTATTGTGGAAGTACCCCATATCCCTACTCCCACTATAGGAAATTTCAAACAAGGCCAGAAGACTTCACTTTAGCAAATGTCAATGAAAGTGGCTTGTGTTACTTCTCAGAACTCACCTATGATTCATCGCCCTCTTTATCTTGCAGCCACAATAATGATCAACAATGCACTTGTAAATGATGTTCCATCATCTTGAGAACAAAAGGATGTTTGACAGACATCTTACATGTGGAAGCTCTTCATATTCTGGGGACCTTTGTTTACCAAATCATTACCTAACCAATGTTCCTGATATCCTGAGAGCTCTGGGGAAAAAATCAAATAGAATAGATCAACTTCAAATATCAGTGTCACCACAAGTCCAAAAGATGAACCTATGAACATTTAATTAAATACTTTTAAATATTTATACAGAAAAAAAGTTAGAGGTGAATCTGCTATTCACACCAAGTACATAAAATTGAGACCCTCACAAAGAGCTTATTTATAATGTGGGATAAGAAAAGTCCATTCTAACTGAAATTCAACATCTCAAAGGCTTGCAAACAAAAGTTGAGAAATGTGAATACAAAAATATGGAAACTTCTCATTACAAAATTAAACACAAAACAAAGTTAAAAAAGTTACAGGAACCAATATTGTAGTATAGAAAGTAAATCCACTGCCGGTGATGCCATCATCTCATATGGGTGACCACTCCTGCCTCAGCTGCTCCACTTTCAATCCAGTCCCTTGATAATGGCCTGAGGAACGCAGAGAAAGGTGGCCCAAGTGCTTTGGGACCCTGCTCTTTGAGACCGGTAAGAAGCTCCTGGTTTCTGATTTTGGCCTGGGGAATGAACTAGCAGATGTAAAAACTCTATATCTTCTCTCTCTAATGATGACTTTCAAGTAAATAAATTTAAAATAAGTATTTTTAAAAAGAAAAATTTCCACATCACAGAAAGCTTAATTTTCTACTAACAAACATCACTAGAATGTTTTATGGTAAAATAAGGAAGGACTTAACATCTCAATGGAAAATTCACAAATTATATCACACTTCATTTTCTCCTTTTCAAATAATGTAAGTTTTTAAAAGAATGGAAAAATTGGTAAACTATTACAAAAATAAGAAATACAAATTAAAATTACACTCCATTGCATTATTTCACTTAATATATCTGATAAATTTCAGAAGTTTTATATCTTGTTTTGTGATTCAATAAGTAAATATGATCATCCAAATAGCTCTTCTCTAAACATACCTTATAGATCATTCCTTAACAATACCATTGTAAGTACTCTTTCACAAACTGCCATCTTTATGACTGTAAGAGTTTCTTAAATGTATTCTCTGCTTCCAAACTTTTCCTTTGAGAGAGCCCAAAGAAAGAAATCTAGAAGAGCTTTTTTTGTAACCATGGAGATGGAATGACAAAGTTGTTACTTGAACATAAACACATGTATGTGTTTCATTGCACAACATTTATAGAATTTGAAGATATGCATGGTAAGAGGTAAATTTCAAAGTCAAAAAGAGTGAAATGTAGACAGAGATTTCATTCATTTTCATTTTTCTGAGGATTTTCTGTCAGAGATAATGGCTCCACTAATATGAAATTTAAGATGAAAATAGTAGATATTCTGGAATGTGCTGAGTTACACAGGTAGAATGACACACATGTAATTTATAGACCTCATTGGGGAATGGACAGAAAAATATTCAGTGAAGGGGGAACATAGTATTTTTCAAATCTAGTGAAAATTACAATCCCATTGGTTAAAGATGCTCAGGTTACATGTCATAATATGTATAGAAATGCTTTTTTTCTAATGAAAGATTGACCTTCACCCAGCATGGGGGTTGGAGGTTCTCTCAGAGTGACTCACTTGGTATGAATGTCTTCATTTAACTCAAAGCTTTGAAAAACATAGATTACTTGTACAATATAATTCACAGTAGTGAAATGTGTGGTATCAGCTTAATCTCTGGATATGCTAGTGATGATAGGAAAGATATGGTTGTCCAACGATGCCTAAGGGACCATACCTCAAAAAGACTCAGAGCAAGGCTCTGATGAAATTATCTAGTTGTCAATGTCCTTTGAACATTGCCACCCTTTGTTGGGAGAACTAGGTAATAACAATGGACTCCACTATGGGGAAACTATAATCTCATGCTGAGTGATGCATGGACTTTGTCCTGTATGGCTCATTCTTTGGCTCATGTCCCTGAATCCTTTCACAGTAATAATTGAGCATGTACACATTAAGATGTTCAGAATTCTTTATTTACTTTGAAGAATCACTGAGATTAAGATGATGTTAGGGGTTTGAGGATATAGTTGGTATCCAAAGATTTATGACTTTGGAGATATCCAAACCTTACATAGCAAAAAGCAACACAATGATAATTATAATAAATCATATCATTATAAAATTTTCAAGAGCAATATCCAAATAAGTAGAAATCTGGGTAAATACACACTTGAAGCAGTAAATCTGGGTGGATAAATATGTTACAGTCTTATTCTCAGTTTTTTAAAGCAATTGACCATTTGAAGTAAGATATTAAAAATGTGTTGAGAAACTTGGGAGTATTATAAATTTATCCATAAAAAGAACAGCTTTTTTCATACTATTTGTTGAACTTTTTACTTAGTATATGGTTAATCTTATGAGTAAAACATTAATTGAAAATATATCTTCATGGGGACTGCACTGTGGCGTAGCAGGTAAACCTGCCACTTGCAGTGCTAGCACCTCATATGGGCACTGATTTGAGAACCAGCTGCTCCACTTCTGATCCAGCTCTCTGCTATGGCCTGGGAAAGCAGTAGAAGATGTCCCAAGTCCTTGGGTCCCTGCACCCTTGTGGGAGACCTGGAAAAATCTCCTGGCTCCTGGCTTCAGCCAGGTAACACTCCAGCCAGTGCAGCAAATTGGGGAGTGAACCAGTGGATGGAATACCTCTCTCTCTGCATCTCCTTCCTCTCTGTGTAACTCTGACTTTCAAAAAAGTAAATAAATCTTTAAAAAAAGAAAATATATCTTAGTAAAAAATAAGAATAGGAATATGAGATTGAGGAGGAATTAGGGTGGGAGTGTGAATAAGAGGGAGGGTACAGTGGGAAGAATCACCATGTTCCTAAATTCGTATATATGAAGTTTGTATGCCTAAATTAAATTTGGGTAAAAAATTTAAAAATTAAAAAGAAGGGATATAATACTACTTGAAGTTAAACCACAAGTCAATGACTATTTTGAACCACAAAATCCATTTTAAAACTTTAACATATAAACCAACAAAGGAAATCACAGTCTATACAAAAGCACTAAGTTGATAATATATGGCAAGTAGCCCTATGTTCCCCATTTCTATTTTGTATAAATTCTTCCTGTACAAGACATTAACTTACATAGTAAAAAAAAAATACTGAGCCTATATACAGCAATAGCAGAGAAAATAAAAGTACACAAATGAGAAATTATATCTACGATTTACATGAAATCTGTTCTCTTTATATAAGTACGTTTTTTAAAAAATAGAAGAAAAATTTTGTATTAATTCAAATGTATCTTGTAATGAAAATATATTTGGCCAGATAAATCCTTGAAAAACACAAATTATGAAATATGAATGAGACCTGTAATGCAAATACTTGGGGAATTAGACAGCAATCAAAATAAAAGGCAGAAAATTGGTTTGAGGGACCTGGTGAAGGGAGAGACACACATTTTGAGTATTTTACCAAAGAATACTCTCCTGTTTTCACACAGATCAAGAAAGTAAAGGATACTGATTTACTAACTCAGGATGTTACAGTGAAACGTTTAGGGTGAAGGAAGCAGCCAAAGAGGAAGATAAGTTCAGGAAAAAAAGATGGCAAAGAACTAAAGCCCTTAAATTTGTCTACAAAACCCCAAGGTTATTGATTGATTACTATACTACGCTTTTTTGGGAGATCTCAAAAGGGCCAATAAAAATATCAGTGAAATTTAAAACACAGGAATGAGTTACTGATCATTGCAACAAATACATGTTTTGGAATTTGAATTCAGCCGATTATCTTTCTTGTAAAACAGAAATCATTCTTCTTAGGAATACAATAGTATCAACAATTCTACAACACATGATTTACCATATCCAGGATATCATTGTATATGTAATAAAGAAAAAAATGATACACACAGGGGAAAAATCACTAGAAAGAAAATCAAATTGATGTAGACATTGCAGTTAGCATCCTAGACGGATAAACTGTCTCTAAATATCTTCAAGTATTAGATAATGATCCAAGGCCTTGGGTTTCATTCAGTGAGACCTACATGAAGTTCATAACTCCCAGCTTTTGTTCAGCCTAACACTAGCTGTTGCAGGCATTTGAAGAGTGAACAAGTGAATGGAAAATCACTCTGTCTCTCCCCCTCTTTCTTGATGTCTCTCTGATCTTTAAAATAAATATATCTTTAAAAATTAAAATAAGGTGAAATCATTTTTCTTAACAAAAGAGCTGACAAAATTAATCACCAACAGATTTACATTATATAAGGCTAAAAAGAAAGTTTCAGGGCCAGCACTGAGGCATAGCATATAAAACTGGTGCCTGCATTGCCAGAATCCTCTTTAGGCACTGGTTCAAATCCAGGCTGCTCCACTTGCGACCCAGCTCTCTGCTATGGCCCAGGAAAGCAATAGGAGATGGCTCAAATCCTTGGGTCCCTGCACCCATGTGGTAGACCCAGAAGAAGCTCCTGGCTCCTGGCTTTGGATCAGTGCAGCTCTGACCTTTGCACCCAATTAGGGAGTGAAACAATGGATGGAAGACCTCTCTCTCTCTCTCTCTCTCTTTCTCTGCCTCTCCTTCTCTATCTGTGTAACTCTTTCAAATAAATAAAAAGTTATTTTTTAAAAAAAGGAAAATTTCCAGGATGAAGAAATATGATACAAGATTCTTACGGGGAAAAAAATCAATCAATAAGAATGGTAAACACACTTATGTGTAAATATAAAAGACTAAGTAAATTTTGTCCTTCTAATATTTTTGAGAGATATTATTTGAAGCAAAACTTCATGAAAATATCCTACTACAGGGAACATTCATATTGATTCAATATGTAGACACAGGTATAAAAAACAGAATGTATAGTGGTCATTATGGGTGGTGATCAGTTCTTTGACAGCAGTTAATTCTATGAGAATATTGAAGTAGCGGCAATGGAGAGTATGAGAATGAGTGGAAGCAGTCAACTGACTATGACTGGCATCACATCTGGCAAGGACAGTGGAAAAGTCAAGGCTAAGGCAGATCTTGGACATAGAGAACTGGACAATAATCCTGTAGGCTACACCCTGACACTTGAAGACTCACACCATGAATCATGAAAGGGTGGGTGCCACTGCTGCTATTGCAGTGCTGGAGTTCTGGAGTATCTCACTGCTGAGGGAATGGAGCTGGCAATCAATGCTGCCAGATTGCAAAGTAAAGCATATCACTCCTTGTCACAACTTGCAAACTGTGGCAAGGAAGAATTGGAATATCTGAATAAGGCTGTCATCTCTGGGGGTAGAGTGATCCCTCACATCCACATCTCTGATTGGAAAGAAGGAGCAGCAGAAAGTTGCTCAGAGGGTTATTTTAGCCAAACCTTTTCTGGAGAGCCACTGTGCTGTAACTGGAACAGAAGAAATAATGAAGATACATGGAAATTTTAAAAACAGTTAACAAAATCAGAGTTATAACTATATACATGAAAAGTTATAACTATATACATGAAAAAAGAAACATCTGTATATCCAGTACTACTTAGTACTGTATTAGTACCATAACTGCCCAGAATACATTTTCTATTTCTGAAGAAAAATCAAGAACAAACTGCCTGCAGGGTTGGTTTCTCCTTAGGTGTTTCTTTTTGGTTTGAAGTTGTCCAGATTCTCACCATGTCTTCACTTGGTCTTTTCTATGTGACTCCATCTCTGATGTCTCTCTTTTTTTCAAAAATGATTTATTTATTTTATGTGTCTGAAATGCAGAGTTACAAAGAGAAAGCTGATGCACTCCCCAAACAGCTGCAATGACTGGGCCTGGGCCAGGCTGAAACCAGGAGCCAGGAGCTTCTCCTCAGTTTTCCATATGAGTGCAGGGTCCCCAAAATATGGTCTATCTTTTGCTGCTTTCTGAGGTGCATTATCAGGAAGCTGGATTAGGAGAGGAGCAGCTGAGTGTTGAACTGGCACCCATATGGGAAGCCAGCATCATGAGTGGAGGCTTAACCTGCTATGTCATGAAACTGGCCCCATGATGTCTCCATTATAAAGACATCATTTGTATTGTATTAGGGGCAAGACATAGGGCCTCATTAACCGTGTGTGTGTGTGTGTGTGTGAGAGAGAGAGAGAGAGAGACAGAGAGAGAGGGAGAGGGAGAGAGGGAATTTCCTACCTGCTGCTTTTTCTCCAAAGAACCACAACAGGCCAGAACTGGGCCAGGCCAAAGCCAGCAATGAGGAACTCCATCCTGAAGCCAAGGAGGTGGCAGGGGCCAAAGCTCTTGGGCTGTCTTCTGCTGCCTTCACATGGTCAACAGCAGGAATTGTCATCAGAATCAGAGCAGCCAGAACACTAACTGGCACTCTGGTATGGGATACTAGCATCAGAAGCAGCAGCTTACCTTCCTGTAACACAATTCCAATCCCTTCTTGGGGTTTAGACTGTCCCCATGTGGATTTTGGTGGAGTACAAATCAGTTTAAATCATAGAGTTAAATAATCAGTAGGAGTTCCACCAGATATTTAAAGTACTTTATCTTTGCATAACAATGCTACAATTTGAATGAACCTTAAAGACTTGCTACATATGCAGTCCCATTTATAGGAAGTTGCTAGGGTGGACAAATTCATTGAGATAGAAAGTAGAGCAGTGATGGCTAGGGTGCGCTTTGAAGGTAAATATGGATTTAGTGTTTCATGCAAACAACATTACTCCTGGAGTACATACAATGATTCTGTATATGAATGGTGGTGATGGTTGCAAAGTATTAGATATATGTGTGATACCGCAAAATGTATGCTTTAAAATGACCAATGTTTGTCATGTATTTTATCATAGCAAAATATTATTGACCTGCTGTTAACTAGAGTTCTAATCCATATTCATTGCTATAATTGACGCATACATCTATTTTTCACTACTCATTCTGAAGTGACTATGTGAAATACCAAAATACAGCAAGCAAAAGAATTTGAAAGTCTGACAAGTCATTTCAAATGACAAACATACAGTTTTTAAATTATTACAAAATACAGATAGAATTGTGTGTTATGCAAAAGGTATACAGAAATTATTTTAAATTATTTTATTCATTTTTATTTGAATGATACAGAAACAGCAAGAGAAGGAGATACAGAAAGACATAGAAGTTCTACCTGGATTTTCACTACCCAAATGTCCAAAATGGGTAGGGCTGAGCAAGGCTAAAGCCAGGTGCCAGGAACTCTGTTTCTCCAATGTGACTGACAGTAATTGGAGTACTTGAGCCATCACCTGCTACCTCATTGAATTTGCATTACTAGGAAGCTATAATTGGAAATAGGGCTGATACTGAAATTCACAAACTACAATATTGAAAGCAAGTAATCCAAAAGACATTTTTAAAATTTTTAAGTATTTTCATTTTATTTGAAAGGCATAAAATAGAGCAAGAGAGAGCAATGGAGGGAAAGAGAGAGATTGATCAATTCTTTGGTTTACTTTCCAAATGTCCGTACAGCTAAAATGTGTTAACTTAAAGCCTGGATCCTGGGACTCCATTTGGTCCCCATATGGGTGGCAGAGACTCAATTACTTGATCCAACATCTACAGCTTCCCAGGACATGTATTAGCAGGAAGCTGGATGAGAAGCAGATTGGCTGGGACTCAAATAATGCACTGCAATAGGAAATGTGGGAATCCCAAGGGGTGATTTAGGCATCTGCATCAAACATCAGACTCAGAATATATTAACCACTATACCATTGTCTCCAGCCCAGGTACAAATCATTGAAAGCTGTGATCTCTTTGCTTTTTCTTTTTGTATTTTTCTCTTGACTAGTTCACATGCACTCCCTAACTCCTGAATTTTCCCTCTCACTCACTCTTAAGTCTGTCACCACAGCCCAGGAGGGATCAAAGCCAAATGAGAGAAAGGGAGAGGGAAGAGGGAAGAGGGAAGAGGGAAGAAGGAAGAGGGAAGAGGGAAGGAGAGGGAGGGAGGGGGGAGGGGGAGGAGAGAGACCTAAAGAGCTCTCATCCACTGCTGCCCATGTACTCCTGTGGGAGACCCAAATGAAATGCCTGGCACCTGGATTCAGTCTGGCTCAAACCTGACAGTTGTGGCTATCTGAGGAGTGATGCAGCAGATAGAAGGCTCTCTCTCTCTCTCTCTCTCTCTGTCTGTCTCTCTGCTTTGCTTTCTCTGTAACTCTTTCAAATCAATAAAATAAATCTTCAAAACCTCAAAGTACACAGTTTTTCCATGAAAGGTATATTTCAGGATACTCTGTCAAATTCTGATCTTTAATGTGCTGCTAATTTGTCTGTATCAGGGAGTTAATGGGGCAAACAGTAGATACTGTCTGAGCAGGAAGTTATCATGTCCAAAAATCTCCCCCTGTATTGCATAGATATTGCAACAAATTTTGAAGGAAATCTCTTCATGCATTGAAAGTAGCTTCTAATCAAGAATCTGCCTCTAATCTCTGGGATCAGAGGAGACTAAGAGTTTGTCTCTCCATCCACAGAAAAAGGTAGTTTTCAGTATGTGTGCAAGAATTTCCAGGGACTACAATCCCCAAAACAGTGTCAAGAAGGGACTTGAAAGCATAGCTTCATATTTTCCCCCAAAAGAGTTTTTGCAGTTCACTCTTGTACATACTGGGGAGACCAATTTCTACCTTACACAATAAAATGAAGGCAGATCAATAGAATTTCAACAGCCTGGATAGGCATTTAACACATTGAGACTCCTCTTCTATATAACCCAGTGACAAATGCAGTTTTACCCATTCTCTCTAGAAGTTTGATTATGCATCATTAGTCATGAGTTTCATAGATCCCTCCAAGAGACTGTCCCATTTTCCATCATCTCAAAAAGTTAAGGAGCTCTGTATTCCCAACCCAATTCTCCTTAGGCCACAGACAGCAATTGGCCAAACAATAGGATCAATTTCAATAGCTAACCTCCCCCTCCCAACAAAGAAGATGTAATATGAATGTAAGCACAAATATTTGCCACAAATGCTTTAGTGCAAAGAGGAGGTAAATGCCAATTTTTAGCTTCACTAAAAAGATGGAAGGATAGAACACACATCCAAGAATCCAGTATTGCTAGCTTATAGTTAGGAACTTTGGGTTTCATCTTACTATCTCTGGGTACTGACAGAATAACCTAATAATCTAGTGATCATTAAAATAGAGACAGTGCTCTGTATGAACAGAAGGTTGACACCTTAGAGCCACAGCTTGACAAATTGATGAGACCTTTAACCTCTACAAAGCCAGTCTGATAATACCAAAGAAGATAATTGTTTTGCCTAATGTGCAGAAACCAATATTAAAATCACATCAGTATATGAAATAGCTATCTGTACTCCAACGTTAACTGCAGCTCAATTCACAATAGCTAAGGTATGGAATCAACTCAAATGTCTATCAACTGAAGACTGGATATAAAAAAATATAGAATATGTACATCATGGAATATTACACAATGATAAAATAATTGAAATCCTGTCATTTGTGACAAAAATTGATGAAACTGGAAAGCATCCTATTTAGTGAAATAAGCTAGACCCCAAATGACAAATGCCATATATTCTTCCTGATCTGTAATACTAATAATGTACTTAAAAGTTAATCTATAGAATTGAAACTGACACTTGGAGATACAACGACTTTGAACAACCCTTGTCTTAACTGTTGAGGAACAATTTTTTATTCCATTTCTTGTACTCTTTAATTAATATAGAGTTAATCATATGTGTACAAAGTTATTTGAAAATAGATCTTAGTAAAAATATTAATGAGACTAGCAGAGGGAGGAGGAAGAGGGGTGGAAGAGGGAAGGAGGAAGGGGGAAGCAGATATGGTGGACACGATGGAGGGCACTGTGTTCCTAAAGTTGTACTCATGAAATGCATGAAGTGTGTATTCCTTTGATAAAAGGTTTCTGGGGAAAAAGATAAATCCGAATGAAGGCACAGATTATAAAACACTAAGCTGAAATTTTAATGCCCCATTTTCATCAGACAGACAAACAATAAGAAAACAATAGCCTTGAACTACACATCAAAGTAAATGATACTAAAGAACATACACTGAAAATTCTGCCTAAAAGTAAAATAGTGTACATTTGTCTAAAGTACATGCAGAGAGCCAGTATGTTGCTGAGTCATGAGGCTGGCATGTCGCAGCTGCAGAATGAAGCACAGCTGACACATGGAGCTGCTTTATGATAATGAAGTCTGGAAACACATTCACAATACATGAATGATTCATGTCCAGACCAAGATGGCTGGAGAAGTTTGGAACTCATTTCCCTGTGGATCAACACTGTAACCTATTGGATATTAGCTGTACCTCTGAGATGGCCGGAGACTATCTCTCAGATGAGGTGAGCTACTGCCGTGCCATACTTGATGCTGCCTTAGACCAAGAAACGCATGAACCAAGGCACACTTTCCAACCCAGGATCTTTGATGGGTGTATCAGAATCTCTGCTGTGCAGTGGCTCTGCAATGCTAAGAAGTCTGACATCATGGTCAAGCTCCTGTACCACTTCTTTTCTTCTCTTTGCTCTGCCCTTGCCTTTGAGCTCAAGCTGTCCTGAATCTGAACTTTGAGAACTCACAGCAGTTAGATTTGATTACAATCCAAGTCACAAAGTCTGGCTTCACTGGTGGTGTGGTAAACTACCTCAACCATATCAAATCAAAGACGTTTTGCCTTTGATTGTTTTCTGGGTCTGTTACCTTTCTCAGTGACTCGGCAAAAATCAAGATGATTGTAAAACCAGTGAGTCTAGGTTCACTAATGAGAGGATTCCATTCAGGCTTGTGAAATGGGTGCTCGTGAGGGAAAGCTGAACATGGGTGCTGGAGAAGAAGAACAACTGTGGGCAGCAAGGTAAGGAGGACAGACCTGACAGTACACAAGCAACAAACACAATAATTGCATCTGAGCACCAGCAATGGACAGCTGTGGAGAGAGGCAGTTGTGAGCAGTGCCATGCAGCCTAGGCACCTGTGCTAGGGAAGTTTTCTATATTGAAGTGCATGCTTCATCAGTTCACAAAGTAATATTTTAGAAAATTTCTAAATTCTTTTACCAAAACAGATCCTGGTATCTATCGCAAAAGAAATTTTTCAAAAATCACTTTCTGGAGAAATACGTGAACATTACAGATGAGTAAGACACTCCTGACTACCTCCCCATAGAGACAATAATTTGAAGAATTATTTATGCCCAAAGTCAAGTTCAGGAGCTCACCCTAGCTTACTTTTCCACTATAAGGTCACAACCTCATGAATGAGTAACTTTCATGTTCATAAATTTTGAGACACAACTATACACAGGTGCCTTAAGCAATATAGATAATAATCTATAGATTGTTTGGAACAGTTACCTTGGTTATTTTATTGTCCAAAGTGTAATTCTATATATTTGCATTTCATTAACTTGAATTTGTTTTGAGACAAGGATTTCTTGGTTTAAATTATGATAATTTTGTTTGTATTCTTCTTTAAAAGTTAATTTAGGTGATATGTTCATCCACTACCTGTATATGTGTTTGTTACTTTTTATTGCTCCTGAAAATGATTCAATTCTATTCACTAGAATTCCAAATAAAAAATTCATAGTGCTATGTGCATCACAGTCTCAATTCTTTTTTTTTTACTTTTATTTAATGACTATAAATTTCCAAAGTACGGCTTATGGATTACAATGGCTTCTCCCCCATACCGTCCCTCCCACCCGCAACCCTCCCATTTCCCACTCCCTCTCCCCTTCCATTCACATCAAGATTCATTTTCGTTTCTCTTAATATACAGAAGATCAGTTTAGTATACATTAAGTAAAGATTTCAACAGTTTGCTCCCACACAGAAACATAAAGTGAAAAATAATAGATGATTTTTAAAATGATGATGAAATCAGATCAGACCTATTGTCATGTTTAATCCCAGTGAGAGTCAAGTTGGGAATTGATAATTTCTTTTTTCTTTTTTCTTTTTTTTTTTTTTTACAGAAGATCAGTTTAGTATGCATTACGTAAAGATTTCAACAGTTTGCACCCCCATAGAAACACAAAGTGAAATATACTGTTTGAGTACTCTTTATAGCATTAAATCTCAATGTACAGCACATTAAGGACAGAGATCCTACATGAGGAGTAAGTGCACAGTGACTCCTGTTGTTGACTTTACAAATTGACACTCCTGTTTATGGCATCACTAATCTCCCTATGCACCAGTCATGAGTTTCCAAGGCTGTGGAAGCCTTTTGAGTTCTCCGACTGTTATCTTGTTTAGACAAGGTCATAGTCAAAGTGGAGGTTCTCTCCTCCCTTCAGAGAAAGGTACCTCCTTCTTTGAAGACCTGTTCTTTCCACTGGGATCTCACTCACAGAGATCTTTCATTTAGGTTTTCTTTTTTTGTTTTTTTTTTTTTTTTTTTGCCAGAGTGTCTTGGCTTTCCATGCCTGAAATACTCTCATGGGCTTTTCAGCCAGATCCAAATGGCTTTAGGGCTGATTCTGAGGCCAGAGTGCTGTTTAGGACATCTGCCATTCTATGAGTCTGCTGAGTATCTCGCTTCCCATGTTGGATCACTCTCCCCTTTATTTATTCTATCGGTTAGTATTAGCAGGTACTAGACTTGTTTATGTGCTCCCTTTGACTCTTAGTCCTTTCATTATGATCAATTGTGAACTGAAATTGATCACTTGGACTAGTGAGATGGCATTGGTACATGCCACCTTGATGGGATTGATTTGGAATCCCCTGGTATGTTTCTAACTCTACCATTTGGGGCAAGTCAGCTTGAGCATTTCCCAAATTGTACATCTCTTCCCTCTCTTATTCCCACTCTTATGTTTAACAGGGATTCCATTTCAGTTAATTTTCAACACTTAAGAATAACTGTGTATTAATTACAGAATTAAACCAGACATATTAAGTAGAATAGACAAAAAAATACTAAGAGGGATAATGTATTAAGTTGTTCATTAACAGTCAGGGCTATGCTGATCAAGTCACCGTTTCTCATAGTGTCCATTTCACTTCAGCAGGTTTTCTTTTTGGTGTTCATTCAGTTGTCACTGATCAGGGAGAACATATGGTATTTGTCCCTTTGGGAAAGCCTTATTTCACTCAGCATGACGTGTTCCAGATTCCTCCATTTTGTTGCAAATGATTGGATTTCGTTGTTTCTTACTGCGGTATAGTATTCTAAAGAGTACATATCCCATAATTTCTTTATCCAGTCTACTGTTGATGGGCATTTAGGTTGGTTCCAGATCTTGGCTACTGTGAATTGTGCTGCAATAAACATTAGGGTGCAGACCGCTTTTTTGTTTGCCAATTTAAATTCCTTTGGGTAAATTCCAAGGAGTGGGATGGCTGGGTCGAACGGTAGGGTTATCTTCAGGTTTCTGAGGAATCTCCAGACTGACTTCCATAGTGGCTTGATCAGTTTGCATTCCCACCAACAGTGGGTTAGTGTCCCTTTTTCCCCACATCCTCGCCAGCATCTGTTGTTGGTAGATTTCTGTATGTGAGCCATTCTAACTGGGGTGAGGTGAAACCTCATTGTGGTTTTGATTTGCATTTCCCTGATTGCTAGTGCTCTTGAACATTTTTTCATGTGCCTGTTGGCCATTTGGATTTCCTCTTTTGAAAAATGTGTATTGAGGTCCTTGGCCCATCTCTTAAGTGGGTTGTTTGTTTTGTTTTTGTTTTGTTTCTATGAAGCCAGCATCACCTTAATCCCTAAGCCAGAGAAAGATGCAGCACTGAAAGAAAATTATAGACCAATATCACTGATGAACATAGACGCAAAAGTCCTCAATAAAATTCTCACCAATAGTATACAACAACACATCAGAAAAATCATCCACCCAGACCAAGTGGGATTCATCCCTGGTTTGCAGGGATGGTTCAACATTTGCAAATCAATCAATGTGATTCACCACATTAACAGACTGCAAAAAAAAAAAAAAAACATATGATTATCTCAATTGATGCAGAGAAAGCATTCGATAAAATTCAACACGCTTTCATGATGAAAACTCTAAGCAAATTGGGTATAGAAGGAACATTCCTCAATATAATCAAAGCAATTTATGAAAAACCCACGGCCAGCATCCTATTGAATGGGAAAAAGTTGGAAGCATTTCCACTGAGATCTGGCACCAGACAGGGATGCCCACTCTCACCACTGCTATTTAACATAGTTCTGGAAGTTTTAGCCACAGCCATCAGACAAGAAAAAGAAATTAAAGGGATACAAATTGAGAAGGAAGAAGTCAAACTATCCCTCTTTGCAGACGATATGATTCTTTACTTAGAGGATCCAAAGAACTCTACTAAGAGACTATTGGAACTCATAGAGGAGTTTGGAAAAGTGGCAGGATATAAAATCAATGCACAAAAATCAACAGCCTATGTATACACAAGCAATGCCATGGTTGAGAAAGAACTGCTAAGATCAATCCCATTCACAATAGCTACAAAAACAATCAAATACCTTGGAATAAACTTAACCAAGGACGTTAAAGATCTCTACGATGAAAATTACAAAACCTTAAAGAAAGAAATAGAAGAGGATACCAAGAAATGGAAAAATCTTCCATGCTCATGGATTGGAAGAATCAATATCATCAAAATGTCCATTCTCCCAAAAGCAATTTATAAATTCAATGCAATACCAATCAAGATACCGAAGACCTTCTTCTCAGATCTGGAAAAATTGGTGCTGAAATTTATATGGAGGCACAAGAGACCTCGAATAGCTAAAGCAATCTTGTACAACAAAAACAAAGCCGGAGGCACCACAATACCAGATTCCAGGACATACTACAGGGCAGTTGTAATCAAAACAGCATGGTACTGGTACAGAAACAGATGGATAGACCAATGGAACAGAATTGAAACACCAGAAATCAACCCAAACATCTACAGCCAACTTATATTTGATCAAGGATCTAAAACTAATTCCTGGAGCAAGGACAGTCTATTCAATAAATGGTGCTGGGAAAATTGGATTTCCACGTGCAGAATCATGAAGCAAGACCCCTACCTTACGCCTTACACAAAAATCCACTCAACATGGATTAAAGACCTAAATCTACGACCTGACACCATCAAGTTACTAGAGAACATTGGAGAAACCCTTGAAGATATTGGCACAGGCAAAGAGTTTCTGGAGAAGACCCGCGAGGCACTGGCAGTCAAAGCTATGTGCATCACACTCTCAATTCTTATTTCATATAGTATTTTGTTGTTCTCACCTATATTTATCATCCATCTTGCTTGAAAAGCGAACATCAGAAGGTTCCAAGATGATAGAACAGTGACAGGGTGGTATGATTTACACAGGGCAAGCTTATCATAAAATGTGTGGAGGAAGGACACTCTCAGGGTAAAGCTGCAGGGGAAGCTGTAGAGGGAGATCCTTTGAGAGCAGTAGAAATGGCCTGAGTCTGTGCAGAAGGTGCAGACATGCAGCAGGGTACAGCAAGATGGTAGAGGACCCAAAAGCTTGGATGCAGGAAGGGGGCACCTGCCCACCTGCCCTAACAAAGCAGATAAGATTGGACTCCAGGGCCTGCAACACAGTTGATACAGTGAAAGGGAAAGCTTGGTGAACTTTGCCTTTTTGAGTCCAGCTGGGATCCCTTGGGACAGCGAGATGGCTGCTCACCCAGAGCAGGGGAGGAAAGAAAAAACTGCTTTGCATCTCTCTCTCCTCTCCTCCCTCCTGTAACAGCAGCCTGTAGCCAGCAGTGGAAGGGGTGTCATCATTTTTGAACTTATGCACATAGGGGCTGCCCCAGATTATGTGTATGCATCCAACAATTGTTGAGGTCACTGCTTTCTATTTTTTATTTTCATTTTATTAATTTCATCTCTATATCAATATCCATATGCAAGCCAGTCTTAACCCTGGCAACATGATGACTCTTTTGGGCATCTGCATTGTAATGTCATGAATTCACTGAAAAATGTTCAGATTGTCCTAGCAACCTCTATCTTCGTGGTCTATCAAATATCTTTTACATTTTCAATGACACATTTGGTTTTTTGTTTGTTTGTTTTTTGACAGGCAGAGTGGACAGTGAGAGAGAGAGAGAGAAAGGTCTTCCTTTTGCTGTTGCTTCACCCTCCAGTGGCCACCATGGCTGACGCACTGCGGCCAGCACATCACGCTGATCTGAAGGCAGGAGCCAGGTGCTTCTCCTGGTCTCCCATGGGGTGCAGGGTCCAAGGACTTGGGCCATCCTCCACTGCACTCCTGGGCCACAACAGAGAGCTGGCCTGGAAGAAGGGCAACCGGGACAGAATCCGGCACCCTGACCGGGACTAGAACCCGGTGTGCCTGCGCCGCTAGGTGGAGGATTAGCCTATTGAGCCACGGCGCTGGCCACACATTTGTTTTATAGTTTCTTTTAGAGAATTAAAATTTCCAAGCACTTGAAAAATTTCCATGCATTATACTGAGACACTCATATCTTAGTTTTTGTTTTTGTTTTTGTTTTTTTCATTTTATCTTTTTTTTTAACTTTTATTTAATGAATATAAATTTCCAAAGTACGACTTATGGATTACAATGGCTTCCCCCCCATACCGTCCCTCCCACCCACAACCCTCCCCTTTCCCACTCAATGGTATAAGATTTCCTTGATTTAAGGTAGTGCAAATTTTCTGTATTTTAAATGTGTATTTAAGGCTATTTATATCTATATCTGTTACATCTCCATGTGATTGTATTTCTGCTTCCACTAAATTTGCCACTGATACACCCCATAGTCAATATACAGCATATATTTAAATGAATACAATTTTCTATTTTTCAAGTTGTATTCAAATTTATTATTATCACCTGAATAAAAGATTAATAATTTAATGTGCGTCAAATCTAGCGCAGAAAACTTCAGGCTACCATGACTTTCTTCATTATTTTAAGGCAATCAATTATCTAAATTTTATGAAACTTTTATGTTCATAGTATATGAGAAAGATCTAGGGCCAGTTCCATCAATCTCACTAGCAGAGGATTTTATTCTTAGCATTACAGACATTCATGGAACTTGAACTTAACCACTCTGTTGTGAAATTTAGGTTAATTTTTAGTTTGGCCTTTAAACTCAATATGGTCAATCTTTTTAACAAATTTTCTAATCTAGGCCAATCTCAGCCCTGTGTACCTGTGGCCATGATGTTTTAACTTTCATTGTGAGGTCATCATAACCCCCAACATTCTATAAGTTGTCTTGAAAACTTTCAGGTACACAGAGTCTCTGAGCCATCTTATCCAAGAGTAATCATTCTTTCTCCTCAAGGTAATATACACATGGTCATACAAATGTTAAGAATAATAAAACACTTCTGGATTTTTATGGAACATTGGATCATTGATTATTCCATTTTTGATTATTCAAATTTTCCAATGTGTGTCTAAGTACTGGTATATTTCCTGACAATTATGTGGGTAAATAGCTGGATATTGATGTTATTTTTATCCCAAAATTATATATGTTTATTTAATTTTAGGGATTGGTAGAGAAAGAGACACAGAGAGACAGAGATTAGGGATTGGTAGAGAAAGAGACACAGAGAGACAGAGATTCTAGCTACAATCTGGTGGTTTACTCTTCATGACTGTAATGACTAGAAACTGGATTATTATGGAACTCTGAGCTAATCTTATCTAAGGATAAATAAATTAAACAAAAAATTTAAAATGTAGCTCTATATACATTTATATAAAATATAAGCGATGTGTACATGTATATGTTTATTTTGCAATGTCATGAATTATACATATATATATAAATTTATATACATAGATAGATAGATAGATAATTTTTTGCCTTAAAATTTTCCTGGTTATTGGTGTAACTTTTTTAATTTTTTAAATATTTTTTTCTTTTTAAATTTTATTTAAGGTATACATGTTTCATGTATTTCATATATACACATTTAGGAACACAGTGATACTTTTTTTTTTTTTTGGACAGACAGAGTGGACAGTGAGAGAGAGACAGAGAGAAAGGTCTTCCTTTTGCCGTTGGTTCACCCTCCACTGGCCGCCACGGCCAGCGCACTACAGCCAGCACATCGTGCTGATCCGAAGCCTGGCCCAAGGACTTGGGCCATCCTCCACTGCACTCCTGGGCCATAGCAGAGAGCTGGCCTGGAAGGGGGGCAACCGGGACAGAATCCGGTGCCCTGACCGGGACTAGAACCAGGTGTGCCGGCGCCGCAAGGCAGAGGATTAGCCTATTGAGCCATGGTGCCGGCTCACAGTGATACTTCTCCCATACCCTCCATTCATCCTGCACTCACTACAATCCTTTTTCCTCCTCCCTCTTAGAGTCCCACTCTTAATTTTTACAAAGATCTGTTTTCAGTTTGTTTATTTATCATACACTAATAAAAGAGTTCAACAAATAGTAAAGAAAAAATATAAATAAAAAATAAAAAAATACTGTTTCTCAACAGAAAAGACAAGGGCTATAAACAATCAACAAATCTCAAAAATTCTCTTTCACACCAATACATTACATTTCAGGTACTCTATTAGTTACCTCAGATCAGGAAAAACATGTTATCTGTCCTTTTGGGGACTGACTTATTTCACTAAGTAAAAAGTTTCCAGTTGTGTCCATTTATTTTTAAATAGCTGAATAATAATCCATTGTGTATATTTAACATAATTACTTTATCCTGTCAACAAATTGATGGACATATGGGTTGATTCCATATCTTTGCTATTGTGAACTATTTTGCAATGAACATGGGGGTATAGATAACACCTTCATATGATGATTTATTTTGGTTTGATTAAATTCCCAGGAATGGGGTGGCTGGATCATATGTTAGCTCTATAATCAGATTTCTGAGGTATCGTCATACTATCTTCTACAATGGCTGGACCAGTTTACATTCCTACCAACAATGGACCAAGGTATCCTTTTCCCCCATTCTCTTTAGCATTTGTTATTAGTTGATTTCTGTATGAGAGCCATTCTAACTGGTGTGAGCTGAAACCTCACCAAGGTTTTGATTTGTTTTTCCACGATGGCTGGTGATCCTGAGCATTTTCTCAAGTTTCTGTTGGCCGTTTGAATTTAGTCTCTTGAAAAATGCCTGTTCAAGTCCTTTGCCCATTTCTTAACTGGATTTGTTGTTGTTGAATTTCTTGAGCTCTTTATAAATTCTGGATATTAAACCTTTATTAATTCTTTGTTTGAAAATATTTTCTCCCATTCTGTCAGTTGCCTCTTAATTTAATGAGTGTTTCTTTTGCAGTGCAGAAACTTCTCAATTTGACGCAATCCCATTAGTCAATTTTGTCTTTTATTGCCTGTGTTTCTGGGGTTGTCCAAGAAGTATTTTCTTATGCCATTGTCTTGCAGAGTTTCTCCAATATTTCTAGTAATTTGATGGTATTGGGTCATACATTTAAGTCTTTGATCCATTTTGAGTGTAAGGTGTGAAGTATGGGTCTAGTTTCATACTGCTGAATAGAGATCCAGTTTCCTCAGCACCATTGGTAAAAGAGACTGTCCTTGTTAATTCCTCAAAACAATCAGGGCAATTTATGACAATCCCTTGGGCAGCATTATATTTAACTGGCGAAAAGCTAGAAGAATTTCCCTTAAGATCCAGAACCGGAGAAAGATTTCCACTCTTATCTTTGCTATTTAATATAGTTCTGGGGGGCGGCACTATGGCTCACTTGGTTAATTCTCTGCCTGCATCGGCATCTCATATGGGAACCAGTTCTAGTCCCGGTTGCTCCTCTTCCAGTCCAGCTCTCTGCTGTGGCCTGGGAAGGCAGTGGAGGATGGCCCAAGTCTTTGGACCCTGCACCCTCATGGGAGACCAGGAGGAAGCACTTGGCTCCTGGCTTCGGATTGGCACAGCACTGACTGTGGTGGCCATTTGGGGGGGGTGAACCAATGGAAGGAAGACCTTTCTCTCTGTCTCTCTCTCTCTCACTGTCTAACTCTACCTGCCAAAAAAAAAAAAAAAGTTGTAATATAATTTTGGAGTTTTAGCCAGAGACATTAAGAAAGAAAAAGAAATCAAAGTAATACAAATGGAAATGAGGAAATCAAATTATCTCTATTTTCAGATGATGTGTTTCTGTATATAGGGGATCCAAAGGACTGTTGAGAGGCTGTTGGAACTCATGAAAAAGTTTGGTAAAGTGGCAGGGTATAAAATCAACACATAAAAAAATCAATAGTCTGTATACACAGTGCCATGGCTGAAAAAGATCTTTTAAGATCAGTCCCATTCACAATAGCCCCAAAAAGTATTAAATACCTTGGAATAAATGAAGCAAGAATGTCAAGGACCTCTACAATGAAAATTACAGAACACTAAAGAAAGAAATAGAAGATTAAAATAGAAATTAATAGAATTAAATAGAATAGAATTTAGTAGAATTAAATTTAAGAAGAAATAGAAGATTAAAAATGGAAAAATCTTCGATGTTCATGGATTAGAAGAATCAACATAATTAAAATGTCCACACAAAAGCAACTTACAGACACAATGCAATCCTAATCAAAATAATAAAAATATTCTTTGCAGATCTAGGAAAAATGATGCTAAAATTCATTTGCAACAGAAGAGATCCCCAAAACTAAAGCAATCTTATGCAAGAAAAACAAAGTTGGAGGCATTATAATACCTGATTTCAAAACACACTTCAGGGTAGTTATAGTCAAAACAGCCTTGTACTGGCACAAAAACAGACTTGTAGACCAATAGAACAGAATAGAAACTCTAGAAAGCAATCCATGCAACTACTACCAACTTATCAATGACAAAAGTGTAGCTGTTTTACTTACATTTCTTCATTTTTCTTATTTTCTGTTTTTAATGTAGATGTAATGGTCTATATTTCACAAAAATCCCTTAAATGTGCTTGTCACATTACTATTGCTACTATCAAGTAACTGAATTCTATTCACACTAATGAAAATATAACTTAGATTCCAACTAATGCCTGTCTTTGTGTATTCTGTTTGTCTTTGAATTTACTCTTATCAACTGTGTAAATTTTTAGTAACCTAATGAATATCTATCTGAGGAATAAACATATCCATAGGGTGATTCAGTTTTATATAGAGTGCATGATCTTTTCTACATTCTTTTATTTTTCAATATTATGTTTAGATCTAATTTAACAGAGAATTCACATAAAAATATTTCCTTATATGTATTTATCACTACTATTGTTATTACCGACTTCTAATTCACAGTATTCAAAATATTGTTATAATACTATTTTATTTTGTGTTTCAAAGTATTACTATCACATGTATAATATCAATATCCGGATGTCTATCAATGATAGAATAGTGAGTCTGTGACCATCTTGCATTGGCTTTTCATTGTGACCTTACCTATTGAAGGATAATTCTCCACATTCTCCTGACAATGTTTATGTTCACATTTTCTTATTATTTAAAAAAATTAGGGAAGGAGTGAGTGAGAAAGGAAGAGAGACAGAGAGAGGGAGGGAGGGAGAGAGAGAAAGAGATAGAGAGAGAGATTCCATCTAATGATTCACTACACAAATGGTTGCACCATCCAGGGCCAGACCAGACCAAATCCAGGAGCAATGAAACTGACCAGGCCTCCCAGATGGCTGGTGGCAAAATGTTAACAATTTTAGCTACGATTTGCTCCCTCCCTGGCACTCTGGATGTGAGCTGGATCCAAAATAGTGTAGCTAGTACTCAAATGATCACTTTGGCATGGGATGCAGGCATTGCAAAGAGGGGCATATCCCAATACATCAGGAAACCAAACTGTACAAATTCTCTTGGACCAATGTAACAATTTTCCTTCTCAAGGTCATGTATTCTCTGCCTTCTCTGTAGTTTCATAGGACTTCAAATCATCATTATTTTTTCAAATTCACAAGTATAATTCTTGATACACATATATTTTAATATTATCCTGATAATTGGCCTGATGTTTTCTTGATTTAACATTTTGAACTTGTAATAATCTAATTCTCACATTACTATGATGGAATGTTGTTCAGCAAATAATTTTTATCTGCTGTTACCCTACCATTGTTCAGTACTACACCCAGTAATTAATACATACTTTAAATTATTATAACAGATGTATCCTTATTTTTTTTAATTTATTACTATCACCTGTATCAACCACCAATATCCTTGTGAAAGCCAATCATAACAATATGAACCTTTGTAGGTTTTTTCATTGTGATTTCACTTTATTTTTCAACTCAATGAAAATCTCTGTGTTCTCTTAAAAATTTTATGTATACAGTTTCTCAATCTTGTCAAGCATGGTCATTTTCACATTCCAGGTTTTTCAATCTTTAGTTCTTAATATATATAAATTATCTTATTGCTTTGAACTTAATAATGTCACCCTTTTTGCAAGTATCTTTCTTTTAAAATTTATTGGGTATTTGGTCTAATTGTACTTTATGTTCATTCATTTGTGCTTTTCACCTTTTTTCAATTTTGATGTAAAAGTAATGGATGGCCACTAGGCTTTACCTCCTGGTGAGACACAAGCGAGCCAGGCCGAGGACCGCAGCTGCCATACAGTGACAGAGGCGCCCCCTGCCTCCTGCCCCTCAGCTGCCCGAAGGCTGTGGGGGAAGACCGCGGTGGGAGCCAGGAGGGAAGTGCAGTTCTCCACCGCGTTAAGGCTCCTTAGGTTTTGTGGACCGCCGTGCGCAGCGCAGCACGGAAGAGGAGAGGCTTGAGCACTAGCACTTCTGGAAGATCATTAATGCCTTCAGCTACTGGGGCACCAGTATGCATGAGCGAGAACAACGAACAGAAAGACAGTTTCAGTCACTTCCACCTAATCAGCAGAAACTACTTCCTCAATTTCTTCTACATTTGGACAAGATCTGAAAATGCATTGATCATAATCAAGAAATACTACTGACAGTTGTGAATGACTGCATGCGTATGTTTGAAAATAAAGAATATGAAAAAGATGGGAATGGAAAGATTAGGGCAGCATCTACCTTTGACATGGATAAGTTACAATCCACATTGAAACAGTTTGTGAGAGACTGGAGAAAAACTGGGAAAGCAGAAAGGGATACCTGCTACCAGGCAATCATTAAGGAAATTTTTAAAATTTTTCCAAGGAGAGGTGGGATCCTTCTAAAGAAATGAATCTGGTACCTGGTGCTGCACTAGGAAGACCGGCCTGTAAAGTAGCTGTGCTAGGTTATGCTTGTCAAGGAAATGAACGGAGTTTTTTATGCTCTTCCAACTTTGTATTCAGCAGATGCTCTGAAATTAATAAATACAAACATTATCCCTGGATCCACCAGTTTAGCAATAACTGGAGATTGGCTGATCAGATTCAACCCATCTTCTTCCCCCATGTTGACCCCCCCCCCAGTCTTCCTTCTGGTTCTAACTTTCCTATGGCTGCAGGAGATTTGATCAGAATGCAATATCTGGGACTGTATTGTTTCTTCATAGAAACAGCTCACAATGTAGTTGGTTATATTGATATAATATGGAAAATACTCAAACCAGGTGGAATTTGGATAAATCTAGGGCCTCTTTTGTACCACTTTGAAAATTTGGCACATGAATTTTCCATAGAATCGAGCTATGAGGATATAAAAAACGTGGATTCAAGTAGAGGTGTTGTACGAATCTGTCTCGTCAACGTATACTGTGGATGATCTATGATGAAATACTACTATAAATGTGTCTAGTTTGTGGTCCCTAAGCCACAATAATGGTCTTACATGACATTACTCTGAAAAAAGTCTAGTAAGAAAAGGCTGAAATAAACAACTCAAAATCAACTATCAGTGATGACAGGACAACCTCAAATAAGTGGTGCTTTCTTATCCCTAAAAAAATTTAGAAGTAGTGCCTATTTTCTTAATATTTCTATTTTGCTTTTTCAGAAATATACTACGCCATGCAGATTCATACTACATATGTAATGTGGAGGAAATGTCTTCAAGTATACCTTCCTTGAAGTTCAGGTCTTTGAGTGGAAAAATTCTAATCTCCAGTGTCTTCTTGAAGCTATATCCATTGCAAGTCTGCCATCTTATTGACTAATAGTATTGAAGTCTACATAATAATATCTCTCTTTGTGTGTGTGTGTGTGTGTGTGTGTCTTTGCATTGGCGTTATTTTGCCATACTTTAAGGATCTTTCTGTCACATTCAGCATCTGTTATTGGGACTTCTATTCATTTGTACCTAAGCAATCTAAATATAAAAGATGTGTATTTTTATCATTCAATTTATTTTTGCTAGCTCAGTTGAACTTAGAGAAGCATCAAAAAATTTTATTTTCATGCGATGATAAATTTAATAGCATCACAAGTCATTAAACTGCATTCAGGTAACTGAGATTAAGTCTTTTAGCCACACTAAACTGGACACTTGATGAACACATACTCATCATGGATGACTCTTTTTTTTTAAACAGGCAAAGTTAGACAGTGAGAGGGAGAGACAGAGAGAAAGGCCTTCTTTCCATTGGTTCACCCCACAAAATGGCCACTACGGCCAGCGCACTGCACCGATCTGAAGCCAGGAGCCAGGTGCTTCCTCCCGGTCTCCCATGTAGGTGCAGGGCTCAAGGACTTGGGCCATCCTCCACTGCATTCCCAGGCCACAACAGAGAGCTGGACTGGAAGAGGAGCAACCAGGACAGAATCCGGTGCCCCAACTGGGACTAGAACCTGGAGTACCGCACTGCAGGCAGAGGATTAGTCTAGTGAGCTGTGGCGCTGGCCCATGTATCACTTTGAAATGCATGAGAACTCAATATAATAAATGAGGCACAGAAGCTTTTTTAGAGATAATATTTGTAAACTAAGAAAATAAGTATAAAATCTGCCCATTTGAAATATATAATTTCAAACTAAATGAATACAGAGTTTGTCAGTGTGATGTTTACAATAATGTCTTTATGGTATCCAGGTTATGAAAAAAAGCACTTTCATTGTTAAAACAATCATATAATAGTAAAAACTATCATAATTTACTAATTAATGTAAGGAATGTATGTAATGTATTAATGTGAAAAATTTTGAATATGAAATTCAGGGATAAATTACAACCCATTGTCTGTGTCTTTGATATTGTAAACAGCAGACATTAAGGTAATTTCAGATTAGCACAATTTTGTTCCCTGTTGATGAAGCTTAAACAGTGTATGCTGCTTTAAATTTCTACCTCTAGCAGATCTATATTGGAGGGAGTTTTCCTTTTTATTATTGTTTTCTAAATGTTCATTATTCCATTTCCAGTAGCTTGAAAAGTAGAGATGACTAACGCTTTAACCTTTTCTTGGAGAAAAGGAATAACCTTTCTTGAATATTTTGACAGATTATTATGATTGCTTTAAAGGACCTCTGTGGGAATTTGGATTAGATGTACCTAATAATGTGCTTGTGGATAATTGCCATGTTTTAGTAGGAACACTTACTTGTAAATCTTTAGAGTTTTGTTGTCACTTAGGATATGGAGTTGGGGTAGAGCCAAGATGGTGGAATAGTGAGGACATGCACTGATAATCTGGGAAAAGATAGTTTAATGAAAGTTGATTTACTGTAGTTTCAGGGAGAGGCTTGGAAAAAAAAACTGTAGAGGATGTGACACGGAGGACCTACAGGGAGAGCAAGGATGCCTATGGCTTGGGAGCCCACATCTACGCATCTGTGCTGGAAGGGGAGGTGAGGAAAACCCTCAGTAACCCAAGACAATGGCGAGGAAATGGCAGAAGGAGCCTTGAAGCCCCGCTGGGGAAAGTTCACCAGAGGAGAGAGGAGAGAGGAAAAAAAAAAAGGACCAGTATGGACAGGAGTCTCTCTCTCTCTGCTCACCTCTCAAAGGTGAGCAAGACAAACAGCAGGTGCCATTTTGGACATACATAAAAACTGCGAGACCCCAGGGCTGTGCCCACCCTCAGTCAAGCAGAAAAACCTAACTTGGGGGGAGGGTGGTGGTGAAATAACAGGAGGTTAGGACCTAGTGACTGTGTGGAGCTAATGAACTGGGACAGTGAAAAAAGAGACAGTGGATGAGAGAACTCATGGAGTTCACATGAGTACTCTCCAGAGACGCTACAATTCAGTAACCTTGGAAACCTGGTGGGAGACTACAGGAGAATTTGAGCCCACACTGAGGACAGAACAGATTTTTTTGTGTGGTCCTTGGGAAAGAGCAGATTAATGTTACACCCACAGAAGACAGAAATCGGAAGCTGACTACCTTCAATTCTACTCAGCTGTGTGGAATTACTTACCTTCTGCATCCAGAGAGAGAGAGAGAGAGAGATTTTCCACGCCTAACTTGAGTGTATCACCTTTGGCACACCCTTAACACTGAAGAACTGAACATAGATCTCAGACCACACCCATCTCAAGCCTCTAAGGCTCCTTCAAAAGCAGACAGTCCACTTAATACAGTCATAGTATAACAGGAAAAAAACACCACAGCAAAGGAAGAAGAATCCAAAGAATATCTCCACAATGACAACTAACAAACACAGAAACTGAGGGAACAAAAACAAGGAAAACATTATGATGCCCCCAAATGAACAAGACACCCCAAGCCAAGATTATGAAGATGATGTGATAGAAGAAATGCAAGATAGGGATTTCAAAAAATTTATGATAAGAACATGTAGAAGTTTTCAAAATCAAATCTTAAGGAGGAATCAAAATGAAATGCAGAAACTAGTAGACCAGGAAAGTGTGATACTGAAGAGAAATCAAAATGAAATGAAGAAATCAATAGATAAAATGACAAACACATTAGAGAGCCTTAAAAACAGAGTCAGTGAAACAGAAGAGAGAATATCGGACTTAGAAGACAGAGCACAGGAACGTATACAGTCAAACCAAAGAAAAGAGGAGGAAATTAGAAATCTAAAAAATATTGTTGGCAATCTAGAGGATACTATTAAAAAACTAACATTCAGGTTCTAGGAGTTCCTGAAGGCATGGGGAGACAGAAAGGATTAGAAGGCCTTTTTAAAAAAAGGTGCTTGCAGAGAACTTCCCAGGTTTGGAGAAGGACAGAGACATCCTAGTACAGGAAGCTCATAGAACGCTTAATACACATGACCAAAAGAGATCCTCACCATGATACATTGTAATTAAACTCACCACAGTGAAACATAAAGAAAACATCCTAAAATGTACAAGAGAAAAACGTCAGATTACTCTCAGAGGATCTCCAATTAGACTCACAGCAGACTTCTCATCAGAAACGCTACAAGCTAGTAGGGAATGGGAAGACATAGCCCAGGTACTAAAAAAGAAAAACTGCCAGCCCAGAATATTATATCTTGCAAGGCTCTCATTTGTGAATGAAGGTGAAATATTCTTCCTTCCTTCCTCTCTCTCTCTCTCTCTCTCCCCCACTCTCTCTCTCTTTCTTGGAAATAAATTTCAAAGGGAGGAGACCCAGGCAGACAGTTCTTCCATCTGGAACCAAGAGAAGCACCTGGCTCCTGGCTTCATATCAGTGCAGTGCGCTGGCTGCAGCGCACCAGCTGCAGTAGCCATTGGGGGGTGAACCAACGGAAGGAAGATTTCTCTCTGTCTCTCTCTCTTACTGTCCACTCTGCCTGTAAAAAGAGAGAGAGAGAGAGAGAGAGAGTTCTTCCATCTACTGGTTCACTTTCCAAAAGGCTACAATGGCCAGGGCTGGGCCAGGATGAAGCCAGAAACGAGGCACTTCATCCAGGTCTCCCATATCAGTGGAGTGAGCCATCTTTTTCTGCTTTCCACAGCATATCAGCAGAAAGCTGGGTTGGAAGTGGAGCAGCTGGAACACAAACTGTTGCCCATATGGAATGAGGATCTCATAGGTGACAGCTTAACCAACTATGTCACAACTATGCCAGCCCCAAATCTTTAATTTCTGTCTTAGAATCAATTACTTTATACTTAGTTTTTCTATTTTAAAAAGATTTATTTTATTTTATTTGAAAGACAGAATTACAGAGAGAGGTAGAGACAGAGAGAGAGGTCTTCCATCTGCTGGTTCACTCCCCAAATGGCTGCAATGGCAGGACCTGACCCAATCCAAAGCCAGGAGCCAGGAGCTTCTTCTGGGTCTCCCACATGGGTGCACGGGCCCAAGGATTTGGGTCATCCTCTGTTGCTTTCCCAGGTATATTAGCAGGTAGTTGGATCAGAAATGGAACAGCTGGGACTTGAACCAGCACCCATATGGGATGCCAGCACTGCAGCCTGGGGCTTTAACTATGCACCACAGCATTGGCCCCTATACTCAGTTTTTCTTTTTTTTTTTCTTAAAGATTTATTTATTGGTTTATATGAAAGTGTTACACAGAAAGAGGAGAGGCAGAGAGAGAGAGCTTCCATCTGATGGTTCACTCCCCAATTGGCCACAATAGCTGGAGCTGTGCTGATCCAAAGCCAGGAGCCAGGAGCTTCTTCCAGGTCTCCCACGTGGGTACAGGGGCCCAAGGACTTGGGCCATCTTCTACTGCTTTTCCCAGGCCATAGCAGAGAGCTGGATCAGAAGAGGAGCAGCCGGGTCTCAAATCAGTGTTCATATGGGATGCTGGCACTGCAGGCTGCAGCTTTACCTGCTATGCCACAGTGCTGTCCCCTATACTTAGTTTTTCTGACAACTTACTGTTCGTGAATTTAGTGAACCTCCTCTGGGATTGGTGTCACACTACCTCAGTGGGACGGAAAAATCTTGGAGGGCCTTTTCATTTATGGCAGTGACTGGGGAGCACTGCTGGCACTAGATGGTCATTATCAGTGCCCAGGACACTCCTGCACTTCATGCGTTCTCTATTGCTGCTGTCACCAGTTACTGCAAACTGAATGCCTTGAACAAATACATTGATTTCCTTGTAGTTAGGTAGGAGTCCAATAAAGACCTCATGTATTTAGTATCTAGGTGAGAGTATGGCTGCATTTCCTCCCAGAGATTTTACAAATTTATTCCCTTGATTTACCAGCCTCACAAGAGAGGGAACCTTTTCTTGCCATGGGCCATTTGGATATGTATAATTCATAGGGCATGAATAATTATCAATGTAAAAATTAGCCTGCTGTAGATTTATTGACTTTCAGGTCCCTCCTGTGGTTGCCTTGGCAGGGCCACACCAAATGATTAGATGGGCTGTATGTGGTCTGAGGGCTTCCCATTCCCCAATCCTGCTCTGGAAGATGCCCACCTTCCTTGGCTAGAGGACTCTCCCACCATTTTAGAGACAGAAAGAATATCTCTCTCTTTTTTTAAAATCTTGTTTAATTACCATTTTACAATCACAGTTAAATGAGAACTGGTATGCATATAACTAATCACACATTTCCCTTGCCTTTTAACATTTACCCAATCTAAATACTCTTCTCTGTGGTGGCTCTGGTATAATCTCTCTCTTTTTTATTTTAAAGATTTTTTTATTTATATGAAAGAGTTACACAGAGAGGAGAGGCAAAGACAGAGAGAGAGGTCTTTCATCTGTTGGTTCACTCCCCAATTTGCCACAACAGCCAGAGCTGTGCCGATCCAAAGCCAGGAGCCAGGAGCTTCTTCCAGGTCTCACATGCGGGTGCAGGGGCCCAAGGACTTGGGCCATCTTCTACTGCTATCCCAGGTCATAGCAGAGAGCTGGATTGGAAGTAGAGCAGCTGGGTTTTGAACCGGCGCCCATATGGGATGTCGGCACTTCAGGCCAGGGCATTAACCCGCTGCACCACAGGGCTGGCCCCGAAAAAATATATCTTATTTTCCTTCTGTAGTCATGCCACCTTCTGAGCACAACTGGGAAAGACTTTTTACTTTTACAGACCCCTGTAATTTAAATTGCCCCACCTATATTCTCCAGGTTAATTTCCCTTTTCAGGGAAATAGACACAATCACACTTTCAATCTATTTTGCAATATAGGGTAACACGTTCACAGGTTCAGAGGATTAAGACATGTTCAAGGGAAAGTCTGTCTGTTACATATGCCAGGAAGAATTCTCACTTTTTTAGATTTATTTTAATTATTTGAAGACAGTTATATAGAGAGGTACAGCCAGAGAGAGAGGGAGGTCTTCTATTTGCTAGTTCACTGCACAAATGACCACAAGGACCAGAGCTGAGCTGATCTGAAGCCAGGACCTTCCTCCAGGTGTCTGACACAGGTGCAAGGGCCCAAGGACTTGGTCTATCTTCTGCCTTCCCAGGACATAGCAGAGAACTGGATCAGAAGTGGAGTAGCCACGGGGGTGGGGGTGGGATGCTGTGTCATAGCAGGTAAAACCGCCACCTGCAGTGCTAGCATCCCATATGGGCACCAGTTTGAGTCCCGGCTGCTCCACCTCCAATCCAGCTAAATCTGAGGCAGTTGTTCTTCATTACCTAATTCCAGTGTGATGTGTTTGTATTAAATCCAAGATAGTTTTTTTTTTAAAAAAGAATTGTCTAGGGACCAGCACTGTGGCATACCGAGTAAAACCACTGCCTGCAGTGGTGACATCCCAAATGGGCACCAGTTCAAGACCCTGCTGCTCCACTTCTTTTTTTTTAACTTTTATTTAATGAATATAAATATCCAAAGTACAGCTTATGGATTACAATGGTTCCCCCCCATAACTTCCCTCCCACACGCAACCCTCCCCTTTCTCACTCCATCTCCCCTTCCATTAACATTGAGATTCATTTTCATTTCTGTTATATACAGAAGATCAGTTTAGTATATATTAAGTAAAGAATTCAACAGTTTGCACCCACATAGAAACACGAAGTGAAAAATACTGTTTGGGTACTAGTTATAGCATTAAATCTCAATGTACAGCACATTAAGGACTGAGATCCTACATGGGGAGTAAGTGCACGGTGACTCCTGTTGTTGACTAAACAATTTGACACTCTTGTCTCTTGTTTATGGCATCAGTACACTCCCTAGGCTCTAGTCATGAGTTGCCAAGGCTATGGAAGCCTTTTGAGTTCACCGAATCTTATCATATTTAGACAAGGTCATAGTCAAAGTGGAAGTTCTCTCCTCCCTTCAGAGAAAGGTACCCCCTTCCTTGATGAACCGTTCTTTCCACTGGGATCTCACTTGTGGAGATCTTTCATTTAGGTATTTAGGGTTTGTGTTTTGTGTTTTGATGTGGTGGTTTTTTTTTTTTTTTTCAGAGTGTCTTGGCTTTCCATGCCTGAAATACTCTCATGGGCTTTTCAACCAGATCTGAATGCCCTAAGGGCTGATTCTGAGGCCAGAGTGCTGTTTGTTTAGGACATCCACCATTCTATGAGTCTGCTGTGTATCTCGCTTCCCATGTTGGATCGTTCTCCCTTTTTTGTTCTATCAGTTAGTATTAGCAGACTCTAGTCTTGTTTATGTGATCCCTTTGATTCTTAGTCCTATCATTGCGATCAATTGTGAACTGAAATTGATCACTTGGGCTAGTGAGATGGCATTGGTATATGCCACCTTGATGGGATTGAATTGGAATCCTCTGGTATGTTTCTAACTCTGCCATTTGGGGCAAGTCAGCTTGAGAATTTCCCAAATTGTACATCTCTTCCCTCTCTTATTCCCACTCTTATATCTATAACAGGGATCACTTTTCAGTTAAGTTTCAACACTTAAGAATAACTGTGTATTAATTACAGAATTAAACCAATAGTATTAAGTAGAACAGACAAAAAAATACTAAGAGGGATAATGTATTAAGTTGTTCATCAACAGTCAGGGCAAGGGCAGATCAAGTCACCATTTCTCATAGTGTCCATTTCACTTTAACAGGTTTCCTTTTTGGTGCTCGGTTAGTTGTCGCCAATCAGGGAGAACATGTGATACTTGTCTTTTGGGCACTGGCTTATTTCACTCAGCATAATGTTTTCCAGGTTCCTCCATTTTGTTGCAAATGACTGGATTTCATTGTTTTTGACTGCTGTATAGTATTCTATAGAGTACATATCCCATAATTTCTTTATCCAGTCTACTGTTGATGGGCATTTAGGTTGATTCCAGGTCTTAGCTATTGCGAATTGAGCTGCAATAAACATTAAGGTGCAGACCATTTTTTTGTTTCTCAATTGAATTTCCTTTGGGTAAATTCCAAGGAGTGGGATGGCTGGGTTGAATGGTAGGGTTATATTCAGGTTTCTGAGGAACCTCCAGACTGACTTCCATAGTGGCTTTACCAGTTGCTGCTCCACTTCTGATCCAGATCTCTGCTATGGCCTGGGAAAACAGTAGAAGATGGCCCAAGTCCTTGGGCCCCTGCACCCGCATATGAGACCTGGAAGAAGCTCTTGGCTTCCAATCAGCTCAGCTCTGGCTGTTGCAGCCAACTGGGGAGTGAACCAACAGTTGGAAGACCTCTCTCTCTCTCTCTCTCTGCCTCTCCCCTCCCTGTGTAACTCTGAATTTCAAATAAACAAATAAATTTTTCAAACAAATTGTCTAAATTTCAAGCAAATCTCTGCAGTGTTACCATCTCTGTTTTTTCTGATGCCATATCAAAAAGAAATAATTGTTGGATGCTTAAATTTGATGCTTAGAGGAGAATATTCTAGGTTCTTTTGGAATATGAAGTCTGAAACAGAAACTTATTGATCATACAGATGATCGTATGGCTATGTATTTCCTGTTGTTCACATCAGAATTTTCCTCTGTTTTTCCTTAATTACCTTCTGTTGGGCTCATCAAATTTTGAGTTTCAAAAATTTTGTTTACTTCAGAAACAGAGATACAGAGGCTCAGAGAGCTCCCATCCACTTGTTTATACCTCAAATGTCTACAGTGGCTGCCCAAATTAAAACCAAGTGCTGGGGGATCCGGCTTTGTGGCACAGTGGGTAGGGCCACTGCACTGTTGAAATAAAAGATGAGATTGTTTTGCTGTAAGAAATTGTTTTTGAAATCCACACATATGAGGAGTTTTTGAGAAGTTCATTGATGAGGACAACGTTGTGACATAGCAGGTAAAGCCACTGATAGGGACAGTGGCATTCCATATCAGAGTGTCTTTTGGGTACCAGCTTCTCTGCTTCTGATCTAGTTCCCTGGTGGTATACCATGGAAGACAGCAGATGGCCTTGCCACCCATGTGAGCATGTGAGGGACCCAGGTAAAGTTCTTGGCTCCCTGGTTCAGCCTGGACAAAATAACAGCCTTTGCAACATTTGGGATGTGAACCAGCGGATGAAAGATCTTTCGCTGTCAGTCTGCCTGTCAAATAAATAAATAAACAATATTAAAAAGTTAAAATAGTGTCCATATGGACTTTTTTAGCTTTATTTTATTTATATGAAAGGCAGAGTTATATAGAGAGAGGGAGAAACAGAGAGAAATCTTCCATCTGCTGTTTCACTCCCCAAATGGCTGCAACGGCTGGAGTTGGGCCAGACCAAAGGCAGGAGCTAGGAGCTTCTTCCCAGTCTTCCATGTGGGTGCAGGGGCCCAAGACTATCCTCTGCAGCCCTCCCAGGTGCATTAACAGGGAGCTGGATTGGAAGTGGAGCAACCAGGACTTGAACTGGTACCCATATGGGATGCCAATGCCGCAGGCCAGGGCTTTAACCCACTTACCACAATGCCGGACTTGGGTCCATATTGATTTTAAAATGTTTTTAGTCAGGTGAACTTATTTTTAATTCCACTTTCTGAAAAGTTGCTCTGACCCAACCCCAGCAAGACACTTTGTTAAAAGGTTCCTGTGACAGTTAAGTCAGAACATTCAAAATACAAGGTCTGTCAGAACTGGGGTACAATAAAAGAAGCTTTTGCAACTTAAGTCTCTTGTAGCCCCAATCCTCTTGAGAAGCGAGGCAAAGCATCTTTTCAGCAAATACAACGAGTCTCCAGCATTTCTACCTAGTTTAACTTTCAGAGGTAGATGCCCAAGACATATGAATCTATATACCACCTTGGCTCTGGCTGCCTTAGTTATGCCTGAAGAGTTTAATAGCCATCCACATCCAAAGGTAGAAGCACATACACACTGGTAAGGTCTTTGCAGGAGCAGATGGTAGAAACAGAGGCTGGAGGTGCTGGTACAGCCCTGTGGGAAGTTTTATTCCTCAGAGGCCAAATAGAGAACTCCTTTGGGAGAAATCAGTGGAACAAGGACAGTCAGCATAGGAAGAGACAGAAACATTCTCTTCTCCCACTTACTACCTGTCACTTTCTCTTAAAATGGATATGATATTAACAACATTTAGTTGCTGTGGTTTTTAAAAATCATGATCTAGTACCGCTCCATTTCTTCTTGTCTTGATAGATAATCCTTAATGCCTGTGGCATCCTATTAGGAATCCCATCAATGACAGTATAGTCTATTCCTAACTCTTCATTAATCAATTCGTTTGTTGATGCTTCAAATCTGAGCAGCTTCTTGGACAGGAGGCATACCACAAACTACAGCAGTGCCTAGTCAAAGATGCTGGGTAGCTCCCAACTGCCAAGGGCCACAATCTTGTCAATGCAGGCACCTACAGATGCCCACAGCACTGAGGCTAGCCTTCCAACCGCTCCCTGGCGCGCCCCTGGCCAGCCGCATGGTGGCCCCACTAGCCCATCACTGTGATCTCTTTACACAGTCAGAATTCAATTGTTCCTTTTCTTGCGGGGAAGGTTAGTTATAGGTATATAAGGAAAACTTTTATAGTATATTTGCAATTACAAAATTAACACAGATGGAATATATTTTTTTTGGAATATATTTTCATTGTGATTTTTCTTACTGTCAGCATATGGAGCACAAAATAGGCTTCATCTTACATTAGAGACATGTAAAATACACCGAGAGAATGGATTCCCTATTTGCCTGTTTTGTGACCCAGAGCTGAAATGCTGAAGACAAATACTCTATAAAAGATATTGGTGTCATCTGAAGACCAGACTGTTATGTTACCCAGTGTGAATAACAGCATCTGGACAATGCTCAGAGGACCCTGTACAGGGATGTGATGCTGGAATCTACAGCAGCCTGCCATGCTTGGGTGACACTCCCCAGTCATACCCAAATCTACCTATTTCATACCATTTGATAAGCAAGTAGCTACCTTATAAGGTGTAATTCTATTTAGGTATAGGATTTGAGTCCATGAAGAATGTGAGTATCCACATTCTCCAGCAAAGGATTTAAACTGGCCCTTCTGTTGCACATCTCCTGATCCCAAGCCATTGTCTTTCAAAGAACTTGACTTAATGATGACAAATTCCTTCTTTCTTCCTTCCCCTCTTCCCCTCTCTCTCTCTTACCCCCCCCCTTCTTGCTTTCTTTGAAAGGAACAGTTACAGAGAGCTCTCCCATCTGCTGGTTCACTCTCCAAATGATCACAACAGCTGGGTGTGGGCCAGACTGAACCCAGGCACCTGGGACTCCAACTGGGTCTCCCCTACATGGGGGACAGGGTCCCAAATATTTGAGCCAACTTCTGTTTTCCCAGGTGCATTAGCAGAGAGCTGGGATGGAAGCGGAGCAGCCAGGAATTTAACCTGCTGGGCCACAATGCCAGCATAAAGTACAACTAGACTAAATTGTGTTTGAAGAACTGCCTGCTGCAGTTGTTTCTCCTCAACCCTTTCCTAATTATAATTAGTCCCTCCCTTGTGAGATCTCCAGCCGACCCCCACCCTCCAAAAGACCATATAAATACTCCCAGCGTTTCCAAACCTCCAGACAGTGTAGGCAGGGAGTGTTTTTGTGTTTGCCCACATGTATAAATACCCTCTTTTCAGTTGAGTTTCTTACGAGGATAAATGCTTCCCCTCCTCCCTCGGTGCACCTGTCTGTCTCCCAGCCCCACAGTGCGGCAGGAACTGTAATATTCAGGGAACACGAGACCAGAACTGCCTGGCTCTAGCCTGCTACACACGAAACAGGAGACTAGGAATACAGCGTGGGACTGAGAGAGCCCTTAGGAGGGATGAGGTGGAGTAGAGAGCTGGAATGCCAACCAGGGAAGAGACGCAATTTAGGGGTAGGCTAGGAAGAGAAAGAGGGGTGAAGGGTAAGTTGTTAAGATATTTGCAAAGTCAAAAACCCAAGGGGCTTAGCAAGATGGGGAGGAACAAGTACGTAAGGGCTAAGTTGGAAAGAGGTGAGGGACCACCAGAGTGTGCAAGTAATTACGGGGTAAGTTTAGGGGACCCAGAGGGTGACCTTCAAAGAGTGGCCTGAGCCCCAGATTAAAGGTAGGGGTAGCAGGGAAGTGTAGGGGGCGGGGCACCCCAGGTAGAGACCGAAGGGGCTCCCAGAATCTGCAGCTAGTGGAGAGAGAAAGGGAGCAGAAGGCAAGGGGTTCAGCAGCGGGTGAAGCCCTGGAAAGATGCAGGGGTGGCTGAGGGTTGGAACGGGGATGGTGGAGGGGGCTCCTGGAGAGCACACGAGTCCTGCAGCCGGAGCCTTTGTCCATGGGACGGACCTGTATCGGCCGTCCGGGTCGCGGGCGGGAGCCCCGGGACCGCGGCCGCCATAGCCACTTCTCCTGCACCAGGCTCCACCGCGCCTGCCTGAGAGACTGGGATGGAGGAGGGCTGGCGGGAGAAACGACCTGTTGACTGACAGCAGGTATCGCCCAGGAGCCTGCAACCTGAGCCGCCGGCTGTCCCGCGCAGGTGCCGAGCAGCACCGTCCTGGGAACTTGGAAGAGAGAAGTGACACAGGTGTGCCAGGTTTGCCGGCCTCTCCGCGCAGGCGCAGCAGAACTGGCGAAAAGTGCGCGGCGGCCGGGAGCCTGGCATTAAGGATTCTTTCCCCTCCTAACAGGTTCCTGCGTTAGCAGCTCTGAGGTGGTCTCCAAGTTGGAGCCAGAAATAAAGCTGTGGTGGTGGAAGAAGCCCTCAGCCTGAGCCTCTCAGGTCAGTGAGCGCCTTCTAAGTCGGAGGCTGGGACTAGGAGGAGTCAGCAGATGTGCTGCCTGCTTCTCCCGGTTTGTCCTGCGGTCCCGGTCTTGAGGAGAGTTGGTTCAGGGGTCTGCAGTCTCCATGGTACGCTCTCCTGTGTGCATCCATCCTCCTTGAGTTCTGTTGTCACTAACTCTGTGCCAGTAGTGTTTTATTTTTTTGTCTACACTTTGTTGAAACGGGTTACTCCCGTTAGTCGTGGAATCCTGGTCCGAGTCTGACCTCTATTTCCTTCTCTGACCATGTTGGGTACCCTTGTACATAAAGACAGTCGTGTCTGGTGCTATAATAGTTTTACTTGGATTTTAGTCGTTTTATTGTCATTATCCCCCTTCATGTTGATCCTCAGTTTCATTTAAAGTTGCTGTGAAATTCTGTTTTGCAACCACAAGGTCTTCTCTGACTTCTGATTGGATTTGCTTTTAGCTTAGATCTCAGCAGATCCCCAGTCAGGACGGACACTGCACCCAGGTCTTCCCAGGAGACCAGGCTACATGCTGATGGGTGCTCTAGCTGTGGGCACGCCTTTCTTGTTGTGCCTGCTGAGGACAGTCCTGCAAATCCTCCTCCCACCTCCACTGCTACCCTTTGGGAAAAGCACGTTAGCCCTAGTCATGGCCTTTGAGGACCCCCCAAATGCAGTCATGAGATGCAGACCTCCAATACAAGAATAAACAGATTTAAAGGGAAATAAATGCTTATTTGTGTTTTGTAAAAATAAACAAAGGCAAGGTAGCTATTCTTACCTCAGAATTGACTTAAAGATCATTTTTTAGAGACTGAGAAAAATTAGGTGTTTTAAAAGATTTAATTAGGTGGATTTAAAAGCTCTAATTTTTGTGTGTTTCTGTCAACTCACATATATAAAGTGAAAACTAGTGTAAGGAAGCTGGCAGATCGTAGTAGGAGACATAGTCACCTCTCCCCATGGGTTTATAGATGGAGTACAGCGAGGAAATAGGGGTAAGAAACAGAAAAGAAGGAAACAAAAGTAGGACCTGGACATGGAAACTTTAGTTATTCAAACTGGATGCCCCAAATATTGACCCTCCTTTTTAAATTTTTCACTAACCTGGGAATATATGATCCCAAAGCACTGGTCCTGTCTTGGAACTGTTTTATATCAGACAAGTGTCTTGCAGAGTATCTCTGCTCCCACACAGTTGGGAGGAAACCCAGGCTCCTAGAGGGATCAGGAGTGGGTTGAAGTAGGGAGGTATATATTTGGACAGAGCTGGGGCTAGGCTTACTTTGGAAGATAGTGACTTCAGGGCCTTCTTCCTGAGCCTGTATGTCTCAAAAATGAGGTCAAAGGTAGAGGGAGGGAGTGACTGGGTATGATGGGACTCACTGTGAGTGCAGCATGGATTATGGATAAGTCTGCACACATTCTGTCCACACTGTGAGTCTGATCTGCCTCCTGAGGTGGAGCAGTTTCAGTACCTGGTCACCTGGTACAGGAACCACCAATGGCAGTGGGTAGGACCTCATTGCTTTTGCTTTCTGAGATGTGTGCAGCTCTGTGACTGGACTAGGGTTCTGATTTCTCTGCCTTTCTTGACCACCACTCATACAGTGTTCATCAAGATCCTTGCATATCCCCATGGTCTCCAGATGAGACATGGGGATCATTTTCCTGATGAAGAAATTCTGTATTTATCAGTGAGTAGCATAGTTCTTTCTCTTACCAGGGTTGCAGATATACTGTTAGTATCCAGGAGATCCAAACATGCTCAAGCTGCTTACGTGTGAACTTGGCTTAAACACTATACATTTCTTGACACTGCAAACTAAGCAAGCCTGCCAGGAGTTGGGTGGACACAAACAAGTGGGTTGTGAGTCTTGCATGGCCTTTCTGTGAGCATCATGGCTGTCCCAGAGGAATCAGCAGAATGCAAAAGTGAGACAGGAATGAGTAGAGCAAATTGGGGTCAAGGTGAGATCCTGTACGGTATGGCTAGGTGCAGAGATAGCAGGATCTTGCAGGGCAGAAAGATGTCACAGTGTGCCATCATCCCTAGCCCCTGGTTCCCTACCTGCAAGTAGCCACTGCTGCACCATCGTTTCTTTGTCTTTTTCCACTCTACTCTCTATATTTCTTCTTCCTCTTTGGTTTGGCTTTAGCTTTTTCCAATTTTTCTAGTTTCTTAAGGTAGAAGGGTAGTTTATTGATATCAGATATTGTTTTTAAAATATCCCCCATTCACTGGATATCCCCCATGCCCAGAACAGCCAGAGCCAGACCAGGGTGAGACCTAGATCCTGAAACTCCATTCCTGTCTCTCTCATGCACGGAAGAGACTCAGGTATATGATCCATCACTTGTGTGCACATTTTCAGGAAGCTGGAATATTGGGCTGAACCAAGGCCCAAATCCAGGACACGGACATTTAAAGTGGCATTTTAACCACTAGGCCGAATGTGCACCCCTAATTTTCTCTTGTGATCCATCATAATCAGAAAATACCTCATGTGAGTTCAGTCCTTTTAACGTTTATTTAGTCTATTTTATGACTTAGTGAATCTTATATGCATTTTGGCTTTTCAGAGTTCAGATATAAACAAGATAATGTATTTGCCTTTCTGTGCCTGACTTGTGTCACATAATGTAATGTGCTCTATTCATGTATCTTGTCATGTGACAGAATTTTCTTCTTTTTCAATCTGAGTAGAATATATTTTAAGTCCATTCATGTGTTGGTGAACATGTTCATGGTTTTTATGTCTTATGTACTCTACATGGGAGTACAGCTATATCTTAAATATAATGGTTTCATGTTCAAATATATACTTAGTTTTGGAATTAATAAATCCAATGCAAGTTTTATGTTATGTTTTTAGAGGAAACTTCATACTACTTTCTAAGCTGTCTGATTTAATTTACATTTCCACAGTGTACAATGAGACTATTGTACTTATGAACACTTACTATTTTGCATCTTTTTGATAGTAGCTATTCCATCAGGTGAAAAGTGATACATTATTTTTGTTTTATTTGTATCTCATCATTAATAATATCAAAGATGTTTTTATATGTTGACCATTTATATATCTTCTATTGAGAAATGTCTATTTGGGTCCTTTTCCTATTTTAATAAAGATATTTGAGTTATTTTGAGTACTTAGATTCCCTTATTCATATTTGTTGTTAGCCTCTTACTTTCTAATGTGTGGCTTTTCTCTTCACTTTTTCATTTATCTTGCAATATAAATATTTTTTAATTTCCTATAATCCCAGTAATCTGTGTTTCTTTTAATGCCTGGCTTTTGGCATCACATCCAATAAATCATTTTCTGGACTGATGTCTTGGGACTTTTTCCTGTTCTGTTAGCACTTTTGTAGTTTTAGATTTTATGTTTGAGCATGAAATTTATTTTTTAGTGATTGCATATAAATATTTAGATGTATCGAATTTATTTTGCATGTAGATGGCACTTTTTTTAAGCAGGATTTGTTGAAGAGACTACTCTTACTACATTTTATGTTTACTACATTTATGTACCTTATTTGAAAATCAGTTAACTGTCAATTTTTAGGTTTATTTCTGGGCTTTCCATCCTAGTCCATCAGTCAATGTTTCTGTTTTTGTGCCAGTACCATGCTGTAGCTTTGTAATACATTTAGCTTTGGTGTTTTTGCTCAAGATTGTTTTGGTCTTTCCTGTTTATACAAATTTTAATATTTTTTATATTTTTTCTGTTTCTGTGAAGAATGACATTAAAATTTTCATTGGGATTGCATGAAATATCTACATTGTTTTGTGTGGGTAGGAAGGACATTTTAACAATATTATTTTTCTGATCTATGAACACGGACTAGCTTTCCATTGTTTCTGCTGTCTTCAATTTCCTTTATCAATATGTCACACTTTTGAGTATACAGATCGTTCTCCTTATTGGTAATTCAATCATAAGTAGTTTTATTTTATAATGTTTAAATGAGGGCTTTATTTTAACTTTTTTTGATTGATTGATTGATTGATTTGAAAGGCAGAGTTACAGAGAGGCAGAGGCAGAGAGAGAGAAGTCTTCCATCCACTGGTTCACTCCCCAAATGGCTGCGGTGGCCAGCCAGAGCAGGGCTGATCTGAAGCCAGGTGCCAGAGCTTCTTCCAGGTATCTCAAGCGGGTACAGGGGCCCAGGGACCTGTGCCATCTTCTACTGCTTTCTTAGGCCATAGCAGAAAGCTGGATCGGAAGTTGAGCAGCTGGGACTGGAACCATTGCCCATATGGGATGCTGGCACTGCAGTCAGCAGCTTTCCCCCTATACCACAGTGTGGCCCCTGCAATGTATTTTTAATTACCGCTTTAATCTCTGTCATTTCCTTTTCCTGCTGATTTTCTTATTTAGTGTTTTTCCTAATTTGTTGAGCTATTATCTAATGTTAATTAGATAATTAAATTGTTTATTTGATATCTTCTTTTTTGTTGTGGTGATATTGTACTATATTTTGCTACATCCTATTAGTTTTGTATGCTGTGTTTCCTTATTTTCTTCAAGGTATTTTTAGCTTCCCTCTTTAGTTTTTCTTTGATCCTGTAGTTATTTAGGGTTGTATGGGCTTAGTTCCTACATATTTGTAAATTTTTAATTCACCTATTATTAATTTCTATTTTCAGACCACTAGGGTGTGAAATTATATTTGATATGATTTTAATCTTAAATTTGTTGACATTATTTTTATGGCTTAATGTATGACCACATATATTCTATGTGTACTTTGGATGACTTTTTATTTTATTGTATTGTTCTTGGACAAAATATGTTTTTTTTTGTTTGTTTTCTAGATTTTATTTATCCCAAAAGTTACCTTTAGCAAGGTCAGAAGTACTTGTCCTTGGGAGCTTCCAGTTTTATCATGAGGTCTTTGACTCTAATAAATCTTGCTTTTAAATCTCAAAAAAATTATTTATTTATTTATTTGGGAGGCAGAACTACAGAAAGGGAGAGACAGAGAGAAAAGTCTTCCATCTGCTTGTCCACTCCCCAAGTGGCTGCAACGGCCAGAGCTGAGACAATCTGCAGCCCAGAGCCAGGAGCTTCTACCAGGTCACCCTCACGGATTCAGGGACCCAAGCACTTGGGCCATTCTCCACTGCTTTCCCAGGCCATAGCAGAGAGTTGGATCAGAAGAGGAGCAGCCAGGACTAGAACTGGCACCCACATGGGATGCCTGCAGTCTCAGCTCACACCATAGCACCAGCCCCCAGAATGTTTTATATATGTCTGATAGCACCATTTGTTCCTAATGCATAATTCAGTCCCAATGTTTTCTTGTTGATTTTCAATCTAGATGATCTATTGTTGAAAATGGGGATTTGAAATCCCTGCCTTTATTGTGTGATAGTCTGTTTTCCTTTAGATTTCTTACCTGTATTCCTGTGTTTTAGAGACAGAGAGATGTTCTGAGTTTAGGTGTGTGTATAATTTTATATCCACTTGATGAACTGATACTTTTATCACTATACAGTGACCTTTGTCTCTTTGTTACAGCTTTGGCCTAAAGTCTGATTTAGTTGATCTGACTTATAGTTACCTCTGATTATTGTTGCTTTTCATTTACATTGATTATCTCTTTCCACCCTTTCACTTCCAATATATAAATGTCCTTTAAAGTAAATGAGCCTTTTGTAACCTCTACATAGTCTTATCTTTATCTTTTTTTATTCTCCATCCATTGTTTGCCTTTTATTTAGAGAATTCATTTACATTCAAAATAATTATTAACAGGTGAGGATTTATTACTATTTTATTAATACTATTGTTTTATAAATTCATCTTTTTTTCATCTCTAACCTATATCCTTTGTGACTTGATGATTGTCTATAGTGATATACTTTGAATCTTTTAAAAAATCTTTTTGTTATCTCTGAGTCTATTTCAAAAAGTTAATGAAATTAGAATTAAAATATAAGTTTATTTTGGTGAAAAATATTTTGAAATCTTTGCATAGCATTTTGAAATTACACATTTTCCTGAACTTTTGAGAGATCCCTCATGATATAGTTGTTTGCCTAGTGGTTTCCCTAATTCTTCTATTAAAAAAAAACTCATAGCTGCTACTTTAAGTTGAGAGCCTTAATCTGATACTATTCACAGACTATCCTTTTATTTCCCTTCCTCCTACATTTTATGTTAGAATGTCACATTTTCACCTTATACTTTGTATCATTTAAGAAATGTTGCAGCTATAGTTATTTATTCACTTATTTATTTATTTTATTTAAGAAGTAGAGATATAGATGGAGAGAGGTAGAGAAAGAGAGAAAGCTCTTCTGTGCACTGGTTCTCTCCCCAAATAGCCACAACAGCTGGAGTGGGATGATCTGAAGCCAGGAGCCAGGAGCTTCTTCCAGGTATCTCATGCAGGTGCAGGGGCCCAAGCACCTCAGCCATTTTCTACTGCCTTCCCAGGCCATAGCAGAGAGTTGAATCAAACACAGATCAGCCAAGACATGAACCTGAGACAAGAACTGGTACTGATATGGGATGCCAGCACCACAAGTGGAGGTTTAGCCCACTATGCCATAGCTTCAGCCCCTACAGAGTGTCTTTTAACCTTTTACTAGTGATATAATTTATCAGTCCTCCATCATTACAATATTAGTGGTTTGAATCTGATACTGTATGCACACTGGCTGATGAGCTTTGTATTTTCACATGATTTCTTTTATTTATTTATTTATATTTTATTTTGACAAGTAGAGTTACAGACAGTGAGAGAGAGAGACAGAGAGAAAGGTCTTCCTTCTGTTGGTTCACTCTCCAAATGGCCACTATGGCTGGCACTGCACTGGCCCGAAGCCAGGAGCCAGGTGCTTCCTCCTGGTCTCATGTGGGTGCAGGGGCCCAAGCACTTGGGCCATCCTCCACTGCCTTCCCGGGCCACAGCAGAGAGCTGGACTGGAAGAGGAGCAACCAGTACTAGAACCCAGCACCCATTTGGGATGCTGGTGCTGCAGGCAGATGATTAACCAAGTGAGCCACAACGCTGGCCCCTCACATGATTTGTTTATACTGGTTAGTATCCTCTTCCATTCCCTTGAAGAATTTCCTTTAGCAGTTTTTCCAGTGAACAGTGATAAACACCTTTACCATTTTTTGTTTTAATAAAGTTTCTTTATTTTCCATTTTTGAAATACAGGATAACTGAAAAGAATACATTGATTCACATTTTCTTATTTACTTCTTTTAGGACTTTGAATAAACCATACCACTCCCTCTGGACTGCAAAGTTTCTGCTGAAAAATATATTGACAGTTTTATTGCAGTTCCATTGTATGCAGTGAGTTGTCTTTCCAACACTACTCTCCAAAGTCTGTTTGTCTTTAAGTGAAGAGCCAATTTTTCAAACCTTCCTTTTAATGTAAAATGTAAAAATTTGCATTTCCTTCCCTGACCCTCTGTCCTCTACCCTCCTTTCTTTACTCTTAACCCAAAAAGAACCCATTTCCTTTCTTTAAAATTTTTAGAGCAGGAACTTTGCCACAGCCCTATGCTCCTGCCCCAGGCCCTGACTTGCTCTGACACACACAGCAGCAGGCAGGGATGGTGCTGTGCCTCTTGTTCACTGGATATGCTGAAAGTTACTTCCTGTCTGAAATTCTCCTGGGTAAGGTACCCTGCACTGGTTTCTTCATGCTGGATTCATCCTAAGGGTTAGGGAGGAGGGGGTGATATTGAGGCCTGAGTTTCTGAGGGATCCCTCCTTCTTCATGGCAGTCTCTTACTAAGGAGACATGTCTGGGGCAGGGTGGGGAGATAGGAAGCACAATAGGAAAGGGTAGATGGAATGTTTGAGAAAGGTATTGAAAGTACACCTGCAGTTTGGGGAAGTTCCATATGGATACACTTGCTGGCCAAGGATGGTAACTGCCCTTTGGAGAGCTCAGATACATGCATGGGACAGGGCTAGGATATCCTTGGTGACCTGGTATTCTAGCATTCATGCTATTCCAGTCACTCCCTGGCATTGAATATGGGGATCAGCATACCAGTGTCATGCCCCTAGAGGGCAGAATCTCAGTGTTTAGCAGCCTTCTCTCCAAAATCTACACATATCCTCTCCAGGGTGAGTCTTTGTTACAGTCTTCCTTGTGTCATGGTCCCCCTCTTCTCCTGGCATTCCCCTTTTGTTCTCCCCCCTCTTGGTGAAAAGTGACTTTCACTTGTGTCCTTCCCATGACTATAATTAAGATGGTTATTGTGCAAGGCTAAGTCAGTTGTGTAGACATGTGGCTGGCACCTGCCCCTTTCTTAATGAATAGAGCTCCCCTCCACATGCCAAGGCTGCTGTGACAGTGTTGGTATGTGTTAAACAGAATTCTCCAGCTTGCATCCCCTGTTCCCAGCCCTTACACCATTGTCACCTTTTTGTGTTTTTACATTTCCATCAGAACCTAGAACTTTTGTTTTCATTTTGAAAGGGAAATGAGTTTATTGAGAAGGCTGAGAACACAAGTATCACATAACAATTTAGCTCAGTTGCTCCTATATTTTCAGGTGCAATGGAGAAGTCATTTGGGACATAGACTCCTAGGAGTACTCTCTCATCTGGCCTTGTACTAGGCTTGCACTTTGTCATCTCTTTCCCTACCATGTCTGTTCCTCCTTAATCTGTCCTCAAAACCTAGGGCAACTTCATTATGGTACATGATGTGTTAGAGTAAATGTCCCTTTGTCTATAGCACAGTCTGTAGCACAGGAATGCCCCTGGCCATAATGTCCTCACTGTAGGCATATTACAGCCTTATTGGTGAGAATGCACATGTTCATGTCAGAATGTGACAAAGACATCCTCAGACATCAAGTAACAGCACTGGAAACAGCAATCTAAAGTCACTTGAAGTCATACTTAGTGGTCCATCCTACTTTACCTGCCCTTATGTGGGTCTTTTTGAGGTGACGTCACTTACCTCTTACCACTTATCTCCAAGATACTTTTGAGGTCTCAGAATGAAGAGATGTATTCTTCAGATGTTCTGTTGTTGTTGCTAGGGCTTGAGACACAGCACCCCTAAAGTGATAGTAGGAAACCAGAATATACTACCCCAAAATTCACTGCTCTTCAATATTATGTGCTGGTTATTCTGGGAAAATACAAGCACCAAGGAACTGTGAAGTGTGCTTTGTTAATAAAAGTTTACATCTATAAAAATATTAGAATTATTATCCTATTATTCTAATAGTAGATTAATATTAGTAGTATTCTAACAAACATTTCAGGAAGAAGGAAGCTCTAGAAAAGCATTACTACCAAATAGGTTTTTTTATCTATTTTGAGCCTTTAGCTGCTGACACATTAGATTGTGAGTCAGTTCTGTGTCCTTTCCAATCAGATTACATTAGAATTACATACTTTAGTGGAGTAAGAGATTCCTTTTATATATTGCTCACAGATGCTACATTCTTTTTATAATATATGTTATAAAAACAAAGGCAGGCTATACTTGTATATGTGGACTACAGATATGTGTGCAGAGCAACTGGGAGCAACTCGGACTAGACTAAGTTACTGGAATTAAGACTTATTCTATGCATCTGCTCTCCCACAATATGGCGCTGGGAGAGGAGGAAACAGCTTCTACACAGCTGCCTCCAGTTCAACCAATAAACTGTAGGACCTGCTCCTGATTGGAGGAGAGCAGCGTACTTGGCGTGTGGGTAGCAGAGTTGGGATTGGTGGAAGAGGACTATAAAGGAGGAGAGAGACAACATGCACCAGGAACATCTATCTGAAGGAACACCTGTGCAGCCCCCGAGAGAGCCGGCCGGCGGTGTGCTGCTCCCCCGCGGAAGTGGGGAAAGTGGCAGGGGGAACCACCCTTCCACGGAGGTGGAAGGGTCGGTAGCCAACCCGGGAAGGACCAGCAGCCAACCCGGGAAGAACCAGCAGCAAACCCGGGGAGGGCCGAGCAGACAAAAGAACAGCGCAGGGTCCTGTGTCGTTCCTCCACGAAGACGGGGAGCGACAATATGGAAATGTTACCCACAAAATGTGGCTCTTATAGTCTGCAGGTTTGTAATGTAGAATTTTCAGGGGCTCCTGCATGGCAAAGACTTTAGCTTGGGAGGTTTAGTATAAGACTCAAATTCTAGGCCAGCGCTGTGGCTCACTAGGCCAGTCCTCTGCCTGAGGTGCCGGCACTCTGGGTTCTAGTCCCGATTGGTGTGTGGTTCTGTCCCAGTTGCTCCTCTTTCAGTCCAGCTCTCTGCTGTGGCCCGGGAAGGCAGTGAAGGATGGCCCAAGTGCTTGGGCCCTGCACCTGCATGGGAGACCAGGAGGAAGCACTTGGCTCCTGGCTTCAGATCAGTGCAGTGCACCGGCCATAGTGGCCAGTTGGGGGGTGAACCAATGGAAGGAAGACCTTTCTCTCTCTCTCTCTCTCTCTCTCTCTCTCTCTCTCTCTCTCTCTCACTCTCTCACTGTCTAACTCTGCCTGTCCAAAAAAAAAGACAAATTTTGTGCTTAACTTCTTGGAGGAGGCCTACTATGGGCCTGTGTTTCAAAAATCAAAGTATATCATGCAGAATTCAATGGATATTCTTTCAATTAGCCTCCAGCACTTCACTTTAGTCATGGACACACTCATTGTGTTTCCTTTAGAAGGAAGGTAAATATCAAGAATTTACTGCTTGCAAAGTTTTCTCTTACCCTATTAATGTTCGTGGTGATTTATGGAGTGATTCTGCAGAAAGTTCTATGAGTGTTTATAGGGAATGAGTTGTGTAGTTTTATATGTACACATACACACACTCAGAACATTCCTTTAGCTCTTTTTCTCATGACTCAAGACTACTACAGTTAAATGATCTGATTATGGGCTCAGTCAATAAATGTAACTCATTTTTACTGGATGCCATTTTGATGTCATAGCCATGATTTTCTATTAATTTTAATTTTCCCATTCTACTGTACTTTTCAAGAGGTCTGTTTGTTCAAGAATAAGCCTAATATTGAAAGGATATACTGAATTTGGAGACTCGGCCAAGACAGCACTGTGATCATCTCAGAGTGTGAGGCAGCTACATGTAGCCTGTGAGCAGTGCATGATGAGAAAGATGTGGAGGCACCCTGTGGTGAGCTCCTTGTATGCATATCAGTGTCTGCTACTTTAGATCCACTCATGCGTGAGCTTTGCTGAGAGGGAAATACTCTGTAGTCAACTGGAACTCATTCAGCCAAAACCTTGATTTTGCATCCCTACTACCTATTGACTGGACTTCCATGTGCATATTTTGAGCTTAACTATAGCTCTATTATCTCATTCAGATAGTGAAAACTAGATAAAGAGAGCACAGATTATGATCAGTGATCACTGTTAGTAAGCAGCCAAAATATGATTTAAACTAAGATCTGGGGCAGGCATTTGGCCTGGTGGTTAAGATGGTACCTGGGACATCTAAATCCCATGCTAGAGTGTCTAAGTTTGAGTCTTAGTTCACTCCAAATTCTAGATTTCTGCTGATGCACAGCTGTCATTGATTTCTCACCACTCCATTTGGAGACCTGAATTGAGTTCATGGCTCTGAGATACAGCCTGGTCCATCCCTGGCCATTATACTCATTTGAAAAGTGAACCATCCAATGGTACTCCCTTCCTCTCTCTATCTGAAGCTCTCTGTCCCTCAAGTAGATTAATATAATTTTGAAAATACAAAAATTAAGGTCTGTTTAGCTTTCTAAAACATGTGTTTATTTATTTTTAAGTCAGTTACACAGAGAGAGTGAGACACAGAGATCTTCTATCCACTGGTTCATTCACCACATAGTCACAATGGCTAGAGCTGGGCCAGTCCAAAGCATGGAGCCAGGAGCTTCTTTCAGGTTTCCCGTGTGGGTGCTTGGGCTGCCCTCTACTGCACTCTGAGGTACGTTAGCAGGGAGCTGGATCAGAAGTGGGGCAGGTGGCAGCTAAACCTGCTATGCCACGATGCCATCTGTTTAATTTTTAAACTTGAGTTGTTTGGGGACCATAGGTAAGTCTTAAAAGCACCCAAAGTGTTAATTTTAAAAAGTTGTGGATGTAGTTGAAAAGCTAGAAATTAGAAGACTAAACACATTGATCTATATAAGATCTGCAGCTGCAAAGGATGATAGACTGAATGAACCATCAACTTCTCTTGACTCTTGTTAAAAATTTTAGCTGGAGAGGTCTGTGCTGTGGTGCAGCAGGTTAATGCCCTGGCCTGAAGTGCCGGCATCCCATATGGGTGCCGGTTCAAGACCCGGCTGTTCCACTTCCAATCCAGCTCTCTGCTATGGCCTGGGGAAGCAGTAGAAGATGGCCCAAGTCTTTGGGCCCCTGCACCTGTGTAGGAGACCCGGAAGAAGCTCCTGAATCCTGGCTTGGGATCGGCACAGCTCCAGTCATTGTGGCCAATTGGGGGAGTGAACCATCAGATGGAAGATCTCTCTCTCTCTCTCTCTGCCTCTCCTCTCTCTGTGTAACTCTGACTTGCAAATAAATAAATCTTTAAAAAAAATTTAGCTGGAAGGACAGCTGACACCTTTTTTTTTTTAATTTGAGGCAGGGAGATAAGAGAAACAGAAACAGAGAAGTCTCCCACCTTCCAGCCCAACTTACATATAAATTTCTGCAGTGCACAGGCCAAGGACAGGAAACACAGTTCTTCTCTTCCATGTAAGTGGCAGAGACAGAATTAAATGAGTCCTAACTTGGTGTCTCCTGGGATACACATTAGCAGGAAGCTGGAGGTGGGAGCCAAGCCAGGATTTGAACCTAGGTAACCTAATATGGAACAAGGGCATCTTAAACCTATATCTTAATCACTAGAGCAATCACTAGATCAAATGCTCAAACAAGATCCACAATCTCAGGAGGCCAAAAGTATCATTTATGGTTTATATTCTTATGACAATGAAGAGAATCAGGATGCAGGGAACTTTAAAATCCAAAAATAACAAGGATGATCTCTGTAGAGAGATGTCAGAGTCATATTGTAAATCCTGCACCAGAGAGAACCAAATCACTCCTCCCTCTGTAGCTCTTTGAGGCCTCTTAGTCAAAGTCAGTTTCTCCCAATGGGAGCTTCTAGTCAGGTCTGCTCTTGCCCATATTATCCAACAGCTCAGTGATCATGCTAAAGTGCTTTGTTGTGGGACATTTTCTTTGATATTTCCCTCTCTGAATTAACAAATGACAAGGCAATGAATGCCTTATGTTTTACTCATTTACAAAGAGACCTGAGGTGTATAAGGCAGGGGACCTTGATATCAGGCAGTCAGATAGGCTCATTTACAAATTAGGGATCGATGTAAATATTGAGGTCTACTGGATTTTTTAAAAAAAGATAATTTATTTGGAAGTCAGTTACAGAGAGAGAGGGAGAGACACAGAGAGATCTTCTATACGCTGGTTGACTCCCCAGATGGGTGCAATGGCCAGTGGTGAGTCAGGCTGAAGCCAGGAGCAAGGAGCTTATGTTGGGTTTTCCACGTGGGTGGCAGGGGCTCAAGCACCTGGGCATCTTCTGCTGCTTTTCCTAGGCCATTAGTAGAGAGCTGGATCAGAAGTGGAGCAGCTGGGACACGAACTGGCACCCATAAGTGATGCCAGCATAGTAGGCAGCAGTGCTATCTGCTACCCCACAACACCAGACCCAAAGATACTGCTTTTGCATGGAGATTCTTCTGGGCATTTTATTCCCTGTCTGCCCCACCCTTTATTCTCTTATACTTATGTTCCAGGTAGATTATGTTTAGAAGATAATCCTACTGTGATTTATTTCTAGTAAGGATTGTTTATCAAGATTAATAAATTTAATGGTTTTAAGAACTGGATTACATGCAACTGAAATACCGTGTTATAAAGAAATTGGGTACTATTTTAAACACTTGGCATGTGATAAGAATTAATAAAGTAACCTAACATGCAATGATGAAATTAAGAATCCAGCAAAGATAAAAGTCTGCATAAATCTAAAATTGCATGTAGAAGACACGTGTTTGGAAAGCAGTTAAGATATCTGCTTCCCACATTGGAGGGTCTGAGTTCAAATTCAAATTCAAACTCTGACTCCTGATTCCAGTTTACTGCCAGTATGGGCCTTGAAAGGCAGCTCAAGTAATTGTGTCCTTGCTGTCCATGTGGGAGATCTGAATTGAGTTCCCAGCACAGAGCTCTGGCCAAATACAGCCCTGACTGTTCCAGCATTTAGTAAGTGAATCAAGAGATGCGAGCTCTCTCTTTTTTTCTTTCATTCTTCCCCACCCTCATCCCTTTGCCTATCAAACATGCCTGTAGAAATTCATGGTGTAATCAGTCTTTGGATTGATAGAATTCTCCTGAAGAGATGCTTACATATTGACTTAAATATGTATAATTGCAATTATGTAAATGATCATATTTAATATTCCCCCTGTAGTATCACTGTAGTTTTACATCATTCAAAAACATTTTAGCATAGTGATTTTTTTTCAGTGTGAAGCAAAAATATTCCCAAATTATTCCTTAGGTTTCTATTCACCTCTTTTCAAATGACTCCCAGTCTTCACCTCATTTCTCTTAAAAGCAGCATTTCCAACTAAGGTACAGAAAAGGGAAATCTTTCTTAGAATTGTTTATTTTATTTGAGAGGCAGAGGGACAGAAACAGAGTGATCTTTTATCACTTGTTCACTCCCCAAATGACGGCAACACCCAGGACTGGGCAGAGTAGGTGTTCATCTGGGTCTCCTATGTGGGTAGCAGGTCCCAAATACCTGGGGCATCAACTGATGCTCACCCAGGTGTGTGAGCAGGAAGCTGGATCAGAAACAAAGCAGGGAGTAGCGCTGTGGCATAGTGGATGGAGCTGTTGATTGTGGTGCCGGCATCCTTTATGGAAACTGGTTCAAATCCTAGCTGCTCTACTTCCAATCCAGCTTTCTGCTATGGCCTAAGAAGGCAATGGAGGATGGCCCAAGTCCTTGGGGCCATGTGCCTGTGTGGGAGACCTGGAGGAGACTCTTGGCTCCTGGCTTCAGATCAACACAGCTCCAGCCGTTGTGGCCATTTGGGGAGTGAACCAGCAGATGGAAGACCTCTCTCTCTCTGTGCCTCTACCTTTGTTTCTCTGTGTCTCCACCTTTCAAATAAATAAATCTTTAAAAAAAAAACAGAAAAGAAAAACTAGTCAGGACTTAAACTGGCACCCAGATATGTAACCTGCTGTACCACAGTGCCAGCCCAAAAGTAAAGTCTTGAAATGAGTCATGCATAGTTGTTCTACATTAGTATAGTATTCTTCTTCTTCTTCTTTTTTTTTTTTGACAGGCAGAGTGGACAGTGAGAGAGAGAGAGACAGAGAGAAAGGTCTTCCTTTGCCGTTGGTTCACCCTCCAATGGCCGCCGTGGCCGGCGTGCTGCAGCCGGCGCACCACACTGATCTGATGGCAGGAGCCAGGTACTTATCCTGGTCTCCCATAGGGTGCAGGGCCCTAGCACTTGGGCCATCCTCCACTGCACTCCCTGGCCACAGCAGAGAGCTGGCCTGGAAGAGGGGCAACCGGGACAGAATCCGGTGCCCCGACTGGGACTAGAACCCGGTGTGCCGGCGCCGCAAAGCAGAGGATTAGCCTAGTGAGCCGCGGCACCAGCCAGTATAGTATTCTAAGATAAAAGTTCTAGGGGCCGACACTGTGGCCTAACAGGTGGGGCCACCACCTGTGGTGCCAGCATCTCATATGGGCACCAGTTCAAGACCTGGCTACTCCACTTCTGATCCAGCTATGACCTGAGAAGGCAGTAGAAGATGGCCCAAATCCTTGGGCACCTGCACCCACATGGGAGACCCAGAGGAAGCTCCTGTCTCCTGGCTTCGGATCGGCTCAGCTCCAGCAGTTGTGGCCAATTGGGGAGTGAACCAGTGGGTGGAGGACCTCTCTCTCTCTCTCTGTCTCTCTCTCTGCCTCTCCTTCTCTCTCTGTGTAACACTGACTTTCAAGTAAAATAAATAAATCTTTAAAAAAAAGTTCTGGCCGGCGCCGCGGCTCACTAGGCTAATCCTCCGCCTTGCGGCGCCGGCACCCCGGGTTCTAATCCCAATCGGGGTGCCGGATTCTGTCCCAGTTACCCTCTTTCAGGACAGCTCTCTGCTGTGGCCAGGGAGTGCAGTGGAGGATGGCCCAATCCTTGGGCCCTGTACCCCATGGGAGACCAGGATAAGTACCTGGCTCCTTCCTTCGGATCAGCATGGTGCGCTGGCCGCAGCGGTCATTGGAGGGTGAACCAACGGCAAAAGGAAGACCTTTCTCTCTGTCTCTCTCTCTCTCACTGTCCACTCTGCCTGTCAAAAAAAAAAAAGTTCTGTACACAGGCATTTGTGTGTATATATATATGTATATGTATATATACATATATATTTATTTTATATATACATTTATATATTTATATATACATATAAATGTATACCAAAATGGATTATATATTAAAAATAAAACATTTGGAAAGGGACTATTTTAAATCAAAGTCGTAGTACAATAAATTTGTGTCCCTCATTACATAAATATTTGCATGTGGTTTATCTGTTCTACTTAATATGACTGGTTTAGATCTGTAATTGATGCACAGTTATTCTTAAGTGTTGAAAATTAACTGAAATGTGATCCCTGTTGAACATGGTGGTGGGAATGGGAGAGGGAAGAGATGTATAATTTGGGACATGCTCAGGCTGACTTGCCCCAAGTGGTGGAGTTGGAAGCATACCAGGGGATTCCAATTCAATCCCATCGAGGTGGCATGTACCAATGCCATCTCACTGTTCCAGGTGATCAGTTTCAGTTCACAGTTGGTCATGGTGGAGGGACTGGGAGTCAAAGGGAGCACATAGAAAAGTCTAGTACCTGCTAACGCTAACTGATGGAGTAAATAAAGGGGAGAGTGATCCAACATGGGAAGTGAGATACATAGAATGGCAGATGTCCTAAATAGCACTCTGGCCTCAGAATCAGCCCTAAAGGCATTCGGAGCTGGCTGAAAAGCTCATGAGAGTATTTCAGGCATGGAAAGCCAAGACACTCTGCAAAAGATCTCTGTGAGTGAGATCCCAGTGGAAAGAACAGGTCATCAAAGAAGGAGGTACCTTTCTCTGAAGGGAGGAGAGAACCTCCACTTTGACTATGACCTTGTCTAAACAAGATAAGAATCGGAGAACTCAGAGGGCTTCCATAGCCTTGGAAACTCATGACTGGAGCATAGGGAGATTACTGATGCCATAGACAGGAGTGTCAATTGGTAAAGTCAACAACAGGAGTCACTGTGCACTTACTCCTCATGTAGGATCTCTATCCTTAATGTGCTGTACATTGAGATTTCATGCTATAACGAGTACTCAAACAATATATTTATTTCACTTTGTGTTTCTATGGGGGTGCAAACTGTTGAAATCCTTACTTAATGCATACTAAACTGATCCTCTGTAAAAAAAAAAAAAAAAAGAAAGAAAGAAATTATCAATTCCCAACTTGACTCTCACTGGGATTAAACATGACAATAGGTCTGCTCTGATTTCATCATCATTTAAAAAATCATCTATTATTTTTCACTTTATGTTTCTGTGTGGGAGCAAACTGTTGAAATCCATACTTGATGTATACTAAGCTGATCTTCTGTATATTAAGATAATCAAAAATGAATCTTGATGTGAATGGAAAGGGAGAGGGAGTGGGAAAGGGGAGGGTTGTGGGTGGGAGGGACGGTATGGGGGGGAAGCCATTGTAATCCATAAGTCGTACTTTGGAAATTTATATGCATTAAATAAAAGTTTAAAAAAAACAATTCTGGATATGTTAAAAAGACTTCAAGGATTTAGGAAGAATAATGTTTAATAATGTGTGATTGATATAATTACTGAACATTGATGGTAGTAAAATTAGATATAAATTTCAGATTTTTTCCAGTGTCATTATTCTGTCTTATTACATTTTATTTGTATTTCCAGATAGATGCAAAAGCAACATTTTTGGTATAATCTTTTTACAGCATTAGTTCTCTCTTTTATAAAGCTTTTTGGTGTAAGTTGATCAGATTTAAACATTTGAGATCAAAGAATCTTAGAAGGCCTAGGATCTGAAAAGTGAAAATCAGCAATTCAGATCATTACAGGTTACCTGTAAATATCCTCACATAATAACTCAATAAGTTAGAAATTAGCATCAGGAAAACTCTTCCAAAGATGTTCCTTGGCTAGGTAGTCTAAAAGTCTGAAACTCTTAAACTGAATCACAACTTACATTATTTAGGAGAAAATGATTTTTAAAAGTCACTGGTCTTAAAGCTGTCAGTGTTAGAGTCCATGTTGGACTGAATGAAGGGCATCTCTCACTGGTGCTCTTTATAAAGCATAGTTGGTGACACCAGTTTGTTTGTAGCTCCCATCATGGCAGTTTGTTAACAGAAAGCCATCTGGTGAGTCAGCAACCACAACTATCACCTTTCCTGTGGGTGCTGTGTGAGCGTCTGGGGTGACGTCCTCAATCATACCCAAGTAGGCTGACTGGGCCCTGGGTACAGGGGTCTTGGTTCTGTTCCTCTTGTGGCCCAGAGTTTGATTTGTAGGGCAGTGATGCCTGACTGCTTGCACCTCTGGGCCACGTCCTGGCCAGCCAACCTGGCAGCATATGGTGAGGATTTATCTTGATCAGCCTTCACCTTTATCCCACCTGTCACTTGCCAAATGGTTTCCTTGACAAACAGTGACATGGACAAAGGTGCCTGTGAAGGATGTGAAGAAGTGACAGACACCAAAGATACTCTCTCTTTCAGAAACCTGGAATCCCAGTTAATGACCTGTTCTTTTCCTTCTCTTTGTGAGGTGTTACTTCTGTGTGTCTTCTTCAGCCTCTACCACTGAAATGAGAGGGCCAGGCCAAGACACTAGTTTTTACAAAAGAAGAGTTGACATGGGTGGCCAGCATAAGAGGTAAGGGCTCTTGCTCCAAACCACCTGTTTCCTTGTTGCTCAGAGAAGGCTTTGCCATAGGCACAGAACAGAAGCTGGGGGAAATTCAGGAGGAGTCTTGGGCTTTCAGGAATGGCCTTGTATGTTTGTTTTTCTGTGCACTGGAAGATTCTCAGGTGATCTGGTCTTGTGATCAGTGATGGCATATCTTTGCACTGTTACACTTGGACACATCTGTCCTAGGAGGTATTTTTGAAAAAAGCAGAAGTTGTCCTCTCAAAAAACAATTTGCATGTGGTTAGTGATATATAACAAGGTTGAAGAAATTGGTTTCTTTTTGCTAACAGGGCAAGGGAAGAAACCCTTATGAGAAAACAATTTTTTTTCCTTTCAAAGATTTTATTTATTTGAAAGGAGAAGTTATGGGGTATAGTTGGGCAAGTGGGAGACAGAGATCTTCCTTTGGCTGGCTTACTCCCCAAATGGCCACAGTGGTTGGGCTGGGTCAGTCCAAAGCCAGGAGCCAGGAGCTTCTTCCACATCTCCCATGTGGGTACAGGGGCCCAAATATTTGGGCCATTATGCAGGGAGCTTGATCAGATGTAAAGCAGCCGGGATTTGAACCGGCACCCATATGGGATACCAGTGCTGTAGTTGGCAGCTTTACCCACTATGCCACAATGCCGGCCTCACCTTTCGTATTTTGGATGAGCCTCTTACAATATTGCTTTATTAATTATTTATTTTTTAATTTATTGATTTTTATGTATCTTTTTAGTGTTTTCCTTGTGCCAGAATCTTTTGAGGCTTGTCCAACTGAACCAGAGAGAGACATTCTCTCTTCAACCTGTTAGAGGCCCTTTATATAAACAGGTAAATAAAGAGGAAAATGTTTCTGGCAATAAGCACTGTGTGTTCTTGAATAAGGGTAAAGGGACAAGTAGCACTTTCTAAAGACATGCTTTCAAGCAGCCACTTCCACAAATTTAACTGACACATTGCCACTTATGTAGATCGGGAGAAGAGTAAGCCAGGAAGAACTTGTTTGTTTTTTTTTTTTTTTTTTTAGATTTACTTATTTTGAAATAATTCAAGGATCCTAGAGGCTGTTGGTGCAGAGGTTTCTATAAGGCTGATTGTTAGGTAAGGAGTCTTGAAGGTGGGCTGATGCTGTCATGGAGCTGATTTCTCTTTTCTAGAAGTTCTCATGGAAGATTGTGGCTACAGCTTTTTCTCTTTACAGTACCAAGGTGGATCTCGGTCATCTATTTTTGTTTGTTTTAGTTGATGGGCTTTTGTGTTTTGATCTTTGTGATACATATGGATCTTTGTATAACCTTTTTTGTCTGAAGAGATGTTCCTCAGGAGTTAACTTAATTAGTGGTTTTGTGACATCTGTTGATCCTTGGGAAATGTCACTGTACAGATGTTTCCCAAAATTAAACCTACGTAGGTAACATTGAGTAACTTATCCTATGTGAAGCAAGTAGAAAACAAGTTGTTGTTTTTACCTTTTTAAGCTCTCTCTTTGCTTCCCTAATTAAGCTGCAGCTGTCTCCTGCCTCGACTTGATGCCATGATCCTGTCTCATGCAATTTCCTACCTGTACTTTCATTGGTATAGTATTAGAATCACAAATGCAAATAATGAAATAAAGCCTTCAGATAACCAGAATGACCAAGCAAAAGTGAAAACCAAGCCCCAAATTATTGTTTGTTCATAGAATCCTTCTTTGGCAGAGTTTTGAAGTGCTGATACTGACTGACTCTCCTTTTCCCTCTAAGCTCTTTAAAGTTCCCTAAAGTCTCATTATTTGCAAGACCATAAAAATAATTATTTCATTGTAAGATGATACAAATACATTAACAGAAGTTAAATTTCCATCGATAAATTTATGGAAAATATGCATTTTTAAAAAAATTATTTAAATTATACAAATTTCATATATTTCATATATACAGATTTAAGGACATAGTGACACTTCTCTCCTCTACCCTCCCTTTCAATTTGCAGTTTTTGAAGAAATTTTTGAAGCCCTCACATATATTATGTCACTTAATATTTAAAAAAATTATTCATCTTTGAAATATCAAAGTATTATTCCTTCTTAACTCCTTAGGTGAGTACAACAAAATTTATTTTTTTGAAGATTTATTTATTTTATTTGAAAGGCAGAATTACAGAAGGAGAAGGAGAGACAGAGAGATCTTCCATTAACTGGTTCACTCCCCAAATGGCTGCAATAGCAGGAGTTGGGCCAGACCAAATTCATCTTCCTCATCCTTCCCAGGTGCATTAGCAGGAAGCTGGATCAGAAGCAGAGCAGAGGGCTGGCGCCGCAGCTCACTAGGTTAATCCTCCACCTTGCGGCGCCGGCACACCGGGTTCTAGTCCCGGTCAGGGTGCCGGATTCTGTCCCGGTTGCCCCTCTTCCAGGACAGCTCTGTGCTGTGGCCAGGGAGTGCAGTGGAGGATGGCCCAAGTCCTTGGGCCCTGCACCCCATGGGAGACCAGGAGAAGTACCTGGCTCCTGCCATCCGATCAGCGCGGTGCGCCGGCCACGGCAGCCATTGGAGAGTGAACCAACGGCAAAGGAAGACCTTTCTCTCTGTCTCTCTCACTGTCCACTCTGCCTGTAAAAAAAAAAAAAGCAGCCTGGAATTGAGCTGGTGCCCATATGGGATGCTGGTTTCTCAGGTGGCAGTTTAACCCACCACACTACAGTGCCAACCCCTACAGTAAAATCTTCCACTTCGTATTTTATATATGAAATTATAATTTAGCACAATACCAAAATCATACTGTTGAGAGTGAAGTTCATCATACTGAATTTATTTTGAAATGGTTTTAAATGAATGTTTCTTTTTAAAAAAATATTTATTTTAATATAATTGAAAGGCAGTTATGGATTATGTTCCTGAAGCTGCTTGCAAACCACACGCGGTGCCCCTACGGCTCGCTCCTCAGGATGCACTGCCCGCTGCGGGGGCCGGCCATGCAGATGCGGTCCCCAAGGCCGGCCACCGACCCCCAGGAGGACACGGGCTCCCGGCGCCTGGCGCCTGGTGCGGCTCCTGCAGCAGCACAGCAGCCCATGGCAAGTGCACGCGTTCCTGTGGGCCTGTCTGCGCCGCTTGGTCCCCCCCCCCCCGCCCCGGGCTTCAGGCACAGCAAGTGCCACTTCCCAAGGAATACAAAGAAGTTCATCTCACTGGGGAAGCACGCCAAACTCTCCCTGCAGGAGCTGACCTGGAAGGTAAGGGTGCAGGACTGCACCTGGCTGCGTGTGAGCCCAGGTGAGCGGGCGTCAGCCAGCGCCAAGCCGGGAGCTGAGGGGGTGGTGGGTAAGGCTGCCCCACGCCCCCTGGACTGGAAGGTCCCCTGCTGATAGGGTGGGGTGGGGGATGTCCGGTCATGTGCTGGGCAGGGGAGAGGAGCGAGGTTAGACTTCCTGTGAGTACTGCCCAGGAGGAGGGAATGGGGCTCCTGCCCTGGCTCCCTGGGTGGCTGAGGCAGCGCCCCCGTCATGTTTCCCATTTGAGCTCCAGGGGACTGTGGCAGTGTCTCTGCCAGCGCAGTCCCTCCCCACCCCGGGGGCTGCTCCTGGATGGGTGGGGCTTGAGTCAGATGGCCGCCTCCCTCCGGATGGGAAGGGCTTGTGGGGGTGGATGCCCTGCCAGCCTCCCCAAGAAAATGGGCCAGTGATGGAGATATGCGGTGACCGGACCGCTCTGTCCTTGTGTCATGGAAATGCCCCCACAGTGGGAGGCGTGACGTCAGCCCAGGGGCACCCCCAGCACTGCTTTGTGTGCCCACCCGGACATTGTGTGCTCAGGCAGTGGCCACTCAACCGCCTTCTGCCTTCACGGAGGGGGCAGGAATGCCAGGGTTGGGGATCTGCCTCCTGCCAGGCCAGCTGGCCTCCTGCTGTACGGGGCAGGACGGGCCAGCTTTCCCAATGTGGGCTGCGCATGGGAAAGGTGGTGCTGCTGGTGCTGGGCTGTTTCTGGTCCCTCTTGCTGCAGCTGCGGGGACCCTGTCTCCCTCGCTCTGTCCGCGGCGTCAGCCCAATGGCCTTACCCAGGCCACTGTGTGCGGCTCTGTGTCTGGCTCAGCCTCCTGTCACCCCTCTCCCACTGCCCTTTGACCTTCAGAGTGACTGAGTTCTGTTGTCTCCATGGGGTCCTCTCTGTTGAGCGTTTGTTTTGAATTTCAGTGATTTCTGTTTATCTTCTTCCTAATGCCTTTTTCAGGTTTTCCTGTCATTCTGTATAAACTTCTGATGGTGGATGTGTGGCTATGCATTAGCCTCTAAGTACTGTTTTGGCTGCACCTCATGTTGTAATATGCAGTTATTTTGATATCAGTTACTTTTTAAAAGATTTGATTTATTTTGAAAGAGAGGAAAAGAGAGAGAAAGCTTTCATTTGCTGGTTCACTCCCCAGATGGCTGCAACCGCCCGGGCTGGGCCAGGCTGAAGCCAGGAGCTTCCTCCAGGCCTCCCACATGGGTGCAGGGACCAAGCACTGGGGCCATCTTCCACTGCTTTCCCAAGAACATTAGCAGGGAGGTGGAGCAGCCAGGACTGGTGCCAGGCTCTCACATGAATGCCGGCATTGCACGCAGTCCTTAACCTGCAACTCCACAGCACCAGTCCCTCTGTGGTGACTTCTGAGGTGGCGGAGCCTGCACAGGGCAACGGTTGAACCATGAGGCCTGGGTGGTGTCCTACGGCTCCTGCGCCGGGCTCCCAAGGGTGAGCTCTGCCCGCTCAGCATGGTCGACTGCAGGGGTGACGTGGGATGGCGAGTTCTCAGTCTCTGCGCAGGCACATGGTGGGACCCTTGGCTGCTGCGTGAGCCTCGGCCCCGGGGGCCATCTCCTGTGCCCTGCCACCTCCCGGCTCAGCTGACAGCTCCACAGCGCCGTCCTTGGCTGGGTGTTTTCCCACGGTGCCATTTGCTCCTGGGTTTTTACTCTGCCAGGTTCCTTGGCTTAGCTGCAGCTCAGCCACACACATGGGTGAGGTTTCCATTACTTCCAGCCCCCTGGACGGCATTTAGGGAGAGGCTGGCCTGAGTGTGCTTCTCATTTCCTTCAGAGGCAGAGAGAGACGGTGAGACAGTGCCCATCCTCGGGCTCACCACTGAAACGCCTGCAGCGGTCCCCAAAGCCAGGAGCCAGGAGTGGCCTCCAGGTCCCCGGCGCCATCGCCGCTGCCTCCTTGGTGTCCCCGTTCCCTGGGCTTTGCCATCTTCTACCTTTGGGTCCTTGTTAGCCACCTGTGGGTGGCTGAGGGCATTAAACCCGGCCTAGTGCTGTTGGCTCTCCTGAGCAGGGACCTGGACTCTGGCCGCTGTCCCTGCTCGCCCAGCCGCCGTCCCCATGGTCAGGGTCTGCCCTGCCCCCGGCCCCTTCCCAGTTTCTCTTGAGCCAGTTATTGGTGGGCCCTGAGTTGCCTGCGATGTCTGATGCTAGGGCCCCCAGGGGTCCAGCCGTGTAACCACGCTGAGTGTCCCGCCAGCCCCTGGTCTTCCGCCCGGAGGCTGTGAGTTTGACGCCACACCTGGGAGCCCTCTCCATGTTTTCCGCTCTGCGTGCCAACCTGAGCATTGCCCGTGAGCCGCATGTGTGATGGGGTGCCAGGGGCCAGCACACGTGCAGCGACATGTTCACCAAAGCCAGGGCAGCCAGCTCAGGACCGCAGGGCCCCTCGTGCCCTGCACTCCCACCGTGGCTGCCCCGTGAGGGTGCATGTGCAGGGTCTGCCTCATTCCAGGGCGTGGCCACATCCCAGCCACAGAGCACAGACTGAGGGAGGGGATCCTGGCTAGGTTCCTGTTCTGGCTGCTGGACACCTATGTGGTGGGGCTGCTCAGGTCCTTCTTCTACGTCATGGAGACCACGTTCCAGAAGAACCAGCTCCTCTTCTACTGCAGGAGCGTCTGGAGCAGGCTGTAAAGCGTGGGCATCAGGTACCACGTGTGGCGTCCGTGTCCCGGCTCCCCACAGGCTGCGAGGCCCCGTGCTGGCCCATGGAGGGGAGGCCCCGTGCTGGCCCGTGGTAGCCCTGTGCAGGCCTGCAGAGACCCTGTGCTGGCCCGCGGCCCTGTATGCTCACACTTGGGCTCAGTCCCCTCAGGGCGCTTCTGAGGGACGTGGGTCATGAGTCGCAGAGACCCCTCCTGCAGGGACACCTGGGGGTACAGGTGTCCCCTCTGGATGACGTTGGTGGGGGTGGCATCGGGGGATGGGGCCTGAGTAGTGGAGATGCTGGCTCCTGGTTCTGCTGAGTCAGACTGAGGGATCAGGACTGATTACACCGAGTCATGCCAGGTGTGGGATGGGAGACTCAGGCCCCCATGTGGGGGTTCTTGGTAGGTGTCTGTGGTGGGCGAGGGCATCTGTAGCCCCCACCCCACCCCGCAGAGTGTGCTGTGTCCAGGGGGACTGAGGTTCCCTGACCCCAGCCCCGGGCGTGTTGCAGGCAGCACCTGGAGCGGGTGCAGCTACAGGAGCTGTCAGATGCAGAGGTCCAGCAGCAGGCCAGGTCGGCCCGGACCCTGACCCTAACCCTGGCCCCAACCCTGGCCCCAACCCTGGCCCCAACCCCAGCCCCGGGCATGTTGCAGGCAGCACCTGGAGTGGGTGCAGCTGCAGGAGCTGTCAGACATGGAGGTCCAACAGCAGGCCAGGTCGGCCCTGCCCACGGCCCCGACCCCCTCTGACCCCGGCCCTGACCCCAGCCCCAGGTGTGTTGCAGGCAGCACCTGGAGCAGGTACAGCTGCGGGAGCTGTTAGATGCAGAGGTCTAGCAGCAGGCCAGGTCGGCCCTGCCCACGGCCAGACTGCGCTTCATCCCCAAGCCCAGCAGGCTGCGGCCCATCATGAAACCGGACTCTGTGGTGGGAGCCAGAACGTTCCACAGGGGGAAGGTGACCTGGCCTCCATTTTGCTCCACACAAAAGCTGACAGGCTTGTGCCTGTGTGCCCAAAGGTGGGTCCTGCTGTGAGTGGACAAGGAGCTGGGGGAGGTGCCCAGCTGGGCCTGGGAGCCCACAGGGGGCAGCTGGCCAGGGCCCTCAGAGTCCTGCCATGGCGCCACGTGGAGGGGCGGGAAGAACAGCTGTCGCTGCCCCCTGAGGACCGCAGGACTTGTCCTGTGGCTCCCCTTGCCCCCCGTGGCTCTTTCTGTGGCCTTGCCCCCATGGCTGCTGGTGCCTCTGCCACAGTGGGGTGATTTTGTCATCAGTTAATGTTGCTGCGGTCACTCCAAGGACCTGGCCTCTGGGGGGGGCGGGTTGCTGCGGACCCCAGCCCCAGGCAGCTGCTCAGCTGGAGGTGGATGGATGCCTAGCATCCCTGAGGGTCACATGTGTTGCCAAGTGAGGGTTCCTGGGGTGCAGTGACAGGAACCCTGAGGAGCCTGGCCGGTGGGCAGAGGGCCGGCTCTGCATTGGGCTCTCCCAGGACCCTGGGAAGCTGGGTGGGCTTGTGGCTGCCCGCCCTCTGCAGCCCCCCTGAGGCTGCATCCTGTGTGCCCCAGGCCCAGCCCTGGACCTCACACAGCAGGACGCTGTTCAGCGTGCTCAATTACGAGCGGGCACAGCAGCCTGGCCTGCTGGGTGCCTCTGTGCTGGGCCTGGGCAACGTCCACCAGGAGGCCCTGGAGGCTGCAGCTGACCCAGCCCTGACCGCAAACTTCAAGACCATCCTGGACTGAGGCCAGAGGACCTGGGCACATTGCTGTCGGGGGAGGGGTCATCTGACACAGGGCAGGGCCTGTCCTTGGGGCCTTCTTCCTTCAGGTCAGTCCCCTCCCTGCTGTCCTCAGGGGAGCAGAGCCCACCACCAAGACCTCTCATGACCCCACCACGAACAGCCAGGAGGCAGCTCGTGGGAGACCTGGCCATGGGTCATGGGCCTGTGAGCATGTGCCCCGTCCCAGGCCTGCTCATCACCCCCGAGTGATCCAGGGCTGCCGAGGGAATCCCTGTGCTGTGTGCTTGGTTAAGCTGCCCAGCTTGAGTGAGGGGAGGCCCCAGGGCGCTGACCCACATGTACCTGGGAGCAGCAAGCCACCCACCCCATCATCCAAAGTCCAGGCTGAGCATCCCTGAGCCAAGGTGTCCACTGTGCAGCCCCGCCCAGGCCTGCCCTTGCCCCGTCCCTGCCTCTGTCCCTGCAGTGGTCCTCTGGAGCCAGTGTCTGGCGCAGTGCGTGTGGACTCCCCTCCCGTCCTCAGATGCCAGGGCAGGAGGACACGTGGCCACTGTGGGGGAGTCTTGTTCACGTGCTGGAGCCACGTATCTGTCAGGGAGCATGGCACTGCCTAGTGCCTGATGAGGATGAGTAGGGAGCCCCCTTCCCCCGGCAGGCCCCAGCGTACAGGGGGCCTGATGTGACCTGAGGACCCTACTGAGAGCAGGAAGGGCAGTGTTGGGGGGGATGTTGGTGAAGGAGTGGCCTCAGCCACAGGGGTGGCTTGGGCAGCCTGAAGCCTGGCAGAGCAGGCACCTGTGTGACATTTCAGCTGCTGTGAGCAATTCCAGAACCTAGCGGGATGTCACAGATGGGGTCATGGACATGGACCTTGGACAGGGCTCCTGGCACCTCGTGCTGGGTTTTATGGCATGGGACGTGCCCCTTTGCTGCTGCATTCAAAAGATGTCATGGTGTCTAAGCCGACACGCCCAGGGGGACCCCAGACCATCCTATGACTAAGCCGATGTGCCCACGGGGACCGCAGACCTTCCTGGTGACTAAGCCAATGTGCCCCGGGGACCCCAGACCATCCAGGTGACTAAGCCAATGTGCCCAGGGGACCCCAGACCATCCAGGTGACTAAGCCAATGTGCCCAGGGGACCCCAGACTGTCCTGGTGACTGAGCCGACGTGCCCAGGAAGACCCCAGACTATGGTGACTAAGCCAACGTGCCTAGGGGGACTCCAGACTGTCCTGGTGACTAAGCTGACGTGCCCAAGGGGACCCCAGACCATCCAGTTGACTAAGTCAACATGTCAAGGGGACCCCAGACCATCCTGGTGACTAAGCCAACATGCCCATGGCGACCCCAGACCATCCTGGTGACTGAACCAACGTGCCTGGGGGACCCCAGACCATCCTGGTGACTAAGCTGACGTGCCTGGGGGAACCCCAGACCTTCCTGGTGACTAAGCCGATGTGCCTGGCAGAACCCAGACCATCCTGGTAACTAAGGCGACGTGCCCAGGGGACCCCAGACTATGGTGACTAAGCCGACGTGCCCAGGGGACCCCGGACTGTCCTGGTGACTAAGCCGACATGCTCAGGGGACCCCAGACCATCCTGGTGACTAAGCTGATATGCCCATGGGGACCCCAGACCATCCTGGTGACTGAGCCGATGTGCCCACGGGGACCCCAGACCTTCCTGGTGACTAAGCTGATGTGCCCAGGGGACCCCAGACTATGGTGACTAAGCCGATGTGCCCAGGGGACCCCAGACCATGGTGACTAAGCCAACGTGCCTAGGGAGACTCCAGACTGTCCTGGTGACTGAGCCGACGTGCCCACAGGGACCCCAGACTGTCCAGTTGATAAGCCAACATGCCCAGGGGACCCCAGACCATCCTGGTGACTAAGCTGCCGTGCCCATGGGGAACCCCAGGCCCTGCTGTACTGTCACTCAGGTTCTCAGGCTTCAGTGAGTGCCGAACCTTGGAAAAGCTGAGCTTTCGTAATTCACAGTTCATTTGAGAGAGACAGGGAGGGGGAGAGAGCTTCCATCCACCTGCTCCCCTGATGGCTGCCTCAGCCAACACTGAGCCAGGAGCTCCATCCGGGTCTCCCACATGGGTAGCAGGGGCCCAGATGCTTGGGCATCCTCTGCTGCCTTCCAGGGCCATTAGGGAGCTGGGCAGCAGCAGGGCAGCCAGGACTCCAGCCAGTGCCTACAGGGGATGCAGTGTTGAGTGGCCACTTTGTGGACACGGTGAAACTGCATCAGCCTCTTTGCTGCCTGAGCTCTGGCCTTTGCAGTGAGCAGCTCCTGACAGGGGTGGGGGAGGGAGAGGGAGACAGGGGTGGAACCCCCAGGGGGTGGGCTCACAGTTACCTGTGGGGGCTGCTGTGACTGTGAGGGATAGCACCCCCCAAAAAACAAGATGGCTGTGCCCTGCTCCACAGCGCCCCCTGCTGGTTGTGCTAACTGTAGTCCCCCATTGGGTGACCTTGTGGTGGTGATGGCCCTGTCTGCCCCTGGGGGCTGTTGCCCATGAACACAATGTCCAGGAGGGAGGGGCCCTCTGTGGTCTCCCAGAGTCCTCCCTGGCTGGGTTCCCAGCACCCATGTGTCCTCCTCACGTGTGTGCAGATGACCCCTGCCCCCTATCCTGAGCTGGACTTGAGGGTCAGCCTGGGGCTGGATTCCAGGCAAGGAAGCTGTGCAGGGCCTGGCCCATCATCAGCACGCCTGCCCTTTGTCCATCACCACAGCTTGAGGCTGTGTGGCCTGTGTGCTGTGGGGCTGTGTGGGCAGCACTGTTGCAGAGGGCCTCCCATGGCAGCCAGGACCTGGGTGTGCCCCTGGGTGGACTCTGCCTCCCATTTGAGGGCAGAGTGGACCCTGGATAGAGCAGGCCCAAGACAGGAGCCAAGGGTCCTGCAGAGTCGGTGGGAGGGTGTGATGAGGTCACCCACGGCCATCCCTGCCCCTCAGTGGGCCCTGCTGTCTTGCAGCCTCAGGCTCCTGTCCAGCCATGCATCCTGCTGCTGCCTCCTGCCCTTGGCCACCAGCTGGGCCAGTGTGATGCCCAGGATCCACAGAGTGGGCAGCAGGGACAGGAGCATACAGATGGCTTGCACCCAGCCAGGGTAGAGTTTCTCCTGTCTGGAGGGGACCTGCTCCTGCAGGGGGCACAAGAGAGAGAGAGAGAGAGCTCAGCCTGGAGGGTCAGACCCTGAGCCCCAGACCCCAGGCCTTGGGCAGAGTGAGGCTGACCCGACCACCTGTGCATGGAGGCAGCCCCAGCTCCTCCCTGGGACTACAGGAGGGCAGCATCCTGGGTGGGTGCTCAGGGATGAGGGAGCTGGGGCTTGAGGGTCCCTCTGGGTGGAAACCCTCAGGGCAGGTAGGGGCATGTGGTCCCCACCCACTGGCCTCCAACACTTGTGGACAGGTGAGATGTGGTCTGAGACCCCAGGGATAAAGCTGAAAATTCTCACTTCCCCCAGGCAGACCCTGAGGGGTTCTGGTGCTCATTCTGGGAGAGGCGACCCAGGCCAGGTGTTACATGGTCCCCTGTGTGGACCAGGCAGGGAGTGACCCTTCTCCAGTCTGCCTCCCGACCTCTCCCAGACACTAGAATTATCGCTTCCCTGGCTGCCTGTCCACACACCACATGGAAAGTGCGGGCTGGAAGGACCGATGTCTCCAGGGTCTGGACACTGCTCTGAGGCCCTCTAGAGGCTCCAGTCCTACCAGGGTCACCCTGCAGGTCACTGTGGTCCCTTGATCCCCCTGGGAGGACCTATGTGCTGAGGGTTCCAGGCCCAGTAGCTTGGCATCCTCTGGGCCATCAGGACGAGGTAGGCCAGGAAGACGCTCAGGAGAAGCAGGGGGCTGGCCAGTAGAGGCCTGGCTGCTGCCCCATCATCCAGACAATGTCATCACAGAACCTGCACAGACACTGGGCTCAACGGCACTGCGGGGCCCTCCCCACCCCCCGGGTTCCCTGTGGACCTCAGCTCACTGCCGCAAGCTGTAGATGTAGATGACCCCCACCACCTCGAAGAAGGTGAAGACTATGAGGTTGAGGGAGGCTGTGTAGCTGTCGAAGATCTCCAGCCAGTAACTTCTGGACTGCAGCATGAAGCAGGTGGCCGAGAGCAGGCAGGCCAGGCAGGCCAGCCCTGGGTGCAGGGTCTGGGTGGGAGGCCTGCACCTGCCCCTTTCCCCCACCCTGCCCCGCCTGCTGGAGGTGGGTGAGAGCTTGGCCTCAGTGGGCCATGGTCAGGGCAGGTCCACCCATGTCCTGCCCAGAGCCGCTGGGCTGTGCTCGGGGAGCGGGCTAGCCCAGGGCCCCTGAGCTCTGTATGGGAGGCAGCAGGCATCCCTGTGGCTAATGCTGTGCACTCACCTGTGAGGGCCTCCTTGGGGATCCCCATGGGATGACCCCCATGTCCAGGAGCAGCGTGATGATCCACTCCATGTTGCCGAACATGGACAAGAGCCCCAGGGTGAAGAGCATCCTGAAGAAGAGCACGGCCCACACGGGCGCCCCCAGCATGTGCAGCATGGCTTCCGTGAATATGAAGGCCAGACTGGGCCCGAGGTGTTCTGCAACCAGGAGCCCACAGTGGGCCATGAATGCGGGCCACATGAGCACTTGCACGGACGCCATGCCCACCACCCCTCTGGGAGGCTCCAGGTGCTCTGCAACTGGAAGCTGTGGTGGGCTACGTGAGCACCTGCATGGACACCGTGTCTTCCACCCGTCTGGGAGGCTCCAGGTGCTCTACAACCCAGGAACCCATGGTGGGCCATGGGAGCAGGCCACTGATGCGCCTGCATGGACACCGTGCCCACCACCCCTCCGGGAGGCTCCAGGTGCTCTGCAACTGGAAGCCGTGGTGGGCTACGTGAGCGCCTGCATGGACACCGTGCCCACCACCCCTCTGGGAGGCTCCAGGTGCTCTGCAACCCAGGAGCCCATGGTGGGCCATGGGAGCAGGCCTCTGATGCGCCTGCATGGACACCGTGCCCACCACCCCTCCGGGAGGCTCCAGGTGCTCTACAACTGGGAGCCCATGGTGGGCCACTTGTGCAGGCCACAGGTGCGCCTGTAGGGATGCCATGCCCACCATCCCTCTGGGAGGCTCTAGGTGCCTGGAGCCAGGATCTGTGCCTGGCTGCCCATCAGCCCGGCCCTGAAGCCTCCCCACTGGACAAGGGCTCCTCTGGACTCTGGCAGGCTCACAGCCCTGTGGCCTGGCCCAACGCCTGGGGTTCCTGGGGTGGCCCTGGCAGTCCTGTGTGCACTACCTTGTCCAGGAAGTCCTCCAGGCCGCAGACCCTCAGGGACAGCAGGGACAGCCTCTCTGGCTGTGTGGCATTGAGCTATGTGAGGACGGCCTCGTCGCTGGCCCTGGAAATGCGCTGCTCTGGGAAGTCAAACTCGTCGAAGAGGCCCAGAATGTTTCTGCAGGGACACGGGGTGGGGCTGTGGGGCCTGTGCTGCCACCCACTGCCCAGGCCAGCAGATACATCCAGGCACAAGGCCCATGGCACCCTGGGGGCCTGGCCCGCTCACCCCTCCACTCCTGAGGGTGACTTGCGTGCACTCCTGCTCCGGGAGGGGTCAGCCTCATCCTGAAGGCCCCGGGATGCCACAGGGGCATCGGCTTCTGTAGCTCAGCTGAGGGGCCCAGCCCCCCATTTTCAGGACCAGGCACTCTCGGGCTGGGAACCCCTGCCCCGTGACCTGAGAGCCCCTGTCTACCCACACCCGGCATCGCGTGGCTCCCGAGGTCAGCCTTGGGGCTCGCTGTCCACACAGCTGCTCCTGTCACCCTCCCACACAGTCCACTGAGCTCTGATCTGGGCATTGAGGCTCCCAGTTAGGGGCCCAGTCGAGGCCAGCCCTCCTCTGTCAGCTTCCTGGGTCGCTCGAGTGCCATGTCTTCTGCAGGTTTGCTGTGTTCTGTCAGCAGCTGGTTGGGCTGCTCAGAAGGCCCCACGTCAGGTGTTCTAAGTGTGGGAGGCTGGGATGTGCCTCACAGAGGAAGCTGTGTGTCAGGTGGGCACCAGGCATGAGTGACAGTGATGGTGCCATCGACCACACTCAGTGCTGGGGCATCGGTGCCTTGTATGATGCAGGGTCTCACGAAGCCATGCAGAGCAGGGCCAAGTGCAGCCAGGGGAGGAAGCACAAGCCTTATCCTGATGCCCCAGATGCCCATCCCAGCCCAGCATCCTCTAACCCAGAATCAGCAGAGACCCTGGGAGTGGGAGCCCTGGAACAGAGAGAAGCAGCTTTGCACGGTGCAGCATGGCCACCACTTGCTATGCTCTATGGAACTCCGGGAGTCGAGCTAGGACATGACAGGACCCTGTCCTTGGGGTCCAGGTGAAGGAGCTGGAGAAGCCCCTCTTGCACTGGTGAGGGTGGTGCTGAGGTGAAGCACACACACATGAGGCACAAATGAGGTGCACACACATGTGGGGCACACAGGCGCACATGAGGCACACACGTGTGAAGCAGAGTGCTCCTGGGGCACCGGCTCCTGCCACACTGGCCATGGCTGGCCTGTCCTCTGCCTCCTCCCTCTTAACAGTGTGCGATTGGCACAGGCACCACCCATTGGCTCTGCATGTGGGGGCTGTCCTGGGTGCCGACAGGTTCAGCAGGACCCCTGCCCCACCCACTGGGTGCCTGAAGCCCCCTCCGGGGATGCGTACTTTGCAGGGGCAGAGCTCCCTGTGCCAGAGGCTGCAGCCCACCCAACACCCTGAATGAGACGTGTCTGGATGGTCGGGTAGAGGGCCTCAGGGTCACTCAGGCAGCATCGGCTTCCTGGGGCTGCCTTAGGGCTGTGCACTATGCATGTCTCAGAGCGGAGACACTTTTTCCAGTGAGAGTCCTCAGGAACACTGGCATCCCTGCCCCGCCCCTGCCCATGGCATGGCCTGGCCTCATCTGTCCAGGCACACCCGTGGTCTGTGGTGGCCTTGAAGCCCATGACGGAAAAGATGGCAACAGAGGCATACAGGGAGGTCATGCTATTCACCAGGGAGATGACCATGGCGTCCTTCTCACAGTTGTTCCTGCACATGGGGGCACTCAGGGCCTCGGGAGGGCCCCCACCCACTGAGCCTGGGCCCCTCCCCACTGCCTCACTCTACTCCTTGACCATTTGTGGAAAGACTCAGAGCTGTGCTCAGTGCCCTGTGGGCCCCAGACCTGCCCCAGGCCACAGTCAGGCTGGGCATGGACAAGCTAGGTGGAGCCTACCCCAGGCCAGCAGGTCTCACAGCACTGTCCCCAGCTCAGCCCTGGCTGGCTGGCACTGCATCGCCAGGGTGCCAAGCAAGCTGGGGCAGCTGCCCACCTGGGTGGGTTGTAGCTGGCAAAGGCGATGTGTCTACCGAAGGCCAGGAACCGGGAGAAGATCTGGGTGGCTGCATCCAGCCACACCCACAGGTTCTAGAGAATCTGCTTATCTGGAACATGAACACAGCAGATGCTGTTCCAAAACGTTCCCTGGCCCTTTTGGGTCATACCATAACCAGGTGTGACCTGCACAAATTCCAAGAACCATTCAGGACTTTGTGCCAGAAGGGAGCTTGCTTGGCATGGCAGCTGACACAGCTCCCCTATTCTGTGATGCAGCCAGCAAGCTGTGGCTTCGTCAGGCCCACGACAGAGTATGTCTGGCACTCGGTGGTGGGGCCTAGAACCAGAGCTGAGCTAACTCTAACCTGGGCATGCTCCCTGCCCTCTCCCACGTGTGGCTTTGGCCTTGTGAGGCCCCTAGGCAGGGGTGTTTCACCCACTGCCCCATTTGCCCACTGCTGGGTATCTGGGGAGACAGCCTCATGCCCAGGTGTGCAGCCGACTCCTGGTGGTGGTCAGCAGCCCTGGAAACCCCCTTGGATCCTGGACCAATGGAATGGTTAAAAGTGCGGCAGGCTCTGAGTAGAAGCCCCTTGGTCCTGTGTGCCACACCTGCTGGACGCTTCTGCCCCAGGTGACAGCTGATTTCTGCCGGCCCCTCCCCCACACTCCTACCTTGTCAGCACCTGGACTTCCTGCAGGTGCACCAGTCCACACACCCCAGACCAAAGTCCTTGCCCCAACCCTGCTGAGACCCTGAGGCCCTCCTCCTTTGCCCACTAGGTGCCCCCTGCCCCCTTCCACTTATGTTGGGGGTGAAAAGGTAGTGGAGCCCATGTGTGACACCAGGCAGCATCAGGCCTCTGACGAGGAAGATGGTCAGCACCAAGTAAGAGAACAGGGCCAAGAAGTAGATGGCCTGGGGGAGATGCCAGGTCAGATGCACAGTGGCCCTGCAGGAGTGGGGGAGGGGCCTTGCCCCATTGTGACCACTCACATGGCCCAAGGTGACCACACAGGCACGGTGCTTTGGGTCAAGCTCTGAAGGTGTATGGTCACACAGGCCCGGTGGGTCTGCTAAGGTGGGCACCGGCACTCGGGACAGGCAGGCCCCCTCCCCCCACCCCAGGCTGCCCCTCGTCCTGCCTTGGGTCCTCCTGTGCACACATCAGGCTCTCAGACCAGCCCCCTCTTTCCCCTGTCCTGGTGGCTCCCAGTCAGCTGTGGGCCAGGGCCGGCCCCATGTCCCCACACAGACCAAAGCCACAGGGCCTCCCCAGCACATTCCTAACAGGATGATCTGTGAGAGCCACAGGGTCTGGTCACTGGCTCTGTCCTCTGAGCCTCGTGGGAAAAGGCTCAGGCTGGTGGCTGCTGGATTGTGTGGGCCTCCCTGGTGCAGGGGATGTGAGGAACCCTGACCATGCCATGAGTGTTCAACACCCCCTACCCGTGTGCCCCAGTGGCCCCAAGGGAAGGCCCTGAGAAGCCAGTTGCCTGTGAGAGAAACCAGTGTCTGCTCTTTATCACATGTTTTAAGTAAGTGTAAGAACACGGCCAAGGCTTGGAGTGGAGTGGAAGGGAAAGGTGTGGGTGTTCCTGGAGGACAGTGCATGCAGGCCACTGCACGTGGGGCACACGTGTTGCCTGAAGACGGCCTGTGACAGGCCCTGAGATCCGGTACCAGCCAGTGGGCGCATGGCCTTGACTGGGGGATTCAGGTGCAGACCCCACCCATTGGTGGCTTGGCAGGGCCCAGGGAGGTCACAGCAGGGCCGTGAGGGGTGGTTCCAGCAGGAGCATGGGTTCTGAGAGCTGTGAGCCTCCTGTGTCTCTGCCCCCGGGGTGGTCCCTCACCACCCTGCAGCCACCCGGCTGCCTGAACCGAAGGCACTGCCCATCTCGGATCCCGAACCTCCAGACCATGAGCTACATGTGCCCTCCTTCCTGGTGCTGCTCTGGGATCCAGCGAGAGAAGTCTGACGGTGCCTCCGCCACACAGGAGGTAGAGTGGAGGCATAAAGAGCAGAGGAGGAGGACCAGACGGGGAACGGTCAGGAGGAAGAGGCAAACCTGAGCCGCCAGGGAGACGCTGGCTCTGAGTGGGGGCTCCTCAGGCCAGACCCAGTGGAGCAGTGGCTATGAGAGGCACTGTCCACCGAGATGGAGGAGCAGGGAGAAGTCACAGTGGCCACCAGAAGAGAGCCAGCATGGCTGCCTTGGCACAGAGTGCGGTTCAGGGCAGAGACTGTCACCAGGATGAGAAGCTGCCTGTGGGGCCCCGAATGTGCCTGCCCCACCCCCATGCCGAGCCAACACTGACAGCACGGGGAGGGGGCCTCGGAGCCAGAGGAAGCTGCTCTCACCTTCCCAGTTCTCTCAATGCCTCTGATGATGCACAGATATACCACAGCCCAGCAGATGACCAAGCAGACGAGCAGCCGCAACTGGACAGTGCCACTGTCGCTGATGTCAGCAGTGATGTCTGGCATCTGCTGGTACCAGAAGTAGCTCACGGCGCTGCTGCCCTGGCACTCCACCAAGAACCCTGCAGCCAGCGGTCCCATCACAGGCTGGCCACAGGGCCCAGGGCCCAGTGCATGCTCTGCCTCGAAAGCCAGCAGGGCCATGGGCTGGGCACCAGCATGACTGACCCTGCACTGAAACGGCCCCCACCCTCCAGCCCAGCCGTGCTCTCTCACTTTCCTCTGAGGCTGAGATGGGGAAGGGAGGCCCAGGGCCTGGTGTGTGAGCGGATGGGAATCTGGGTGGCTTCTGGGTCCAGCGGAGACCAGTGAACAGGAGAGGTCACCTGTCCACACTGGCCATGCCCTCACCCATCCTGTTGCCTTCCAGCAGGCAGCAGCTCCAGGGAAATGGGTGCTGGAAGGAGTTGAGGAAGTACCACAGCACCCAGGTGAGGATGGTGTTGTAGTACAGGCTGACCAGGAAGGACATCATGAAGCAGCCCAGTCTGCAGACAGAGAGGACAAAGCGTCACACAGCAGGGGAGGAGCGGTGCCACCCACGTGCAGAGCAGGTCCTCCTGGGAAGCTGAGAAGGGGGTGGCCTGCCTACGCTGCCCAAGTAGGGGGAGATGGCCGTCCGCACCCCAATGCTGCCCTGTGCAGGTGATGGCCGATGGCGAGCTCGATGTGGAAGAGTGGGATCCCCTCAAAGACCAGGGCGATGAAGTAGGGGATGAGAAAGGCCCCTGTCAGGACACAGGGGTCAGGGGCGGCCACCCTCTGCTCCCCATCAGGGCGCCTGGTGTACTGCCAGTGGCTAGCCCAGGTTCTGGCTGGGTGTGGTTGGCGTAGCTGCTGGCTGCATGCTCAGCCTCGTGGGAGAATAAGCCAGCTGGGCAGCACTGTGGGGCAGACTCAGAGGCCATCTGTGTGGCCAGTGTGGATAGGCAGAGTGTGTATGGCCAGTGTAGACAGGAGTGTGCCCAGCTAGTGTGGAAAGTGTGTAAGTGGCCAGTGTGGACAGGCAGAGTGGGCATGGTCAGTGTGGACAGGCAGAGTATGTATGGCCAGTGTTGACAGTGTGGACAGTGTGGACAGGCAGTGTAGGCATGTCTAGTGTGGACAGTGTATATGTGGACAGGCAGAGTGGGCATGGCCAGTGTGGACAGGCAGAGTGGGCACAGCCAATGTGGACAGGTGGAGTGTGCATAGCCAGTGTGGAAAGTGTGTATGTGGCCAGTGTGGACAGGAGGAGTGTGTGCAGCCAGAGTGGACAGGTAGAGTGGGCACAGCCAGTGTAGACAGGTGGAGCGGGCAAGCAGACACCTGGAACAAGAGCTGGCGTGAGGACAAGGAAGGGCCACACGCTCAGAAGACCCTGGAACTGCCCAGGAGCGAGGAGGGTGAGTGTGGCTGTGCAAGATGTAGGGGCACTCTTTACAAAATTCTGAGTGATGGGCTATGGGCACTGAGTGGCCAGGGTGAGACCACCCATCAGCGCAGCCCAGGGAGGAACAGGGAGTAAGAAGACAGAATGTTCCGGCATGTTTGGCCATGCTTGCCGCATTTGGAAACAGGTGCCATAGTAGCACATTGGGGCAGCCACTCCTCCCTCACCTGCATCTCTGATGAGAAGCCCCCTCCCCCGACCTCTGCGTCCCTGAGGCCCTGGCCCCTGGGGGAGTCTCCCCAGGTTCCTCACTGGAGAGGGTTGGGCGTCCCAGGCCAGGCCATCACATGGGGGCACTTGGGCAATAACAGTCCTGAGGGCAGCAGCCCCTGGCTGGTGCACACATGTGGGCCGCACAGGTGCATCCATGTGCTGTGACTGCTGGTGAGCCCGGGGTTCCTGTCACCCCGCAAGGAGCCTTGGGAGATGCCAGCTCCCACAAACGTGGACACCAGGGTGATTGCCCCCTGGAGACTGGCTCTACACTGAGGGGCAGCGCCACTGGGAATGGAGCTGCATGCTGGCCTGGGGCCCCATGTGCAGGCCCCTAAAGTCCCCAGGGCTCAGATGCCAAGGCTAGGCTCTTCCTGGGGCCCCACATGTCTGGCTTTTTGGGACAGTGGTGCTGCCCAGAGGTCAGGGATGGGGAAGGCCAGTCCCTTGGGTACCCAGATGTGGCTGGTGGGCTCACCTCCACTGTGGGTCTGGCACCTCCAGATGTTCCCCAGCCCCACAGCAAACCCCACGCAGCTGAGCTGGTACTGGAGTTTGTTGTCCCACTGGGGCCTCTCGTCCTCCCATGCATCCAAGGCTGGGTCTGGGCCAAGGTCCTGGGCCATAGTAGCCCAGTGTCTCTGGGAGCATCCAGACCACACCGCATCTGCACCCTCTGCTGGCCTAGAGCCCGAGCGTCCCCTCCATCATATCCTCCAGTTTATTTAAAGGAAAGCCGGTGGAGCCCTGTTGATTGGTAACCTGGGGCCTGGCCATGCCCGCATCCCTGGCCCCTTTCCCATGAGCGTGTCCAATGTCAGCTGCAGGCTGGTACCACCACAGAGAGAGCTGTCCCCGCAACGGCTGTGTGCTCCTGTTGGGGATGCTCAGGGGCACGGTGAGTTGGCTTTTAGTTATTTATCTGTAACAAGTGTTTTGATGTTGAGGTAATGAAGACTCATGCTCATTGGTGACAGGGTCAGAGGTCCCTGCTCCCCTCCCCCACCCTCGGTTTGCCAAGGTGGCCACGTCCTGTGAAGCTGAGTCAAGGATGCGGACACCTCAAGACCCAGAACATCCATCACCAGGGACCCCCACCCTCCACCCAGGACCCTGGCAGCCCCTGACCTCCCCATACCATGCAGTTCCCAATGGGGTTAGCAGATAAACGCTGTTGCCTGGCCACATGTGGCTGTGGTGGCTGTGGCTTCCCTGCTTCTGGGGCAGCATAGGAGGGGGCTTAGTCCTCAGGCTACACCTGTCTCCTGACACCTCGGGAGTCTGAACATGGCTTCCTGGCCAGTCCTATGTGGCCTGCACCAGGGGCTGCACCTGCTCCCTAGCCCAGTCTGGGGGCCTCAGAATGGAGCCCACACCCTCCCCAGAGCTACAGGAGTCCCTGGGGTGACCCCCACTGAGCACAGCAGGGACAGGGCCTTTGGGAGGCAGACAGTCCTGCCCAATGCCCAGCCTGTCCCGGCCACAGCACGTGGCTTTGTGGACAGCATCCTGATTGTAGCCCACGGGGGAGTGGAGCTGACCGCCAACCACACTGTCCCTGGGGGCACACTCGCCCGTCTGGATGCACACTCGAGAACAGTGGATGCAGTGGTTTATTTAGATGGTGACACTTGATGTCCATGAACCTGCCTGTCTGTCACGTTGACAAGGATGCCAAGCAGCAGCACTGTGCTCTGGAGGTGTCACACAACCGCCAGCCTCCTGGATGGCACACCTGTCTGGGCCATGCTAGGGGCACTGCAGGGCAGTGGAGGGGTGAGTGCTGAGTGGTCAGAACATGTCCAAGCTCCACCCTGCTCTGTGTCTGCTGTGTGCCGGGTAGCTGGAACTGCAGGACTGAAGTTTATGGCCGGGGTTTCTGGGAGGAAGGGGACCCCCAGCATCCCAGCCCAACTTGTGAGAATTCTAGAAAGTCCGCTTGAAGGGAAGCACCCAGGCTTTTCTGCGGAACGTGGAGGTGGCCATTTGTGGAAGCAGACGCCACAGGCACAGCTTGTGTGGGGCTGAGGTTGGTGCCAAGTCCCAGGGCCATCCACCCTGACACAGCCCTGGGCTCCAGGGGGGCCCGGAGGCATACAGCGTCCTTGGTGGCAGGGGCCAGGGCCAAGTTCCCCTGTAACCCTCTCTCCCAACATCTGGCTAACAATTCACAGTTAATGTCCCCGTAAGAAAACAGCTGATATCTTCCTCTGGCTGGGCCACTCTGAGCTGCACTCAGAGCATCTGTCCATAGCAGGCAGAAGGAATGATTAAATGCTGAGTATTCATTAAGCCAGGGGTGGTGGGGCCGGGGCATGGGGGGGTGTGGCCACGTCACCACAGGCTCAATGGGCTTCTGGTAAAAGGGCCCAAACCCTGACCTCGGGGGTCTCTAGATCAAGCATCTGTAGCTAGGGGGAGGGCACAGGGTGAGGGCTGGGAAATGAGAATGGCTGTAGGGGCTGAGTCAGCAGCCCACGCTCCAGGCTCCACAGCCGTCCATGGCAACCTGGGGTGCAGCAGGTGCAGCCTCCCCACCCCTCAGCTCTTGACTTTGGGGGACATACCCAGGGCTGTGTGGCATGCTGTACCGTGTTCATGACAAGGAGACTGGGCCTACATGGTACACGTGTGTGTCATGAACATGTAAACACAGGCACACATGTATGTGAACACACATGCACCTGGATATGTACAAACATGTACGTGCATACAAGCAGTGTGCATATACGTGTAAGCACGATGCACGTGTCCACATATACACAAAATATACAGCTACATATGTACAGACGCACGTACACACATACACATGCATATGCACACACTCATAAAACATGCACATGTATGCACACAGGCATATGTGCACACAATACATACATATCCAGGCATGCACACAATGCTGACATAACTCACATGTACACACACGTGTGCATAGACATGCATGCATATGGAGAAACATCACATACACACGAATGAATATACGCATGTACAACATACGTGTCTACACATTCAAGCCAGTGCACACACATATGAAATGCTCACACATACACATAAATGTGTGCATGCATACACTCACACACAGACACAGGCAGCCTGGGGCTGGGCCCCTCAGTACTTGAGGTTCCCATTCACAGAAGCCATGGACTGCGTGCTGACCAGGCCCTGTTGGTCGCCTGGCTGCTGGCAGTGGCCCCTGATGAGCTTATAGATGGCAAAGCAGGGGATGACAAGGCTGGGCATGCCAGCCATGACCACCACCACCATGTACACCCAGGGCAGGTACCTGACCTGCCGGGATTTGAGGAACTCCTCCTGGGGGAGAACCAGGCCAGAGGTGAGCACATGCAGGGCCTCTGCCCCAACCTGTGACCCTCCCCTGAGAACACCCACGGCCTCCGCCCTGACCTGCGACTCTCCCCTGAGCATACTAATGGACTCCACCCTGACCTGCGACCCTCCCCTGAGCACACACAGGGCCTCCACCCTGAACTGCAACCCTCCACTGAGCACATGCATGGCCTCCACCCTGACCTGCGACCCTGCCCTGAGCACACGTATGGCCTCCACCCCAACCTGCAACTCTCCCCTGAACACAGGCATGGCCTCCACCCTGACCTGTGACCCTCCCCTGAGCACACACAGGGCCTCCGCCCCAACCTGCGACCCTCCCGGCATGGGCGGCCCCAGGCACTCACATAGCTGGGGTCCCAGACACTGTAGGTGAGCTCCTTGCTGACTTTGACCATGAAGTAGAAGAGGAAGATGACCAGCATGATCTGGGGGCCGACAACCCACCACACGAGCTGCCAGAAGATGTTGGGCTTGTGCCCAATCATGAACTCAATGTCCTTGTTGAACCTGGAGACAGAGGCTGGGACAGTGTCGACTGACCTGGGTGAGACGCTGACTGCCTGCCTCGCCCTGCACTCCGGGGCTTTCACAGATGGATGTGTGGACATGTACAGTGCCAAACACAGCTGCACAGCTGTGGGGCCAGGCTCATGGCCAAACCCACACTGCATGATGTTACCAGAGCATGGCCAACCCTGTGTACCTTGGCCTACCCCTCAGCTGCACACCTGTACCTGCACACATGGCCTCTGCACACTTGGCCTGCACACACCTGTGCCTACCTATATCTGCACACACCTGGCCTCTGCACACCTGGTCTCCACATACCTGTGCCTGTACACCTGGCCTCTGCACTCCTGGCCTGCACACACCTGTGCCTGCACACCTGTACCTGTGCACCTGGCCTACACACACCTGGCCTGCATACACCTGTGCTTGCACACCTGTGCCTCTGCATGCCTGCCTGTACCTGTACACCTGGCCTACACACACCTGGCCTGCACACACCTGTGCCTGCACACCTGTGCCTCTGCAAGCCTGTACCTGCACACCTGGCCTGCACATGCCTGGCCTTCACACACCTGGCCTGCACACCTGTACCTGTACACCTGTGCCAGCACATTTGGTCTCAGAAGCAGCTCACCTTGATAGCTTCTCAGGCTGCTCTCTGGTGGCCACCCCACCCAGCAAGGTGAGTGCCCAGATGTCTGGCCAAGTGGGGGCTGAAGGCCCCCTCTGTGGGGAGCAACTCGGACTAGACTAAGTTACTGGAATTAAGACTTATTCTATGCATATGCTCTCCCACAATATGGCGCTGGGAGAGGAGTAAACAACTTCTACACAGCTGCCTCCAGTTCCACCAATAACCTGCAGGAGCTGATCCTGCTCCTGATTGGAGGAGAGCAGCGTACTCGGTGTGTGGGTAGCAGAGTTGGGATTGGTGGAAGAGGCCTATAAAGGAGGAGAGAGCAACACGCACCAGGAACATCTAAGGGGAACATCCGGATAACATCTGAGCAGCCCCCAAGAGAGCCGGCCGGCGGTGTGCCGCTCCCCCACGGAAGTGGGGAAAGTGGCAGGGGGAACCGCCCTTCCACGGAGGTGGAAGGATCGGCAGCCAACCCGGGAAGAACCAGCAGCAAACCCGGGAAGGGCCGAGCAGACCAAAGAACAGCGCAGGGTCCTGTGTCGTTCCCCCTCTTCGTGGAAAGGCCTGGAGCTCCAGGGAGATAACAGCCCCCCACTACAACATAGGTACCCCGGGCCGAGGACCCCACCCCTACTGCCCACCCACCCCTCGTTCCTCTGCTGCACTTGCACCTAGGCTGCTGTGGGGGACCCAGACCAAGGCTCTTGCTCGGCCATGTGGCAGAGGGCCTGCTCTTGCTGTGGCCTCCATGCTCATACACCCCAAGTTCTGGGCGGTCTCCCAATGCTGCTGTCAGTGCTCGCTCTGCATAGCTAGGTGTAAGAGAATCTGGAAGCCAGAGGGGCATGGACTTCCCCTGGGGGGCCCTGCGGAGCCCCCTCCCGGGACTCAGGGCTGCTGCTCTGCTGTCTGCCCTGTGCCCCCTGAGGCCAGCCCCAGCCCAGCTCCCTGCTGCCTCCTCCCTCGTACCTGTCAATGCCATACACGTAGAGGATCGTGAACATCTAGCAGAATGCAATGATGAGCAGGGGGATGGAGCCCGCATATCTGTCCAGCAGGGAGAGCCAGTACTGGCCAGAGTTCAGTGTGAAGATGAGGGCCAGGAGGTAGGTCCCCAGGCAGATGAGGCCTGCAGGGAAACAGAGCCGAGCAGGTCCCAACCTGTGGCCTGGTGGTAAAGGGACACAGCTGGGCCCCCCGCGGCACACACACCTGTGAGCAGCTCCTTAGGGCACTTGGCAGGGATGAGCTTGAGGTCCTGCAGTGGCACAGCCATGCCCTCCATGTTCCCAATCATGGACGACAGGCTCAGGCAGAACAGCATGAGGAAGATACAGCACGGACCACAGCAGCAACACCGGCATCTTGGTGAGGGCCTCAGTGAAGACAATGAAGGCCAGGCCCGTGCCCTCCATGCCCTGCATGATGGCACCCAATCACCCAGGGCCTGTCAGTCCCTGACGGCAACACTGGTCACCCTGTCAGCGCACAGCCCACTGACTGAACCACATCAAGCGAGAATGAGGCTGATCCTAGGCTGCCTGTTGGCTCCAGATACACGGGTAAAGCAGAACTGTGGGCCGGGAGGTGAGGGTGCGCGGGGCCCGGGCCCCTTCGGCAGGTGCGCCCTGCCCTGGCAGAGCCAGGAGCAGCTGAGGGCGCCTGGGCTGGGATGAGCAACACCAGCAGCCACCTGGGGCCCAGGAGGTGACACATAGCTGACAATAGGTGGCTCCACGTCCCGCCACCAAGCTTGGCACTGTGGGAGCCGGCCCGGAAGTGGTGACACCCCCACAACCTGGGGGCTCCTGAACAGAGAGGAGGCAGTGTGTGTGGAGCCCAGCAGCAGCAGGATGTGCCACGGCCAGCGTCGTGGCAACCAAGGGGAAGTGGATGGCAGCCCCAGGGAGTGACCTGAGGGGCCGGCGGGGGCGCTTCTGCCTCCCACCTGCCTCCGAGAGGAAGGAGTTCATGTCGTAGCTCTGGAACGTGAGCTGGGCGTAGTCCGTGGGGTCTGTGGCGTTCCACCAGCGCTGCATCTCTGCGAAGTTCTCCTGGGTTACGTTGCCCTCCGGCAGGTTGAAGGCATTGATGAGGGTCAGGAGGTTCCTTGGAGCAGAGCCAGGATGACGCTGGGCGCGGGGCCTTGCGGGGGCGGGACCATTCATGTGCTGAAGCAGTCGTCGTAGTGCTCGGTGGCGCAGAAGCCGATGATGGAGTAGATCACTTTGGCCACGTACACGGACGTGAAGCCATTGATGGAGATGACCACCGAGTCCATCTCGCAATTGTTGCTGTGGCGAGAGTGGCGTCATCCCACAGGGCAGAGGTCGGCAGAGGCACCACTGCCGGGCCCAGGACTGAGGGCCCAGGGCCTGCTGGGAAGTGGGCTGGGCGGGAGTCCACCTGTGCCTCTCCGAGCAGGTGCGGGCTCCGAGGACTCAGACGGCTGGAGGACTGTGCCCAGCATAGGAGCCCAGAGCGGGGACCCCTGGCCCTTGCACATCACGCTTCCCCCACCACAACCTACTGGCTCTGGGGCCCCCAGAGCAGCTGTCGCCCTTGGTTCTGGAGCAGGAGAGCCCTGGTTTCAAGTCCCAGCTGGGCCTCAGGTGCCCCTGGACCTGCCCAGCATCGGTACAGCTGACACACATGATGCCGTCGGCCATGGAGACCCGGCTGGACCCACAGCTCCACTCCCAGGCATGCGCCTGAAGGTTGGATCATTCCCAAGAGCCACAGAGCCCCAGGCACCTGCAGAGCAGCCACAAGGCCCTGCAGAGCAGCCTCAAGACTCTGCCGGCGCCGCGGCTCACTAGGCTAATCCTCCACCTTGCGGCGCCGGCACACCGGGTTCTAGTCCCGGTCGGGTCGCCGGATTCTGTCCCGGTTGCCCCTCTTCCAGGCCAGTTCTCTGCTGTGGCCAGGGAGTGCAGTGGAGGATGGCCCAGGTGCTTGGGCCCTGCACCCCATGGGAGACCAGGAAAAGCACCTGGCTCCTGGCTCCTGCCATCGGATCAGCGCGGTGCGCCATTGGAGGGTGAACCAACGGCAAAGGAAGACCTTTCTCTCTGCCTGTCAAAAAATAGAAAATAAAAAACAAAAAAAAGACTCTGTGGAGCTGGCAGGACAGGGAGAGTGGGTCACGGGGTGGGACTTGGGCGGGTGGGGTAGGGAGAATGTTCTGGAACTGGATTGAGGTGGTGGAGACGTGGAAGCCACCTGTCCTGCCACCCAGATGGAGCCTCTGTAAGGGCCAGCACCCGAGAAGCCAGGTGCCACAGGGTCAGCAGGGTCGCCCTCCTCATACCTCCCCCAGCACGCCCCCACCAAGGGCTGCCGTGCACGCTCTCGCGAGGGCGGCCAGGTCTCCAGGTCTGATGGGGAAACCGAGGCGTGGCCCACTTCTCGGCGCCCCAGGACCCCTGCACCCCCCGACTCACTGCACCGAGTTGTAGCTGGAGAAGGAGACGAGGCCGCCGAGGGCCAGCGAGAAGGAGTAGAACACCCGCCCGCCCGCGTCCAGCCAGGTGACCAGTTGGCCAGCTTGGTGACCTGCGCAGAACGAGAGCGCGGCGTCAGCGGGCGGGGGGTGGGCAGCGGGCAGTGGGCAGCGGCAGGCGGCACTCCCGGTGGGCGTGAAGAGGAAGGCGATGCCGGCGTCCACGCCCTTCAGCGTCAGGTTGCGGATCAGGAAGATGGTGAGCACGAGGTAGGGCAGCGTAGAAGTCATGTACACGCCCTGCAGCGGGGCAGGGAGGCGGGCTCAGGGCGGCCGGCGAGGGCGCGCCCTGCACTGCAGCCCCACAGCCACGTGCGGCGCCCGTCCCGCACCTTGCCCGTTGTCTGGACTCTGAGGATGGTGCACACATAGAGCACGCTCCAGGCACACGTGAGGCACAGCAGGATCCATCACTGCACCGAGCCCGTGTCGTTGATGGACGTGGATATGTTGAGCGTCTAGCAGTACCAGAATTAGTCCACGGAGGAGCTGCGCACACTCATCCGTGTAGCCTGCCAGGGCGCGGCCGTGACGCGTGTCGGCGGGAGCAGCACACGTGCACGCACCCGAGGCTAAGTGCTCCCGAGCTCCTGACTGCCTCCCTCTCCCTTGGCTGCCCTGGGGGGAGCGGAGTCTCAGGGCTCCCTGCCCCCAGCCCCTCCAGGACCCTGGCTTCGGCCCCAGGCGCAGCTCACCCGGGAGGTTCTGGTCCAGCGGGCACTGGCTCCAGGGCAGTCGGTCCTGGAAGGAGTTGAAGAAGTACCACAGGATCCAGGCGATGATGGTGTTGTAGTACAGCCCGACCATGAAGGACGCTAGCATGGCGGTGATGCCTGCGTGGGTGAGGGGGCTTCAGGGGAGTTTCCGTGCGTGGTGGGGCAGGGGCTCCTGCAGGTGCTTGCCTCTAACAGAACCAAGCATGAAGGGACCAGGAGAGGCAGCCAGGGGAGGCCTGGATCGTGGGCTTCAGGGCAGGGGCCTCCTGCCCCAGGAGCTTTGATCAGTGGACCCTGCCCCCTGCCCTGGCCGGAGGTCTGAGTGACCCAGTGCCCCGGTCACAGAGCTGGTCAATGAGTGACCCCCTGGGGCTGGCAGGGTGTGGAAGTGGATGAAGGCCACCTAAGCTGATGGCCAGCGCCCCCTTCTGGGCTCTTGCTCTGGGCAGGCAGGCTGTGCCCCTCCACTCTATGGATACTGCCCACACCCCCCAGGTGCCCAGGGAGGGGCCTACCTACACCCTTGAGGGCCCGGTGCAGGGTGCTCCACATGCCCACGGGCCCCTTGTGCAGCCTCTGCCTGATGGCAAACTCCAGGTACAGCAGGGGGATGCCCTGGAGGACCAGCAGGATGAGGAATGGAATCATGAAGGCCCCTGGGGAGGCAGCACCAGTCAGGGCAGGTCCCCTTCTGGAGGGGCCACGTAGGGGCTGTGCAGTGTCAGCCTGGTGGCCCTCCCAGTCCGCGACTGCCCAGGAGCCCCAGCGTGTGCGGGCAGCACTTGTGGAGCCGGGCAGGGCCAAGCCACCTTGCAGCTGAGTGACCGATCCATCATAGACTGGCTGCTGCCCCTGGAGCCGCCCCCCTGAGGCTCCCAGTGAGCTTAGCCAAGATACAGGAGCTCCATCGTCCATGTATGTCCAGCCCCAGACCTGACAGAACTGTGCACACGTGTGTGTGCATGCATGTGTTTTGCATGTGCTGTGTGTAGGTATGTGCATGTCAATATACATGTGTGCATGTATGCACATGTGTATTTGTGTGTGGGCATGTGTATTTTGTGTGTATGTGTGCTTGCATGTGAGTGCATGTGTGTGCAGTGTGTGCATGTGTGCACATGTGTGCTTGTGTGTGTGTGTGTGTATACTACCGAATTTGGCCCTCAGTGTCTGTCAGGCCCCCTGGTTGTGCCCTGTGTGTGCTCCATGAGAACCACATTGATGGGAATTCTTCGCAGTCCAAAGACAACACCAAGGTGGTTGTTTGGCCAGAGGGTGTGGGGCCCACAGCCCACTCCAGAGGGCCTGGGTTTGAGTCCAGCTCCACTCCTAGTTCCAGCCTCCTACTGACAGCCACCGGTGAGGTGGCTCAAGGACCTGGCTCCCCGGTGCCCACGTGGCTTGGCATTCAGGGAGTAAACCAGCAGGTAGAGCTGTCTTTCAAGTAAGTTAGTTAAGTAAAAAAACACGCAGCACCAGGGGACAGTGGCAACCTCTAGTCGGTGAGGAAATGCTGGTGCGTTCTGACCTCAGGGATTCTCACCCAGGAACCCAGAGAGCAGCCAGACTCTGCTCAAGACATCACCATCAGCCGGCGCTGTGGCTCAATAGGCTAATCCTCTGCCTTGTGGCACCGGCACACCAGGTTCTAGTCCCGGTTGGGGCTTCGAATTCTGTCCTGGTTGCCCCTCTTCCAGGCCAGCTCTCTGCTGTGGCCAGGGAGTGCAGTGGAGGAAGGCCCAATTCCTTGGGCCCTACACCCCATGGGAGACCAGGAGAAGCACCTGGCTCCTGCCTTCGGATCACCACAGTGCGCTGGCCACAGCGCGCCAGCCACGGTGGCCATTGGAGGGTGAACCAATGGCAAAGGAAGACCTTTCTCTCTCTCTCACTGTGCACTCTGCCTGTCAAAAAAAAAAAAAAAAAAAAAAAAAAAAAAAAGACATCACCATCACTCAGATCCGGACCAGCGAGGGCCACGTCTCAGTAGATGAGGGCCGAGCAGAGTGCCCGTCCTAGAGCTAAGCCCAGGTATTCCGAGACCCAGCCCCCACCCTGCAGAGCAAGGCAGCTGTCCCCCAATGGATGGACAGATGGACAGAGGAGCAGAGGAGTTCCGTGCTTGGGCCTGGGTGCTGTGTGACATTAGTGGATGCCAAAGGATGCCTGTAGCCCTTACTCGCAGGAGGACCCCAGAGACAGCAGAGCAGGGCTGCCTGGGGCGGGGCCTGGGAGTCAGTGACAGATGGGCACCCAGCTTTGGGCTGGGGAGATAGAGCCCTGGAGAAGGTGGCAGAGGCAGCTGCACATGGCCCCACCCGCTGCCTCTGCTGCACACAGCACCATCAGCTGCACACGGCACTGCTGCCCCTACTGCACATGGCACAGTCTGCGGCCAGCTCTGCCTGCCCAAGTCCAAGGTCCCCCCATCTCAGGTTCCTCGCTTCCCCCACCCTCCTCACCATAAGGGGATGCTCCTGGCCGTCCCTGGGAGCTCTGGCCTGAGACTTCTGGGAAGTGACCTCTGAATGTGGATGACATTGACCTCATTCTGAAATTACAGGAATTCAGGGCTGAGCAGGAACAGGAGACTGACCAAAAAGTTCAGTTTGTTGGGTTGTATGTGAACTCGAAGGAGAAGTCCCCACTGGCGCGAGTCAGCATGAGGCTGGGACGACCCCGAGTGGAGGCCTCAGGCCATCACGGCTCACACATGTCCAGTGGGCTGCGAGAATGGCCTGCACAGGTGAGCCCCCACCTGAAGTCCACAGGTGCCTCCCAGGCCCCGGGCGGGCCAAGGTGGCCCCCTCCCAGCTGGGGGCTTCACTGGGAAGGAGGCACACAGCAAACCACACAGCCAGAAGCCTGGATGCCAATGGGCCCCACACCTGACACCCGGTGCTTGATGTCTCGTCCCTGGACATGGCACAAGATAACCTCGGCCTGCACTGAAGGCAGCACCCAGGGGCAGGAAGCAGAGGCACTCCCTGTGCCACACAGGGAGGGGTGGAAATGAACTTCTGTGTCATCAACATTCTAGAACAGATCTCTCCCCATGGCCGCTTAACCACTTGTCCGGGCTGTGCCGAGTCACACCGCCAGCATGCCAGGTCAGCCAGGGTTCTCTGGAAGCGTCCTGGTCTCCAGTGCTGGCCTCCCCGACCTGGCCCCACCTCTGGCGCTCCCAACGCCATGGTCTGCAGCTTGCTCCAAACCTGGGCAGAACCCGGGGGAGCAACCACAGAGCACCTGCTGGGCCTGTGCCCTCAACTGCCGCCCAGTGCGCCCCGAGAACCAAGTGTGAGGAGCGTGGGCACCCAGCACCCCTGTGTGGGGAGAGGCCTCTGCCTCCCAGCTGCCGCGGCCACAGATGTTTAGCTGCTCCCCTGGAGTTGTTTTCCGCCTGTACCCGCAATGAACTCTCGTTCCAGCGTTTCTCTGCATATCTCGTGAGGTGAGTGGGTGTCTGTCAAGTCTCCCGCCGCTCCCTCGGGAACCGCCTCGTGCCCCTCACCGGCGCCTTGCAGGGTTAACACATTCACTGGGCAGAGACTGCCTCCTTTGTGGCGTGCCACTGTACCACCGGGGCTGCAGCAGGGGTGGCCTTAAATCTGGCCCGTCCTGCCTTGGCACCCCGCAGTTATTCGGTCTCCTTCCGGCCATGGCCTGAAGCCCTCGGCCACGTGCGCTGGACAGCCAGGTGCATCCTGAGCTCCGGGACACTGTGAGTTTACTCATTTGTAAACATTACTAGATTTCCCACATTGGCAAGATAGCAATACTCCCAAGATATCAGGCGTTATAGTTATTTGAAAAGAAATCTTGTCAATCAGGCTACTGCCAAAAACAGAAAAAGGTTCAGAACCAATGGCTGGCATTGTGGCACAGTGGGTTAAGCTATGAGTTGTGATGCCAGATCAGAGTGTTGATTTGAATCCTGGATCTATACTTGACCTAGCTCCCTGCTAATGCACCTGGGGAAGCAGTGGAAGATGAACCAAGTATTTGGATCTCTGCCACTCATATAGGAGATCCAGATGAAGTTCCTGGCTCCTGGTTTCAACTCAGCCCAGCTCTGGTTGCTATAGCCATTTGAGGAATGAACTAGTTGATGAAGCTTGATAACTCTCTCTCTCTCTCTCTCTCTCTCTCTCTCTCTCTCTCTCTCTCTCCCCCCTCTCCATTTCACTCTGTCACTCTTTCAAATAGATAAACCACTAAAAAATACAAAAAGAAAAATCACAATATTTAAACTAAATGCTTAAAAGCATTAATTAAGTTGATCATCTGACCATAAAAAAGCAACTGTTAGCAGAGCAGTAAATATAGGAATGTCCCTATTATAGTTAAGATTGTCTATAATGAACAAAAACAGGAAAATTAACATGGAACATTGAAAGCTCTTTTCTCAAGGGCCAGCACTGTTGTATAGCAGGTAACGCCACCACCTGCAGTGCCGGCATCCCATATGGGCACCAGGTTTGAGTCCTGGCTGCTCCGCTTCTGATCCAGCTCTCTGTTATGGCCTGGGAAAGCAGAAGATGGCCCAAGCACTTGGGTCCCTGCACCTGAGTGGGAGACCCAGAAGAAGCTCCTGGTTCCTGGCTTCAGATCTGCCCAGCTCTTGCCGCTGTGGTCATTTACGGAGTGAACCAGCAAATGGAAGACTTCTCTCTTATGTCTCTGCCTCTCTGTAACTCTGCCTTTCAAATAAATAAATAAATCTTTTTTTTTTTAAAAAGAAATAAAGCTCTTTTCTCTGGCAGCAGACCCATGTGAAATGGCCTCCTTCCAGTCTCTCTTTTCAATATTGTACTAAAAGTGTAATCAGGGAAATGAAACAATGAAATTTAAACACTGAGTGTAAAGATGAATTTTTTAGATTTATTTATTTTTATTTGAAAGGCAGAGTTACACAGAGGAGAAGTAGAGAGAGAGAGAGGTCTTCCATCTGATGGTTCACTCCCCAGATGGCCACATCAGCCGGCACTGTGCCAATCCGAAGCCAGGAGCCAGGAGCTTCTCCCAGGTCTCCCATGTGGGTGCAGAGGCCCAAGGACTTGGACCATCTTCTACTGCTTTCCCAGGCCATAGCAGAGAACTGGATCAGAAGTGGAGCAGCTGGGTTGAACTGGTGTCCATATGGGATGCCTGCGCCACAGCGGCTGGCCCCAAAGATAAATTTTTAAGTAACAAAACTATCTATACAGAGATAATCCTAAAACTGATAGGAGAACTAAGCAAGAATCCTGGGTACAAGATCAACTTATACCATCAATGGGGTTACTATATATCACTAAGAAACAAATAGAAATCTATTTTAAAGGAAAAAGATGCAGACTAGAAGCAAATGAGTCTTTGCAGTATCTTTAAATATTCTTCAAAAAAAATAAAAAGTACTGAAATGACAAAAAAGAGAAGTATGCCAAGAATATGATGAAACTGAAAGGCTCAAGATTTAGTAAATGTTAGTAAATTGTGACTGTGATGCTAAGTTCTAGGTCACAAGATCCCAGCAGGATCACAGACATGGTGGGGATTGAGGGATCTCAGGTGGAATCATCAGGGACATGACAGTACAGGCTGCTGTCAAGAGAGCCAGCCCCAGGAGGATGAGGTAGCTCTAGACTTGAACTGAATGCCCCCCAACAGAAACTGCCCAAAGGACTACCCCTATGCTAGGGCAATTCTGATTGGTTGAATCTTTTCTGATGTCATGCATAATCGCCAGCTGAGCAAACTGTCCAATCAGGTATGCTGAGACAACACTGCAGTACCATATGGGATCTTTGATCTTGGTGTTGCCAAACACAGCTTCTCTAGTCTGCTCCCAAGAGAGGCCCTTGGTGGCTCAGCCTTTGCTGCTCTGTGAATTCCCCTCACCACAGGAGCCATCAGAGGATGCCCAAACACCTCAGAAGCTGAAAAATGGAGAGTATGTGGAAACAACCCCCTCAAGCTTTCAGGATGTGAGCTGAGCTGGCAGCTGGGATTATGAGTATCCTCTCTCATCCCTGCATTTAGTTTCCTTGGCTCAGTCCTAGAGCCAATCTTGCCAAATTGTGTTGTGAGGATGAGCAAATTCTCAGGGAGAATACAGACTTCATCATGTATGGAAGAGAAGCTGTGACATATAGGGTCCTCTCTCCCTCCTTTCTCTCCAGGGGTGACCTGATTACTCTTAGTTGGGAAATAGGTCATCAAGCCCACAATCCAATCCTCTTAGCATAGCCCTTCCTCAGGGTCTGATGCTGTTTTCTGTTGCTAATAACACAGTACTATAGAGTTATGGTGTAAGTTATAAAAAAGTAGCTTTATTTGGCTCAAATCCAAGATTGGGAGCAGTCTATGGTTGCAGTGTTCTTTTTGACTGAGGCCTAGATGTGGCACAGAGGCTATGTGGCCCAAAAAAAGGAATGTAGGAGAGGCCAATCCAAAGTGACTTTTTAAAAATATATTTGCTGGGCTGGAGCTGAAGAGTAAGGAGCAAAGCCTCCACCTGTGGTGCTAGAATCCTATATGTGTGCTGGTTCATGTCCCAGCTGCTCCTCTTCCCACAAACCCCTCTGCTATAGCTTGGGAAAGCAGTAGAAGATGGCCCAAGTGCTTGGGTCCCTGCACCTGCATGGGAGACCTTGGAAGAAGATCCTGGCATTGAATTGCTGCAGCTCTGGTCATTGTGGCTATATGGGGAGTGAACCAGTGGATGGAAGACCTTTCTCCCTGTTTTTCCCTCTCTCTATCTGTAACTCTGCCTCTCAAATAAATAAATAAATAAAATATTTAAATAAAGATATATTTCTTTACTTGAGAGGAAGAGTTAAGATACACACACACACACACACACACACAGAGTGATCCTCTATCCACTCACTGCTTCATGCCCCAAGTGGTCAAAATGACCAGATCTGGATGAGGCCAATGCTGAGTCTGGAATGCCATCCCCATTTCCACATGGGTGCTCGGAGGCAAGCACTTGGGACATCCCCTGCCACCCTCACATTAGCAAGGAACTACATCAGAATTGGAGTGGTCAGTACTTGAACTGGCACCCATATGGCTTGCTGGCATTGCAGGTTGCAATTTAACCCATTATACCACAAAGCCAGTCCCCCAAAGTAATTTCTATAGCAGACCTCTGGCAATAACTCATTAATCACATGAAAAGACTTATACTAATCACCTCTTATTGATGTGGTGAAGATTAGATAGGTAATTTTAAATGACCTCGAAGTCATACCTAGTTCACTTTGTGTTTTCATATTCATTTTCCTGTCAATCAGGGGACCCCTCCCCAGGAAGTACCTCCTCTTACCCAGGATATGGGGGTTGTACCATGTAAACATTTGCATTTTTCTTTCTTTTTTAAAAAGTTTCATTTATTTACTTGAAAGCCAAAGTTATACAGAGAGAGAAGGAGAGGCAGAGAAAGAAAGAGAGAGAGGTCTTCCATCCGATGGTTCATGCCCCAGTTGGCTGCAACGGCTGGAGCTGTGCTGATCTGAAGCCAGGAGCTAAGAGCTTCTTCCAGGTCCCCCATGCAGGTGCAGGGACCCAAGGACTTAGGTCATCTTCTACTGCTTTCCCAGGCCATAGCAGAGAGCTGAATGAGAAGTGGAGCAGCCAGGAGATGAACTGGCACCCATATAGGATGCCGGCACTGTGAAATAGGCAGACATACAGGCTAAAATTGATTAGATTTGTGAACTAGAAGACCACGCCTTCACCACACCCCTGTGTGACCTCATGCCCCTAACTGATGCCTTTGCCACACTCCTGTGTGGCCTCATTCCCCTACCTGGCCACACTTGGGTGCCCACCAGCCAATCAGGTTAATTAACCACTCTCCTTTGGAAGTGGGTTAAAAGATGGGACATGATGTGGCCTGGCCCTCTCTTCTTCCCTGGACTCTTGCCAGGAGAGGGCTGGCTGTAGCCCTGCGCCACCAGGGCACATGGCCCTTGGGCCATGTGCTCCAGGCTTCCTGGCCTAGATGCTCTTCCACGTGGCTGGTTCCTGGTGCTTGGTATAAACCCCTATTTACCTCTCTCTCTTAAATACAGCTCTCACTCTCCTATGCATCTTTCTTACGAAGTAAAAGCTTAAAACATACCATGCTGCCTTGTTTATCTGTGCCAATATTTAGAATTCTTCTCTAAATAATAGACAAGAACCCTCTTGGGCTTATTAATATTGGGGATTTAGTAACAAGCCCATGGTGAAATCGTATGGCACTCCAAATTCTGGTAGCACATGTGGCACCCCAGAACTTTAAGGGCCACATTTTTAGTGTAGATTTTAGGGGGTCTTCTCCAATTTCAACTGCAGGCAGCAGCTTTACCCGCTACGCCACAGCATGGGCCCCAACACTTCCATTTTTCTAAGAGTATAAAAAGCTAGGAAGAACAGAAGTTCTCTGTCATCCACCTAGACTCAGGAGGAGCAGAGCAGGCTATGATAATTCTCTTTCTTTGGCCCCATTCTTCCTAATTAAGCCCTTTTGGGTGTGTATATGTTTCTCACTTTGTAAATAGTTTATCACATTGCATGCTGTGTTTGGGCCTGTATTTAGTATTCTTCTCTAAGTAAAAGCAAGAACCTGGAAAGTTAATTTAGGCCCTATACCTAGTCCATAACATTATAAGATGTCATCTAGCTCTATTTCCTAATAATTCATTATTGGGATTTGATCTCCCAATGACTTTCAGAGTGGACAAAACATGATCAATCCATAGCATTAAGTCTGGCTATAAATGCCTATATATCCAGATATTTTTCCATATTACCAATTGGCAACTTTCTCCTCTAATACTTCCAAAACTATCAACTATTTTGCTCTATGACACACTTCATTCAGCTCCAATGTGTTAGGTAGGAAATTAAAAATTAGCCTATGCATGTAAGAGGGACCTAAGGGACACAAGGCACCACAGAAGGGAAAGCAATGCAGCAGCCCTTAGCAGCCTCAGAAGCACACATTGGAAGCTGCCTAGTATTTTCCACCATAGAATACTACTACTACCCTGATAACATTACTGGTGGTCCTAGCCTTCTCCCAAGATAAGTTCCCCAGAGGAATCTCCTGGTACCATCTGAGCTACCAATCTAATAACATTCAGTAATAAAACCTTGGGAGCTAGTTTACCTGTTTCATATCTGGCAAGTCCTTTGCCCAGAAGAGGGAAGGAGAAAGAAAAGTGGTAGGAAGAACTGGATCCCAGGGACCAGTGTTGTGATGTAACAGGTTAAGCTTCCTCCTGTAATGCCAGCATCCTATAGGAGCACTAGTTTGGGTCCCAGCTGCTCCATTCCCAATCCAGCTTCTTGATAATGCAACCTGGGAAAGCAGCAGAAGATGATCCAAGTTCTTGTGCCTCTGAACCTACATGAGAGACCCACATGAAGCTCCTGGCTCCTGGCTCCTGGGTTTGACCTGGAGCAGACCCATCCTTGTGGCCATTTGGGAGTGAACCAGAAAATGGAAGATCTCTTTATCTTTCCTCTCTTCGTAATTCTGCCTTTCAAATAAATGAAATATTCTTTAAGAAAAGAAAAAAGGAAAAAATAATGGGACCTCATTTCCTTATAAGCCCCAGTCTGAATACAGACTCAGTGCTCAATTCTTGGCTGAGCCACCTGTCTGGCCTATAAGTTGTATTCTCCACACTAATCTATGCAACCTTGCTTTCCCAGTCTGAATAACTGGGCACCCTCTCATATTCTTTCTGGAGAGCTGTCCATCCCCATTCTATCCCAACACATATGCTACATTGCTTACAACTCTTCTGTACCACATCTGAATTCTTTTCTTTCATGACAACAAGAACATTTCCCACTCATCTTTGCTAAAATATATCTTGTCATTTTTCCACAGGACAATCAGTAACTCTTTAAAAGTTGTTTTTCTGTTTGTGAACATTTCACATTAGAGGAAAACAAGCAATCTCTATCTGACACACCAGTCTTAAAATGCTTTGTGCTGGAGTGCATGCTTGTAGAAGGGGTTAAGATGCCACTTGGAGACCCACATCCCATGAGTCCCTAGTTTGATTTTTTTTCTTTACTTCCAATCCAGATTGCTACTGTTGAATATCCAGAGATAAAGGAGGTAATGGTTCAAGTACTTCAAGTACTACCATCCATATGTTAGACCCAGATTTAAGCTTGGCCCAGCCCTAGTTCTGTCACTGGAGGGAAGGCTGTGGAAGCTGTGGAGTTCTTGTCTTCACCCAAGAAAGAATTCGGGCATGAGACAGAAAGTGGAATGATAAGGCTTTTCTGGGGATAGGGCACCCATCAGATGGCAGAGAGAGAGTACCCAGTCACTCGGACTGGGGGAGAGTGAGGTTACATGGTTGAATGGAGAGAATACACCTGCACACAGGTCAGGCTGGTGACTCAGCAGAGAGGCAGAGAGCTGAGTGCACAGTCTGTTTGGACTCCCTAGGTTTTTATGGGAGTCTTTTTAACCACCTCCCCCATCCTCCATGACAAAGGATGGAGAGTCCTGGAAGAAGAGTTTGTTGGATGAAAATTAGCAAATTCCTCCCCAGATTTGCTGGCACCCGGCCAGAGTAGGGGGACTTCCTAGGTTTTATTGCCCCAAGTTACCAGGTCAGGTAACCCCTTTGGTCCTAAGGAGAGGAAATTCTCCCAGGAGCTTTCCTTGAGGGAAGGGGTGGGACCACCTGGGAGGTTATCAGTGTCTGAGCAGGACTTTGAAGTGCAAAATGCTGGGCTTCTGGAGCTTCTGCAGTAGATGCTGGTATTCAGGACTTTCTCATATACATATAGGCTAAATTTCTGACTTGCTACCTAACAGTTCTTACAGGAATTTGGGGAATGAACCAATGAATGAATGCTCTCTCTCTCTCTCTCTCTCTCTCTCTCTCTCACTAGCTCTAGACATTTGAAATAAATAAAATAAATTGCTTTTCAAATCTTTGCACATCTCCTTTTACTTATTTTAATGGTAGACATTTTATCAGAATGTCTTTTGTTTTAGGTTCCCCTGGGAAATTTTACAGGATGCTGTCTTCTCAACACACCCTTCAATCTCCTCCTTGTCCTGGGCTTCAAAACTGCCTGTAAGTGATAACCCAAGATTCCCACAGTGGCCAAGTCTTTTGTAGTGTGAAGTGACTGTCAGCCCCTGAGTTACTCTCTGGGGGTCTTTCTTCATTGGAGACAGCAGGGTTAAGAAAGTCTTTTCATGGGAGCACCTGATCCCCTAAGACAGAGGAGGGGGGAGGGCATCTACTCTTTTTCTACATTTACATATAACAGCACTGTACTTTCCTTTCTTCCTTTCTGACCTTGGGACAAGCCACACATTTACACATCTATAATTAACAAAAACTAAGTTTCAGGGAGCTGACCAAAAAAAGAGCCCAGATAAGAAAGGAATTTGTGACAGGCCATTGGGTTTGCACTTGATCTCACATGAAAGAGATCTCAGACCACCCAAAAACCTGTTTAATTGTGTTCCCAGGCTCTCCCTTTTCTTGTAAAGGCCATGTAGTTAACATGCAAGCAGGAAGAGGTCTTTGGCACCACAGAGTTTGTGGCCTCTGCTGGCCACACTAATAAACTTCCTGCCTCCTGCATCAACTCTCATTTCTGATGTGTGCAGACTGCTTGCAGTGAGCTGACTCTGAGGCAGCCAAGGAGCTGCAAAGAAGTCTTTCTCTTGGGGATTCTCCCTTCTTTCCCCTGCCTTGGAATCTTGGGAAAGCTTCTTGGGACAGGGAAACTGTGTTAGGAAACTGGTGCAGTTGTAGCCAGGTGGCCGCAAGGCCCAGCTACCTGAGCCAGGCTCCACCCCCATCCTAATGGGATTCGCTGCTCCTGCTTCCCTGTCCGCCCTCAGGCAAAGTATTAAAAGGGCCTGTTCCTGAACATGTGCTCTCTCGGTTCTTCTCTCTTAGCTCGCCTCTCCTGCTCTCTGTTCTCCTCTCTCCTCCTCTCTCTCTTCTCTCCTTGCTAGCTCCTCTCCTCTCTGTTTCTTTCTTATACTCTCTTTCTCTCTCTTTCCCTTTGCCACCCCTTCACTCTGGTCTGTTGGGGGTTCCCCAATAAACCCTTTCCCTTACTCTGGTGTTCGGTGTGTTTTGCGACGGCTAACATTAATATATAACAAACTGTGCTTGTGAGGGAGTCAACAGGATGTGAGACTGGGTCAGGTTCCTCTTTTTCTATCATTTGGGCTTCACATCATTTGAACCTAGCTTGATTGTTTTGGTACCAGTCAGTGGGGATAGGATTCTAAGACTATTACCTCAGGCCCTCCACAAGGAAGATTTGGGTTTGAAGATCACTATGTTTGTGTGAAAATTTCTTTGGTGAAATATGGGAGAATCAACTGTAATTGCATCCAAAATCCTAAATGATTAGGGTAGTCTATAGTTATGTCCCTACTGACTATGAGAAATTGATGATACTGCTCATGTTATATTCTAAAGAATGAGGTGGCCCAGGGGTTCCCCATGATCTCTTAAAAACAGTTATAACTTTCCACAAGAGCCCCTGAGGTAACTGACAGTGGGGAATAAGAATCAAAAATAATGCAACACAAAGCATTTCTGTAACTATTAGAGTGACAGCTGAATCTGAAATGAACACATAATTTTCTGTACAGGTGAAAATGTTCAACTCCTTTACTGAAACTAAAGTTATTTTCTAAACTAACTGCACAAGTGCTTTTTTTCCTGCTGGTTGCAACTGAAAAAATTTTATGAATAATTAAGGTTACTAAGGGCAATAAATAATTCTAATCAATCAATAATTTTAAAAAGAGATAAAGATTTGAAAAAGCTATTACAGAAACTGCTTTATTTATTTTTTTAAAGATTTATTTATTTGTTCAAGAAGTGGAGTTACAGACAGAGAAATGGAGAGACAGAGAGTAAGATCTTCCATCCACTGGTTCACTCTCTCAAATGGCCGCAAGGGCTGTAGCTAAGTCAATCCAAAGCAGGAGCTTCCTCCAGATCGCCCATGTAGGTGCCAGGGCCCAAGCACTTTGGGCCATCTTCTATGGCCTTCCCAGGAGGTAGCAGAGAGTTGGATCAGAAGTGGAACAGCTAGACTCAAACCTGTTGGTGCTAAAGGCGGAGGCTTAGCCCACTATGCCACAGCACCAGCCCTGACAGAAACTGCTTTTTTTAAATTTTTTGTTTTGACAGGCAGAGTTAGACAGTGAGAGAGAGAGAGAGAGAGAGAGACAGAGAGAAAGGTCTTCCTTCCATTGGTTCACCCCCCAAATGGCCACTAGAGCTGGTACGCTGTGCAGATCTGAAGCCAGGTGCCAGGTTCTTCCTCCTGGTCTCCTATGCAGGTGGAGGGCCCAAGCACTTGGGCCATCCTCCACTGCCTTCCTGGGCCACAGCAGAGAGCTGGACTGGAAGAGGAGAAACCGGGACAGAATCTTGCGCCCTGACCAGGACTAGAACCTGGGGTGCTGGCGCCGCAAGGTGGAGGATTAGCCTAGTGAGCCATGGTGCCAGATAGAAACTGTTTTATTATTCTGTCTTATGGTATATGTGTTTCATATGTATGCGTGTGCATATGTTCTATGTTGCACCTACATGGTAAAAATTCCTTAAGAGCTCTATTTTATGTGACATACATCAGTGATGACTCACATAAATTAAAACTATTAAATTAATCCAAATATATTTTGGCTTATGTGACACCTTATATTGTTTCAAATTTGTTGGTAAAAACAAACTAAAGATGTTTTCAGAGCCATTAGTATTTTTTTTTGCTTGCAAAAGGTATACTTGTTTTTTCTTAGATACTTTAAAATAATGTATAATTTTGACCTAAGAACAATAGTGCATAAAAGGTGTGATTCAATGTTCCTTATTTCATTTGTAAGAAGTATAATTTAATTTAGTTTCTTTTTGTTTTTAAAGATTTACTTATTTACTTGAAAGGTAGAGTTGCAGAGAGTAAGAGGCAGAGAGAGAGAGGATCTTCCATCCGCTTGTTCACTTCCCAAATGGCTGCAATGGCAAGAGCTGGTCCTATCCGAAGCCAGGAGCCAAGATCCTCTTCTGGTTCTTCCACATGGTCACAGGGGCCAAAGCACTTGGATCATTCTCCACTGCTTTCCCAGGCACATTAGCAGGGAGATGGATCAGAAGTGGAGCAGCTAGGATTCGAACCAACACCCATATGGGGGGTGCTGGCACTGCAGGAGGTAGCTTTACCCTCTATGCCACAGAACCAGGCTCTAACTTAGTTTCGTTTCGTTTCGTTTCGTTTCGTTTCGTTTCATTTCATTTCATTTCATTTCATTTCATTTCATTTCATTTCATTTTTTGACAGGCAGAGTGGACAGTGAGAGAGAGACAGAGAGAAAGGTCTTCCTTTTGCCATTGGTTCACCCTCCAATGGCCGCTGCGGCCAGCGCACCATGCTGACCCGAAGGCAGGAGCCAGGTGCTTCTCCTGGTCTCCCATGGGGTGCAGGGCCCAGGGACTTGGGCCATCCTCCACTGCACTCCCTGGCCACAGCAGAGAGCTGGCCTGGAAGAGGGGCAACTGGGACAGAACCACACACCAATCGGGACTAGAACCTGGAGTGCCGGCACTGCAGGTGGAGGATTAGCCTAGTGAGCCGGGGCGCCAGCCACTCACTTAGTTTCTAGAATTGTTCTTTGGCAAGACATGACTTCAAATTATAACCATGCTTTTTCTTTTTAATATCGTAGTTTCTTAAAAAAATCTACAATTATTAAAATAAGTTAGTAAACACAAAAGTAAATATTTTCAAATTCATATACTGTTGGTTTTTTAAAATATACAAAATTCATTGGGCCTTTTAGTAAATATTTTCATAAACTGTTGATATATGACAAACCATTTTAATTACTTTTAAGTAACTATGCTAAAATACTATATTTTCTGCAGCCAAGGCTGTGGCATAGTGGGTAAAACTGCTGCCGGCAATGCCAGCATCCCATTTGGGCACCAATTCAAGACCCAGCTGCTCCACTTCCAATCCAGCTCTCTGTTACTGGTTGGGAAAGCAGTAGCACATGGCTCAAGTGCTTGTGCCCCTGCACCCCTGTGGGAGACCTAGAAGAAGCTTCTGGCTCCTGGCTTTGAATCTGCCCAGCTCCGGATGCTGTGGCCATATGGGGAGTGAACCAACGGATGGAAGACCCAGAATGCTGATCCCGTTTAGTTTTTTTTTTTTTAATTTTTAAAAGATTTATTTAATTTTATTTGAAAGTCAGAGTTACACAGAGAGAGGAGAAGCAGAGTTCTTCCATCTGATGGCTCACTCCCCAATTGGCTGCAGCATCTGGCACTGCGTCGATCCGAAGCCAGGAGCCAGGAGCCAGGAGCTTCCCCCAGGTATCCCGTGCGGGTGCAGGGGCCCAAGGACTTGGGCCATCTTCTACTGCTTTCCCAGGCCATAGCAAAGAACTGGATCAGAAGTGGAGCAGCCAGGATCAGGACTGACACATATATGGGATACTGGCACTTCAGGCCAGGGTGTTAACCCTCCATGCCTGATCCTGTTTAGTTTAGAAGAAAGTAGCTAATGGTTTGTGAAACAGTGGGTTAAATGAATAGCGATTTCACCTGAAGGAACATCCCTCTGGGCCAAATGTTCTCAATAGTTCTTCACAGCAGAGGCAAGGGAATCCTAGAAGGGTGAAGGCCATAGCTTAGCATGGCCCAAGCAATTAATTATTCACTCTAATGCCAAGAGTGATTTAAGATTTAAGTGATGATACCTCACCTAATCCATAAGCTTCAAGTCAAGGGTAACTGTGTTGAAAGACTATTTGAAGACTTGGATACAGGGAGGCATGTCTTTTGGAACAATTACCAAAAAGGCTTACTACAATACATATTTATATTTATTTTCCCTATGGAGTAGTGGGTAAAAAAATTCAGGTTGCAATATATATACTTTTTTAAAAAAGATCGGATTTATTTATTTGAAAGGCAGAGTTACAGAGAGAGAGAGATAGCCAAATAGAGAAAAGAGAGAAGATCTTTTATCTGCTAGTTCACTCCCCAAATGGCTGCAATGGCCAGAGCTGGGCTGATCTGAAGCCAGGAGCCAGGAGCTTCTTCTAGGTCTCCCATGTGGGTGCAGGGGCCAAAGCAGTTGGGTCATCTTCTACTGCTTTCCCAGGCCATAGCAGAGAGCTGGACCGGAAGTGGAGCAGTCAGGACTTGAACTGGGCCCATATGGGATGTTGGCTACACCACAGCACTGGCCCCAATATTATCTGCTATACCACAATGCCAGCCCCCATGATATGATTTTCAAGTTAGATGTTTTTGAGATTGAGGTGTCATTTAGACAGCTATAAAGGAGGATTCAACCTGCAGTAGAAGCTTTGGTCTGAAGGCTGTGGGATAGACCCAAGCTAGAGGGAAACAAGAGTGTCAGACTACAGAGGGACAAATTTACCAAGGAGAACTGCAAAATAGAATGCACGGAAGACCAGAAGGAATACTTAGATGGGTCATGTTAATTGGAATAAACTAGAAAAGTTAAGGGAAAAAGATGAGATGCCATCAGTGTGGTCCTAGTAGAAACAGAATTTGCAGAAGAGTATGTACAGTACATTCAAATAAAGCAGAGAAAAAAAATGTGTAAAGGGAGAGTTAGCATTTAGCCTAGTAGCTATGATACCAACTAAAATGTTCAAGTCCTGCTTTAGAGTGCTTGGGGTTGACTTCCAGCTCTGGTTCCTGATTCTACCTTCTTGCTAATGAAGATCCCAGGAGGCAGTTGTGATGACTAAGTTGGGGTCCGCCAGTTACTGTACAGGTAATGTTCTGTTGTGGTGACTGTTCCACAAAGTGGTTGACATGCATTGATTAGGTCAATGCACTCATATATATCTGGCTGATTTTTATCTGTTTGGTCCATGAGTTACGAAAAGAAAAGTATTATCTAACTTTGTGGATTTTTTTCAGTTTCTTATTTAGTTCTGTGGGTTTTGTCTCATGTTCTTTTAGATTTATTTTTTTATTTATTTGAAAGACTTACAGAGAGAAGTAGAGACAGAGAGAAAGAGAGAGAAGGGTCTTCCATCCTTTGGTTCACTTCCCAAATGGCTGTGATGGCCAGAGCTGAGCTGATCTGACACTAAGAGCCAAGAGCTTCTTTAGGGTCTCCCACATAGGTGCAGAGGCCCAAGACATGGGTTGTCTTCCACTGCTTTCCCAGGCAAATTTGCAGGAAGCTGGATGGGATGTGAAACAGCCAGGGCTCGAATGCATGCCCATATGGGATGCTGGCACTGCAAGCCAGGGCTTTAACCTGCTGCACCACAGTGCTGCCCCCTCATGTCCTTTGAAACTTTGTTTTATGAACATCGACATTTATGATTATTATATTATAATGGCACATGATCTATTTATTGTGAAGAAAAGTCTCTACATCTGTGGTAACATATTTTACATAAATATTGTTATTTTGTACAAAATATGATACACACTTGAGCTTTTTTTTTTAAAGATTTTATTTATTTATTTGAGAAGTAGAGTTACAGATAGTGAGAGGGAGAGACAGAGAGAAAGTTCCTTCTGTTGATTCACTCCCCAAATGACTGGATCAGCTGGAGCTGCACTGATCCCAAGCCAGGAGTCAGGTGCTTCTTCCTGGTCTCCCGTGTGGGTGCAGGGGACCAAGCACTTGGGTTATCCTCTACTGCCTTTCCAGGCCACAGCAGAGAGCTGGATTAGAAGAGGAGTGGCTGGGACTAGAACTGGCATCCACATGGGATGTTGATGCCGCAGGCAGAGGATTAACTTACTGCCACACAGCGCCACCCCCATCAACTTGAGCTTTTTATGATTAGTGTTCATATAGTATATCTCTGTAAAATATTTATTTTTATTTAAATGGCAGATATGGAGAGAGGTCTCATCTTTGATTCAGCTTCCAAATACCTGCAATGACTGGGACTGTGCTGTGTTGAAATCATCAGCCAGCAATTCAGTTACTTGCATCATCCAGCCCCCTAGAGTCTGAATTAGCAGGAAAGTAGAGCTGGAAGCCAGAACTGTGTATCAAACCAAGATACTCCAATATGGGATGCAGTTTTCTTTACTACACTGTACATCCCACTCTGCATGGTGCATCTTCTTTTACTTTTAGTCTGTGTACCTGTATTAAAATGTATCACTTATGCATATGGATAATGAAATGTCTTGTTCTTTTAATCAAACCTGACAAGTTCTGTGTTAATCATCAGTCCATTTACATTTAATTAAAATGTGGTTGAAATTATGTCTGCTATTTTATTATTTATTTTCTGTTTATCTCATTTGATTTGTTTCTCTGTTTTTCTACCTTCTTTTGAGGTCATCAAATATTTTAAATTATTTTTAAAAACCCTTTTATTTGCATTGCTTATTTGGTACACACATGGAGAGAATTCCCATTCACTGTTTTACTTCTCCAGCTGCCTATAATGACTGCAACTGAGCCAAGCTGAAGCCAGAACCTGGGAACTCACTGAAGCTCTTCCTCCCATTTCACGTGGATGTCTGAAGACCAGTCCCTTGAGCCATTGCCACTGCCTACTGGGGTCCTCCCAAGAAGGAAGCTAGCACTATGAGTCTGAGCCCAGACCCTCAAATCTGGCACACATGCATCTTAACTGACATCTAAGCACTAGACTAAAAGCTGATGCCAATAAAGTGTTTTAAATATTTCATATGGCATTCCTGTGGTATATTTAGATCTATGTTATAAATGAAACATGTTTTTCCAAAAGATATATGTGGACATTCATAGGACCTTCAAATGAGTAATTGAGATTAATAGGGTCCTTTGGATGGGCCCTTATCCAATTCAACTGCTATCTTTGGAAGAGAAACACCAAGGATGGGGCATAGGAAAGATCAACTGAGGACATAGAATTTGGCCATCTTCCAACCAAAGAAAAAGGCCTAGGAGAAACCAAGTCTGAAGAAGGTCACTCTTGAATTTTCATTCTCCAGAACTATGAAAAAATAAATTTCTGTTGTTTAATCCACTCAGTCTATAGTATTGAATTATGGCGGCCTTAGCAAGGGCATATAATGCTTTCTTTCTTTCTTTTTTATAGATTTATTTATTTACTTGGAAGTCAGAGTTACAGAGAGAAAAAGAGAGGCAGAGAGAGAGGACGTCTTCCATCTGCTGATTCACCCCCCGATTGGCCTCAATGACCGGAGCTATGCTGATTCAAAGCCAGGAGCCAGGAACTTCCTCTGGCTCTACCACATGGGTGCAGGGGTCCTAGGAATTGGGCCATCCTCACTGCTTTCCTGGATCACAAATGGAGCAGCCAGGACTTAAACCCATATGGGATGCTGGCATTGCAGGTAGCAGCTTTACCTGCTACGCCACAGTGCTGGCCCCTACCATGCTTTCTTGTATTATTTTTCTTCAATTGACACATAACCATATGATTAATTGTTCTAAGGAATTACAATATGAATAATATACCACAATATACATGAATAACACTGCACTGCATCATATGAATATAGGGTATTTTTCAAACAACAATTCCATTATGATCCCTGTACAATGTGCTATTTTTATACCAATGTGTACATACTGAATTAACACATGTGTGCCACACATGGTGTGATAGCTTTTGCTTCAAATAATGATCTCTCTCTTAAGGAAATTAATTATCTATATTCACCACTGCACATGCTTGTCATCTTTAGTGATTCTGATTTGTCGCTGTACATCCAATAAAGAATCTTCCAACATTTTTTTCAGCTTGTAGACTTCCTATAGCATTCAATAGTGTAGGTCTGCTGATGACTAATTATGTTAGTACTTTTGTCTGGAAATTTATTCACCTCATGTTTTAATTTTTATGTATTTTTATTCATTTGGAAGGCAGACTGACAGATCTTCCATAAATTGATTCACTCTTCAAATGCACATAGCAGTCAGGTAGGGCCAGGCCAAAGCCAGGAGCGCAGGATACAATTTAGGTCTCCCTTGCAGAGATCAGGGGACCAAGTACTTGAACCATCATCTCATGCTTCCCGGAGCAGCAGTAGCGGTAGCAGTGGCAGAAGCAGGCAGGTTGGTGAAAGCATCCCAGGCAGCAACTTAATCTGCTGTGCCATAATGCTTGCCCTTATTAACCTCATATTTTGGAATGGTTTCACTCAATAAAGAATCTGGAAAGGGGGCCAGCACTGTGGCGCAGCGGGTTAAAGCCCTGGCCTGAAGCTCCGGCATCCCATATGGGTGCTGGTTTTAGTCCCGGCCACTCCTCTTCCAATCCAGCTTCCTTCTATGGCATGGGAAAGCAGTAGAAGATGGCCCAAGTCCTTGGGCCCCTGCACCCATGTGGGAGACCTGGAAGAAGCTCCTGGCTCCTGGCTTTGGATTGACCCAGCTCTGGCCATTGCAGCTATTTGGGGAGTGAACTGGTGGATGGAAAACTCTCTCTCTTTCTCTTTCTCTCTCACTCTCTGCCTCTGCCTCTCTATAACTCTTCCTTTCAAATAAATAAATATATCTTAAAAACATACCAGCTTTGCAGCTAACTTTGTGGTCCAGGGGTTAAGCTGCTAACTGCCACGCCGGCATCCCATATGAGCTTCAGTTTGAGTCCCAGCTGCTCTGCTTCTGACCCAGCTTCCTGCTGATGCACCTGGAAAAGAGCAGAAGATGGCCCCTGTGCTCATGTGGAAGACCCAGATGGAGTTTCAGGCTCCTGGCCTAAGCTTGGACCAGCCCTGATCTTTGTGGCCACTTGGAAAGTGAAGCAGCAGATGGAAGATCTATCTGTCTCCCTGTGTCTGTGCAAGAGGATGAAGGAGGCCGGGCCTCAGGGGTTGCTGCTGTGGGTGAGATTACACCCCACACTCAAGACTGACCAGTCACACAGCCACACCATGGTGAGCCCACCAGCTTGCAGCCAAACTACTGCTTGCCTTGAGTCCTCTGTACCCATAATGTGTTATCACTGCCCACCCCTATCTTCCCACAAGCATTGAAAGTGTGTGTCTCCATTATGACTGAAGTCTTTGCAAGGTGACTCAAGTTCTGCCCAGAGCACCAAGGCATTGGGGACAGAGGAGCAGAAACTGCTTTCATGATGCTCCTGCTCCACCTGTTGTACAGGCTAGCCCTCAACCAGACCCACACCCTTCCTCCCTCCCTCCTTCCCTCCCTCCCTTGCTAGGGAGGGTAGCAGTTTTAGAATACTGACTGCTTGTCCCCCCCCAAGGCTGTGGGAGGAGCTGTCAGAATACCAAAGCAACTGCCCCACCCACCCTTCACTGGGCAGATGATTCTGTCTGTACATTGGGGGACACATGACATTTTGCCAGGACATTTGTGGACACCATGGAAAACAAAACCACCTGGGGCCCTGCTACTCTCACGTGAGAATGCACAAGAACAAGCCAAGATTAAGGGGTGGAGGAAAAGCAGTGGCATTTTAAGAAAAGTGGTGAGAAAAGAGGTGATCCATGGGCAGAGAAGTGAAAGAAGGGAGGGGAGCATTGCAGGTGGCGGGAACAGCACACTCTGAGTTCCCACTAAAGAAAGATTAGTGAAAGCAGGTGCATGATTCGAACATGTTTTGCTTTCGATTCATCCCAGAAGAGGGCAGGGAGGACAGGAAGAAGCTGATGTGGAATTGAGTAAAGTGTGTCATCTACTCTTTATCAGGCTAACAGCTTTTTGTAGAAGGGCCCACAATCTGGAGCAAAGTCCATCTGTTTTATAGCATGTTTCCAGAATCAGCTATAAACAACTGGATGTGTGACTAGCTGGTGGGAATCCTTGCATTCTGTCAGTGTAGCCTCAGCCCCACAATACAGCAAGGTAGAAAAGAAATCAGAACCTCTGAGCCTTGTCTTCCCCCCAAACCCACCCTGGGGGGTAATGAAGAATTACTGGAGGAGATTGTTTCACTGTGTGTAAGGGAGGGAGAGAGGAGAGTGGGTGCAGGTTAGGGGGAGGGAGTCTCAAACTCTCACCTGAAATGCAGGTCTGTCATTCAGGATCTTCCTGGTGTTATACAGGTGATGCTTAAATTCATTTCGTGATTTGGTCAAGGTCAAGTTTTCATTTTCATTTCTTTCTTTCATACAAGCACATCCTAACATATCCTCACCCCCCAGTAACTCAGGGTTGCCATACTAGCTGTTTCCAAAATGTTCATGAAAAATGCAAAAACATATGCATGGATTTCGAATTTTTCCCCTAAAATAAATGTAGTTTTCAGCTCCATTTCCCATGAACGTGAGTGACACTTGTATTTCAGCATTTCAGTTACATGTGACTTCCCACTTACCTTGCTTTTTCATGATCCTCTACATTGAAGGTGAAGGCAGGAATGGTTTCTGTTTGTCTTGTAGTCCTAGAATGGGTTTCTGTTTGTTTTGTAGTCCTAATCCTTCTTCAGTGCCTGTTAACAACTGAATAAGTGACTTGTAAAAGTGTTCTGTGCCTAAGTGCTCCTTTACCTTGTACTTACAGAAAGTGACCTAGCCCGAGGCTCTGACACCCAAATGAGGTGTTTCTACAAATGAGATATTTCTCCTTGAATGGAGAGGGAAGAAAATAAAGCGTTCAATTATGCCTTCAAATAAAACCTCATTTGAGACTCACTCAATCTTCCCAACAAACTGCACCCACACCCCCCTATCACTCTCTGCACGACACAAGACTTCTGCCAGGGAGTCTCCATTAAGCAAGTCTGAGCATGCGCAAGTAAGAGTTGCTCTGCACAGGTCAAAGCACATATAGACAAAGCTTAGCTGGGGACAGTGCTGACTAGAAGACTGGGTGCTTGACCGTAACATGTGGAGAGAATGGCTCAAGACCTGACTCAAACAGGATTCTAACTCCTGTCCAGCTGGCCTTCCCAGGTTACACGGACTCTGACAAGAAGGTGAACCAGCAGCTCCACCTGCTGGCCAGTGTGACCCGTAGGTGGAGAGTCCAGGAGGGTAGGTGCATGAATTTCACAGGTCCTGAGCACCTTTGCCTTTTGAGTGGCAAATGCTCCTACCGCCTTCCTCCCCCACTAGCATGAAGGCCTTGCATGCCAGTGGATTCCACGGAGCTGCCAAGTTTGCTTGAACTGTGTGATAGATGCCTCCTGATAGCACAAGTCTCGTGCCTGCTGGACTTCTCTCCCCATCTGTAAAAGCAGGAAGATGGAATTATATCTAACAGAGGTCCTCTCCAACTTTAATATAAAGAGGGTAAAAATTAAGAATCAGAAGAGACTGAGAGGAAACATATGGAATTTGAACGGTGGAGACCTGGTAGGCTGTTTGACGTGTGGTTCTAGTTATTGGTTGGAGAAGATCAAGTTCCCCATTCAAGTTCTCCCTTTCTCTGAATCCCATGGCCTCCGAGAAGTTCAAATGGTCAGAACTTCCTACACAGAGATCCCATCATCATTTGTTTCCTATAGGGAACAAATATAAAGTGTTTCATTTAACTCATAATTACTAGCAATACACATTTCAGGCCCAAGCGTGGGGCCCTTTGGACTTGATTCATGAACCAAGTAACTTCTTTATTTTTGAAAGATTTATTTATTTATTTGAAAGTCAGAGTTACACAGAGAAAGGAAAGGCAGAGAGAAAGAGAGAGAGAGAGAGAGAGAGAGAGAGAGAGGTCTTTCATCTGCTGGTTCACTCCCCAAATGGCTGCAACAGCTGAAGCTGCGCCAATCTGAAGCCAGGAGCTTCTTCCAGGTCTCCCATGTAGGACTTGGGCCATCTTCCACTGCTTTCCCTGGCCATAGCAGAGAGCTGGATTGGAAGTGGAGCAGCCAGGACTAGAACCGGTACCCATATGGGATGCTGGTGCTTCAGGCCAGGGTGTTAACCCACTGTGCCACAGTGCCGGCCCCTCAAGTAACTTTTCTAAAGATTCCTATTCTCCAGAAGAAAACCCAAACCTATATCATACAAGTTAAATTCCTAGAAGAAAATTCAGATTTAAATCTGCCTTAGGCTTCCCATTACATCTATCAGATTAAGAAATTAAGACTAGCACAATACAAGGTTCTTAGAGGAGCAGTTGATTACATGCAGTTTCTACTAATAGGGATAAGTAATGAAATGGCCATAAAAAGCCAGTTGAGGAGGTAAGGATGGTTAGGGATTGTTAGATATAAAATCTTGAGTCTCTGTTTATAAAATGAAGTCTTTCCAGTGAACAGGATGTTGCGATGTGTCTGGTAAATTCTCCAGTGGGGAACACTTGGGTGTGTTGAATTAGATTCCAGGCAGCTAATACTTGGGAATACTTTCACAGGAGACCAAAGGTGGGTGTATCACTGGTGGTGCCCAGCTTGCCCCTTGATCCTTCTTCACTGTGGGAGCAAGGAATTACAGCTTGGAGAGACAAAAGTAGGAGTAGGACAGCAGAGGTTTTTCAAGTTTGTTCAAGGAAAGAACGGGCTGTTGTGAGAAAGTGCGGCACTCACTCTATTCCTGGTCTCCGGCTTCATCGACTGGTGATGTGGCCATGATGCTCACGATTTGCATTTTTTTCTCTGACTGTGTTGCTTTATTTATTTATTATTATTTTTATTTTTCCCCCAAGAAACCTTTTAGCCAAGGAATACAAACCTCATGCATTTCACAAGCCAACCTTAGGAACACAGTGATTCTTCCCCCCACACCCACACTCCCACGTATTCTCCCACCTCTCCTTCCCTTCCCTCTCCCATCCCCGGTCCCATTCTCTTTGAGGACAGAGGTCCTGCATGGGAAGTTAGTGCCATGACTCTTGTTGCTAGTTTAACAGTTAACACTCTTACGTATGATATCAGTGATCACCCAAGGCTCTCAACATGAGCTGCCTAGGCTATGGAAGTCTTTTGGATCCAAAATCCTTCAGGAAGTGGCAAGTATTTCTGGGGCTCAAGCTAGAAATAGGGCCTTCAGAGTAGAAAGATGGGACTGAGAGGAACATTCCCAATGGGGCCTGTGGATGTCCACTGAGCTAGCCTGGACACAAGCCCTGGAAATCTGGTGGAAGGCTGAAGGTCTAAAGAGACCAAGACAGCCTGTCCGAAGAAGGTAGAATATGGTTGGACATCACTCATACAAGAGTTTGAGCTTGATTTTGGACACTTTTATGCATTTTGTGTATCAGCAAAGGCAGACTTGCAATGGCAAAGTTGGGAGAGAGTAACAAGAGAAACCTAATCCATTCTGTGCAGGAGAGGAGGGTAGGGTTCTGTGATGCTGAGACCCAGGGGTATCTTCTTATGCCTGCTCTGTCTCCCAGTTACAGAGTCTTCACCCTGCCTCCTCAGGACACATGCTCCCCTCACAGTGGTTCTTCAGGTCAAGGTGATCTTGATTTGGGAATGTTTTAACTGATGGAAAAGCACAGATTGATTTTTTTTAATTATTATCCAAGTAATAAGCCTACCACTTCTCATTATGCTTGGCAGCCTATTTGAATGCAGTCCACAAGACACAGATATGAATAGTCTAGAAAATATCTGAACCAAAATCAAATATTCTTCCAAATGAAGTTGAACTTATTGTTGTTTGGACTCACGTTATTGGATTCATGTACACGATCATTTTTATGTTTTCATACACTGCTCCATTGGCCTGATGAGGTGGTTCCAGTTTTAGAGAAAGAAATAGATTCAGAATGATTTTCCCAAGGTTGCAAAACCATACGCTTGCTCCCATCACAGGTTCCATGGACTGGATTCCTTCTATGGGTGTGACTAAAGCAGTAACCTGGGAAGCAAAGAGGACTTCATAGCAGCCTAAGCATCTGTAGGCACCTCCTTAGGCAAGAGCTAGTGAAACTGAATCCTGGTCTGCAGCTATATTCCATGTCACCAACTACAGTAGCCACCTACTTTATTTTAAACAAGCCTTAGACAAATCATTTTTCTGAGCTTCTGTATCTATGAAGTGTGTTCCCCTGACCTCTTAACTTGACAAGAAAATGAGAGCCTAAGGAAAGCATTATTTATGAATTTTAAGCAAAAGTGGACACTAACTTTGCAGGGAAGTTTATCTGGGCTAGGAAGTGGCAAGGAACTAACATACAAACAGTCACTGTGCTGCAGAAACTTGACATTTATCCTAAAAGGTAAAGAGATCATTCCCCTTGTATAATGGAAAGGCAAGTTCCAAGTGATTACTTGCTCAAAATTGGTGTCAGAGGCAAGATTCCAACCTAGAACTGACTAGTACCAGGCCAGGTGCCCAGAGATTTGAAAGCTGAGATTACACCATAACCAACCTAAGTTACATGGAGCCCGAACTGAAACATCCCCAGATATCCCACTAAAAAACTGGAGGACTTCCTCCAATTTAAATATCAGTCATTTCACTAAGCAATTACCACCTGCCGCACACTGCAATGAAGTTAAAACAGCACACAATGAAAGATACAAGCAATTCTGTTCCGAATGTTTCAGCTTCTTTTTACTAAGGTCAGTCCACTTGTAAAGAGGTTAACAAGCCCTGTGGGAAAAGAGAATTAAAGTTAGAGAACACACACTGAGTGAGACGGCTGAGCCACTCAGAAGTTAGCTGACTTCACAGAGGGAGATAAGTCTTAAGAGAAACTCCACACAGCTCCTACAACAGCAGCCCACCATAGGGCTGAGCTCCTTGTGGCAGTCCAGCAAAAACTCACGCCTTGATGACTATTTCATGCATATTTCACATCATTCAACCCTTAATTATTAAAATCCGAAGCTGAAGGTAAAAATCAAAGCTAAAGACAAAAGAGTGCTTTCCATTCTAGATCATTTGCTTCGCTAATGATCTAGACAATTAAAATAGGGTACAGGGACAGGCATTTGGGTTTGCAGTTAAGCTACCTGTTAGGATGCACATGTCCCATACTGAACTATCTGGGTCTGATTCCTGGTTCAGGCTCCTGATTCAGCTTCCTGCTAATATGGATCATGAGAGGCAACAAGTCTCAAGTTGTTGGGTTCCTGCCACCCACATGAGAGACCTGAACTGAGTTTTGTCTCCTTGTACTAACAGCTGCCAGCTGTTGTGGGCATGCGGGGATTGACCAGTGGATGGGGTGTGTGTGTGTGTATGTTTGTTATGAGGCTTTCAGTTAATTCCCAAAATGAGATTTTTTCTCAATTGAGGGAAACTAGGTAATTGGAGTCAATGAGAACAGAATCCAAATACAGATAAGAGATAGCTGGACACAAGTGAATTGAGAAAGACTGTGAATGTAGTAGAAGCCCAAGAGAATTCGATAATCTTAATGTTGACCAGCTAGATATTAACCAATGTTACTGTGGGCAAAGATTGACCATTACTCCTGGTCTTTTCTTTCATCTGAAAAGTGACAGCTGGAAAGAGATGCAACTTAACTCTTTAACATCTGTAAAATATTTTCATGGACAGGCTGTTTAATGACCATTCTCAATATGTATTCCACAAAAAAAAGGGGTGTGTGTGAAATCAATTTGGGAAAGTGGTTTGGAGCAGATGAAATGTGTTGCTTTCCTGCCAGACCAAGAGTGTTGAACATGCTAACATGCTGCATAATTACCAAAGTGGCTCCGGGCTGCACACTTCTTTGAGTACTGCTCAGAAACTGGTGTCACTTAGCAACTTTGAGAAATGTGTCAGGTTCTCATGCAAGGGTACGTCAAAATATTAGTGGGAAATGGAATTAGGAGATAAGTTTATTTGGGGGCCAAGAAATTTTGAAATCCATGCATACATGGTGGTCTTCAAAAAGCTCATGGGAAAGGAATATTATGAAAAAGCTGTGTCTGGGTTTTTATTTATTTTTTAAAGTATTCCCAGAACGTGAACAAGTTAGGGAGAAGGTCTATTGGGCTTGGACACTGCCAATGCAAACACTAGGATGCCCAAGATTTTATCCTAAAAACATGCTGAGAAGGGTCAGCTGAACCGGATCTCTAATGAGCTGATGGAAGAAGGCTCACCTGGTATCTCCCAGTTCACTGCCAAGATGAACATTTTCTTTATTTATAGGCAGTTCTTTCAACACAGAGAAGGGCTCCCCACGTCCTGCTGTCACACAAGAGCAGCCTCATCTGCAGCCAACAACAGAGCCCATAGGCCACTGGAACCCCCATTGCTCCAGGACTTCTTCCAAGAATGTAGGGTCTCACTTTTCAGGAGACTCAGACTTTGCAACCCTAAGGAAGAGTCAAGTTCTTGTAAGCTGTTACCAAAATAGTGACCCACGCTGAGGGTACAATTTAGAGTTTGATGACCCAATAAGCACATTATTTTCTACCAAGCTGTACAGGTTTTAGTTATACATTTAAAGATAATCCAGTTTTAGGTTTAAGCTCCAGAAAAGCAAGGGGCTTATGTCTTCTGTGAGAGAGCATGTGACTTTACTGTCTTCCACGCATATTAAAAACACCCTACCATTGTAGTGGCCAGGTCCCAAGAACAGCAAGAGATCCAGCAAATCCGGCTCCAGCAGGACACTTGACCTTGTACTTCTCATCAAATTGTAGCTGCAGAACCTGTGTTTCATGTGCAAGGGAAGTTTGGTTCCATAACTTTCACTTGTCGAGGTAGAAACAAATTCTAAACATGACAAAAAGCTATTAATCACATTATTTTGGACGGGTTTGATCTTTAAATCCCAAGCCCAGTCTCAGAGATGGGAACTGAGTTGGAAGTAAGTGACCTGCCGGAGCTTTAACTGTGACAGTTAAGAGTTAGAGGGGCCAGTGCTGTCATGGAGCAAGTTAACAAGGTGCCTGCAGTGCCCGCATCCCATGTGGACTGGGTTGGAGTCCCGGCTGCTCCACTTCCGGTCCATCTCGCTGCAATGGAAGATGGCCCAACTGCTTGGGCCCCTGCAGTCACGTGGAAGACCCGGATGAAGCTCTTGGCTCCTGGCTTCCCATCGGCCCAGCTGTGGCTGCTGGGCACTAGGGTGTGGAGGAGCTCCCTTTCCACCTGCCGAACACGCAGGGAGTGAAAAACACCGAGCACACCTGCAGGCTGGGAAAGTGGCAAGAAGAAGGGCTGGGGCACCCACTCCTTCCACATCCAGGGCGTCCCCTACAGGACCGCCAGCCGCGCGAGGGCAGAATGCGCATGGGCTGGCCGTCAGGGACCCCAAGTTCTCCGCCTACCGGCCCCACAGCACCTGGTAGCCCGCGCCCCCCTGCGCCTTGCAGAGCCAGGTGTGTGGCCTCTCTGCAGCGCTGCTCTGCCCGCCTGCGCGGGAGTCCCTGACGCTGCCCGCACACAGGGCCTGGGGGGTGACAAGGCACCAGGGACCCCGCGCTCGGTGCCGGCGCCCAGGATGGAGCTGCGCTCTCCAGAGCAAAGCGCGGGCTGCGTGGAGCCAAGGGACGCGCTTTGTTCCCTGCCGGGGTGCGGACATGGGGTAGGGGGTAGGGATCATTGGTGTCTCGGGCTCTTGGTGAAGACCTGAAGGGCAAGGGGCTCTGGCTGCTCTGGACAGCTCCTCAGCTCCTTAGCGGGGAGGAGTGGCTGGACCCTGAGGCCCCTGCCATGACGGAGCGCACTCAGCCGAGGTTCAGCCATCCTGGCCCTTGTCACACTCAGGGATGAGGAAGGGTGATCAGCGACCCTGGATGTACTCCCTGCATATCTTAGCAGGCAGACTCTGCTTTCCCAGGTGTGGGCGGGAGTGGAGGTTCTGTGTTCATCAGAGACCTAAGGCTTCCAGGCCTTCTTTGAGGGTCCTCCGGCCGCTGTGGAAAGCAAGGGCTTGGTGACTCCACAGCCAGGGCAGCACCGTGACTACGGGGCTCCCGGCTTCCACGGGCACTCAGGCATAGTGAGGGCATCACTGACCCTGAGTTTAGGGGAGCAACTCTGGAGACATCAGCCCTCTGGTTGGTGAGCGGCAATGCAAAGCGAACTCTGCAAGGGCCTGAAGGTCATTGTCACTGCAGTCTGTAGGAGGTGCTTCAGCGATCCACAGCACAGGCACTGTGACCTTGAACTTGATGGAATAACTCAACCAGAGCTAGCAGGATCCCCACTGGGCTACCACCTGACAGCGCCAGAAGAGCTTAGAGGACACCAGTCCAAAGCCACTGTTTAGGAGAGAGAGAGAGAGCGAGAGAGAGAGAGAGTTAGACGGCAGCAGGTTCTTGCATCTGGTTGAATGGCAAGAGATGACTGACAAATCTCTTGGGAACGATGGAGATGGGAAACCACTATTTTGCAAACATCATTAGTAATGATTATGTCAAACAAGATGCATCAATGTGTAAATCTGGGAGAAAACTTGGCATATACGTGCATGTTAACAAGATAAACCACTACAGACTGCTTATCCATTGCAAGGGAAAAAAACAGAACCATCATGCTAGAGAAATCAAATGATCAACATTAACATTCCCAGGGGAGGACAGAGATTTTTTTTTTTTTCCCCCAGCGCCTCCAGTGGGATAACCCGAGGCAAACACTCCTTGATGAGCTTGAGTGAGAAGGCCTGTGCTGAATCACACAGAATCAAACAACATCCAACTGTAAAGATGGCAGGGGAGCTGTATTCTCAAAGAATGTGTATGTGCTAGCAGACTAAGAAAGGCTGTGTGGGGCCGGCGCTGTGGCACAGCGGGTTAAAGCCCTGGCCTGAAGCACTGGCATCCCATAGAGGCACCAGTCCTAAGTCCTGGCTGCTCCTCTTCTGATCCAATTCTCTGCTACGGCCTGGGAAATCAGTAAAAGATGGCCCAAGTCCTTGGGCCCCTGCACCCGCGTGGGAGACCCGGAAGAAGCTCCTGGCTTCACATTGGCCCAGCTCCAGCCGTTGCAGCCAACTGGGGAGTGAACCAGTGGATGGAAGATATCTCTCTCTGTCTCTACCTCTCTCTATAACTCTTCCAAATAAATAAAATAAATCTTTTTTTTTTTTTTTTTTTTGGACAGGCAGAGTGGACAGTGAGAGAGAGACAGAGAGAAAGGTCTTCCTTTTGCCGTTGATTCACCCTCCAATGGCTGCTGCGGCCGGCGCACCATGCTGATCCAAAGGCAGGAGCCAGGTGCTTTTCCTGGTCTCCCATGGGGTGCAGGGCCCAAGCACTTGGGCCATCCTCCACTGCACTCCCTGGCCACAGCAGAGAGCTGGCCTGGAAGAGGGGCAATCGGGACAGAATCCGATACCCCGACCGGGACTAGAACCTAGTGACGCGCGGCTAATAAAATAAATCTTAAAGAGAAAGAAAGGCTGTGTATGGTTCCTGATTACAGAAGGCTGGAAACATACAACTAAGGCAGGAGAACTTGGGAACATGAGAAGACATCAGTAGGCCAAGAACAAAATATTAATATGGATCATAGATTAAAATACTCTACCAGTATAGACTTAGGAAACTGATGACCGCACTGTGACTATGTAAGAGAATGTCACTCTTCCTAGGAAGTTCACACTGAAGTGTTGAGGGATACGACAATTACACACATGTAATTTATCCTCAGATGGTACAGATGTGTGTGTATGTGTGTGTGAGAGAGAGAGAGGGAGAGAGAAGGGAGAGAGAGAGAGAGAAAGAGATTGTGGGAGGGGTACTAGGTTATACCTAAACAGGAGTAAAGTTTTGGGGTTCTATTGCACAGCAGGATAAAGATAGATAATATTAATTTACTGTGTATTTCTTTAAAAAGAACTAGAAGATAGTTTTTTTTTATGATTTCACAATAAAGAAACATTAAATGCTTGAAAGGATAAATAGATTTACCCAGATTGGAGTTTATACATTATATATATTTAGCAAAATATCACAAAGTACCACACAAATATGTACAATTGTTATACATCTGTTAAAAAAGAAAAAAAAAGAAAGCCAATAACAAAGTTAATGGGGTAAAATGTTAATAATAATTGATAGATCAAAGTGAAGGTAATTGCAGATATTCTCTGTGCTATTTTAATTTCCCCAATTTTAGAGTTGTTTTCAAAAAAATTATAGACTCCCTAAATGAGGGGGTATCCATAAGTTCATGGGAAATGCATATTGTTTTTAAAAACTGCACTACACAAATTTTTTGCACCAAAATAAACTTATCTTTAAACTTTCTTTTCCATGAACTTTTTGAACCCTCATATAAATTATTAATTGAATTAACAAAATATAGAGGATAAGAATGGGAAAAATATATGAGATCCCAAACACATTCTGTCTCCCAAGGTAGGGAGAGAGTGGGAGTGATGGTGTTTAAGCTTCAGGCAGGGGGCTGGCACTATGGCTAGTAGCTTAGGCCTCTGCCTGCAGCCCTGGCATCCTAAATGGGCACCAATTCAAGTCCCAGCTGCTCCACTTCTGATCCAGCTCCTTGCTAATGGCCTGGGAAAGCAGTGGAGGATGGCACAAATGCCTGGGCCCCTGTATCCACATGGGAGACCCGGAAGAATCTCCTGGCTCCTAGCTTTGGATTGGCCCAGCTCTGTTATTGTGGCCATTTGTGGACTAGCAGATGGAAAATCTCTCACTCTATCTCTCTGTCTGTAACTCTGCCTTTCGAATACAACAAGTTAATAAAAAGCTTCAGGGAATCAAAGTGACCCTGAATTTATGTACATTCATAGAGACTTTGATCTTTAAATATGAAATAAAAATTTTGTATTGCTTGAGAGGAAGAAGCGAAGAGAGAATTAGTTAAAACTAATGTCCTGATTAATCTGGAAGAAATCTGAAAAGAAGAAAAGCACAGACAACAATAGATATAATGTAGTAAAATATACAGTAAGGAAGAAGATATGAAATCAAACCTATCAGCTACTGCAAGAAATCTGAATGGGGGACCAGCGATGTCATTGTCAGCTAAACACTGCAGAGGGCACTTGCAGAAAACTAAACTATACAGGTCAGTCACGCCATGTGGCCTCTTACTGCAATCAAGGAGTAGAACACATGGATGTGTGAGGCTGCTGCCTAGGTAACAGGGCATACTGTTTTACAGTAACTTTTTTTAAAAATAGAGTAAAATAATGCTAAAAAGTATAGTACAGAAAATACATAAGGCAGTAGCATAACCATTATCATTATCAGGTATCAGGTACTGCATGTCATTGTGTGGCTGTATTTTTACTTGAGAGGCAGCACAGTAGGTTTGTTTATGCCAGTGTATAAATAATACACTGCAAATATACGAGTAATGCATTGCACAAGGACGTTGCGATGGCAGTAGGAATTTTGCACTGAAGGCCTCAAATTTTTTTTTTTTAATTTGACAGATAGAGTTAGTGAGAGAGAGACAGAGCGAAAGGCCTTCCTTCCGTTGGTTCATCCCCCAAAATGGCCACTATGGCTGGAGCTGAGCTGATCCGAAGCCAGGAGCCACGTGCTTCCTCCCTGTCTGCCATGCAGGTTCAGGGACCCAAGGACTTGGGCCATCCTCCACTGCCCTCCCAGGCCACAGCAGAGAGCTGGACTGGAAGAGGAGCAACTGGGAGTAGAACCTGGTGCCCTTATGGGATGCTGGCACCGCAGGCAGAGGATTAACCAAGTGAGCCATGGCTCTGGCCCCCTAAGATATTTTAATGACATGGAAAAACACACAAGATGATTCAATCGATATGTTGCATCTACTGAAATTATGGCTGCTAAATACTTCAGGTCTTTTCTGTAAACCACTCAAAGAAGCAGACTCATTGTGATACACTTCTGCAAAAGGCTTTGCCAACTGACTTTTCCATGTCTGATCTTTTGCTGCCACCTAGAGACACAATCTAGTCATAGCATGTTGTCCTTAAGGCACAAAGAACCAAAGATATCCAGCCTCCCTGAATACAGCAAAGATTGCATACAGGATCTGTGGGTACAACATCTTCTACAGCAAGGAGAGCCATGAGACAATTGATTTGCACCAGGAACAACTCTTAACAGGCCCTGAGATGAGCACTGAGTGTGCAGTCCCAGCATCACTCAATACTCCCAGCCTGGAAACTCAGCCCCTCCCCCTGGTCAGCCTGGCTCCTGACCCCTAAGTCAGTGAAGGTCTGAGATGAGCCCTCCCCCACCCACTACTGGGTGCTTAGATATCATTTCCACATAGAAATAATAATAATGATCACCACAACTTGTATGCATCGACTTCAAAATTTTTGCACAAAAATAAATTTATTTTTTTAAAAAAAGATTTGTTTTTTTGAAAGGCAGAATTAGAGAGAGAGAGAAAGAGACAGAGAGAGATTCCATCCACTGGTTCATTCCCCAAATGGCCACGACCGCCAAGAACCAGGAGCTTCTTCTAGGTCTCCAATGTGGATGGCAGGGGACTAAGCATGTGGATATCTTCCACTGCTTTCCCAGGCACATCCGCAGGGAGCTGGATTGGAAGTGGAGCAGCTGGGGTGGGAAGCAGTGCCCATGCGGGATGCGGGTGTCACAGGCGGTGGCTTTATTCTTTGCACCGCAGCGCCAGCTCCTTAACTTATTTCTTAAAGAATCCTTGGAATGACAAAGTCTAGGCTTAAATCCAAATGCTGAAGTTCATAGTCAACAGTGCTTTACAGTATGACATGACTGATTTGCTCAAGTACACAGAAAAATCAATCTGACAGCTGAGGAACTTGGACCATTTTCCCTAAAGAGGAATAAAGACAGTTCTTTCTTGTGATGCTTTTCCACATTGTATTTCCCTGGTGACATCATTGTTCAACACCCACTCTCCCTTTGTCCCAACCCCCCCGCCCCAATCTAGAGTAACTGACTACATGAAACTCTTGAATTCTTGGGAAGAACAGTTAAGACCACATGAGCTCTTCCAGTGCAGGAAACCTCTACTGTTGCGTTCATGCATCCACACCAACATGCTCTTCAGTGCTCTACCAGCCACATAATCCCAGCCATGACATGTGGATGGGAGCACAGAAGTATGCAGGGAGCACGTGATCACCAACAGCACTCAGCTGAAGTCAATTTCTGTTTCTTCTTTGTCAGACCCTTTTTGCACAAAAACTAAAAAGAACACACCCTATAGGTTGTTGACCCAAACCTTTCTCTTTTTTTCTTTTTTTTGTATTTATTTCAAAGTTTAAAATTTTAAATTGCTTTCTATTTAATTCAAATTGTATAACTTTAGAAGTGATAGTGAAGAGTCTGGCTGGGGTCCCCACACCCCATGTTGGGGTGCCTGGGTTTGAGTCCTGGCTTGCCCAGATTCTAGCTTCCTGCTAATGCAGATTCTAGGAGGCAACAGAGATGGCTCCAGTAATTGGATTCTTGCCACCCCTGTGGGAGACCTGGATTAAATCTCAGCTCCTGGCTTTGGCCTGCCGCAGCCCTTCTGGGTATTTGGGAATTGAACCAACAGACGGGAGCTCTCTGCCCATCTGTCTCCCAAATAAATAACTAAAACTTTTGTTTTCAATTTTTTTATTTATTTGAAAGAAAGAGTTACAGAGAGAGGAAGAGAGAGAGAGAGAAAGAGAGAGAGAGAATCTTTTTTCCACTGGATTATTCCCCAAGTGACCACAACAGCTAGGATTATGCCAGACCAAAACCAGAGCTTGGAACTACTTCTGGTCTACCACGTGGGTGGCAGGGGCCTAAGCACTTGGGCCATCATCTGCTGCTTACCCAGGCACATTAGCAGGGAGCTGGATTGGAGGTGGAATAATCCAGTCTCAAACTGGCACCCATATGGGATGCTGGCATCATAAATAAAAATTTTAAAAATTGCATAACTATGCATTAAGAAGTATGTAATAGTCAATTTTGAAGAGCAGCCAATTTACTTTACCACTCTGAACCTCATTTTTTCTTCTCTGTAAAATGAGGAAATAAGCCCAGGCATTCTCTGAGAGCCATTAGCTCTCTCTTACCTTATGATCTTAAGAGGTCCTGAACCAGGAGTGGTGGTGCCATTTCAGACTCATCTCAATAGCACAAGATGTCTGCCTTCCTTTGCCAACGCTTGCCATAGTGTCGTCGACAGAGATTTCTAAACAAATTTGTCTTTCTCTTAAGACTTTCAATTTCATCAGCTATAATCAATACTGTTGACTGTTTACACTGACCAGTATTTAAAGGGTTGTCAGGAAAATATTCACTTTATTGATTTCTTTCCCTTACATATCATGACTTGAAATGTAAGTAGCTCAGATTGTAAATAGTAGTGAGCAGTCATTCTGTCTTGCCTGTCCCATGGCCATAGAATCAATGGCTTGAATTCTGGTGTTCACATGGACTGTAAGTAACAAGATTATGAAAGACAATGGAGAAAGGCTTAGATTGGTATCTCAATATCCGGGAACCATCAAAACAGTCAAAACATTCTGTAGAGATGATTAGTGAGATTCCTCCAACAGGTGGAGTGAGATGTCAGATCAACACAGCAAAGCACCAGTGAAAGTGTACACACCAGACTGCACCTGCCTCTTCCCTGCCCAGTTCCCTACACCCACAGCTGAACCGGAAGCAGGGATCACGTTCTTCCCTGGGGATGAAAACATAGAGAAACCCAGCCTCTCCCTGCCATATTGCGCTAAAGCCCCCCAGATGCAAGCCTCACAAGATACACAATGTGCAGTCCACTCACAAATGGCCAGACAAGACTTGATGGATATCTGAGGCGAAGATCTAAAATAGTAGCAAAGTAAAAGACATTGCAACCAACAAGTAGAAACCAGAAAGTCAGAAGAAACAGACAGGGAGTGGAAGACAATTCCATAGAAGACGGTGAGTATGCTCTGACAAACACATGACCTCTATGAAATAAGAGCAGGGTAAGATTTTCAGAGTAAAGGACACAAAAAACTTGGTCATTAAATATTGATAGTCATTTTTTTTAAAAAAAAAGTCAATGAAAGTGCTGAAAATAAGGTTCGAAGAAATTCCTGAGATAATTTTTTCTTTAAAATTTTTTTCATTAACAATAACTATATATTTATGGGGAACAGGGTGACTTTTCAATATATGTACGCAGTGTGTATTGATCAAATCAGTACAATCAACATTTCTGCTCTTTTGACTTTACTTTATGATTGGTGCCTTGGGTCTCTTATTTTTTATTTTCTCATAAAATACATCATAGGCTACTGTGAATGATAATCACCCATTATCAAGCCTCCTTCCATTCCCTCCACACTCCCTAGCCTACAGTAATCGTTATTCTGGGTTCAGATAGAGTTTTTTGGCTTCCACATGTGAGAGAGAACAGGAGCATTTGCCTTTCTGTGTTTGGCTTATTTTATTCCACATAATGTCATCTGCTTCCATGCATTTTGTTGCAAATGACAGAGTTTCATTCTTTTATGGCTCAACAGTACCCCGGTGTGAAGTCCTCTAGCAGGTATACATCCAGAAGACAAGATATAATTTTACCATGGCAATCCCTGCTCTACTGTATCTATTGCAGCACTGTTCACTGTCCTGATATGGAGTCAACCTCTGATAGTTTCCAAAAGTGACAACAGACAGGGGAACATAAGTCAATCAGATCATCACAGGAAGTACAGCAGAAAACCAGGCAGAATTCTGCCAGGAAAGAGGAGACAAAAGACAAGAAGAAAATGTCAAAGACAGGTAGAAAATTTCCCACAACTAAGTGCATACTTCTCTGTATTCTGAGAAAAATGAGCCTGGCACATCCCTGCAAACCTACTGTGGCAATCTCACAGGTCCTGGCAAGATGAAATAACATATAACTATTATCCACATGGTACTAATTACTCCTTAAAATTCTATCTTACTAACTGCCTCTGAAATCATAAGCTCCCCTGTGGTAGGGTCTAATTGTGATTAATCTTTGGGCCTTAAATTTCCCAGGCCAGTGACTCAGAGTGTATAGCAACCAATACTTTTTGAATGAATAAGTAAGGTTTATAGAAAGACTTTTCTTTTATTTGACAGATAGAGTTAGACACAGAGAGAGGGACAGAGATATAGGTCTTCTTTCCATCGGTTCACCCCCCCCAAATGGCTGTTACAGCTGGAGCTACACTGATCCAAAGCCAGAAGCCAGGTGCTTCTTCCTGGTCTCCCAGGCAGGTGCAGGGGCCCAAGCACTTGGGCCATCCTCTACTGCCTTCCCAGGCTATAGCAGAGAGCTTGACTGGAAGAGGAGCAACTGGGACTAGAACCCAGCACCCGTATGGGATGCTGGCACTGCAGGTGGAGGATTAACCAAGTGAACCACGGCACCGGCCCGAAAGACTTTCTAACTGTTGAAACACGTGCCACTCCATAATCATAAAAATTTGGAAACTCATCCATATAATACTACACAAGAGAAGATAGTTTTAAGATTTATTTATTTATTTGAAAGGCAGAGCTGCAAGAGAAAAGGAGAGAGAGAGAGAGAGATAATCTCTCATCTACTGGTTCTCTCCCCCAAATGACTGCCCAGCCAGGGTTGGTACAGGCTGAAGCCAGGAGTCAGGAACTCCATCACAGTCTCCCACATGGATGGCAAGGGCCCAAGTATGTGGGCCACCTTCTGCTGCCTTATCAGGTGCATTAGCAGGGAGCTGGGTTAGAAGCAGAGTAGCCGGAACTCAAACCAACACTCAGATATGGGATGACAGCCTCATAAGCAGTAGCTGAACCTGGTGTCCTGATGCCAGCACCCTCCCAATTTAATTAGTGAAAAAGAGAAGTTAGCTGAAAGGCGGTGGCTTCCAAAGCAGGTAGGTGAGATACTGTGGGGCATTTGTGCTGGCCCCTGACTGCCTCATGGTACTAATGGGCCTGGCACCCCCTTCTGTCCAAGCAGGGCCACCCAGGAGCTGAGGAAGCAGCTGAGTCCTGGCAGTGCCACTGCCCTTTTAGACTCAGTGTCACCCAGAGTGACATACATAGCTAAGCCACATGCTCCCATTTGAAGAGGCTTCTGGACCTGATCTTCAGCCCAACTCACCACCCATGTGGCTACATCCTCTGCTCAGTGGAAAGCAGAGGCTGTGACCGGTGGCCTGGGACACTGCCTGTCTGCTGTCCATGGTTTCCCCATGTCCAGTGATTTCCTAAATGACTCTCTTGAGACTTATTGCCAATCCACAGAGTCCAGGATGACCAATTCTGAAAAATATGGGAGAAGAGATGAGAAGAAAATGCAGTAAAATGTTCAATGAAGCCAAAAGGAATTCAGTAGTTGAAGAAACACCACAGTCTTCAAAATGCAGGAGCAAAAAGGAATGTGAAGACGAATCAAAATCCTGACAAACTAAAGCCAAACTTTAAAATGCATTTCAGTTTTCCACAGGGGCCTTCAAATAATTCATTTTTAATTTATCCTTTCTTTTGGTTGTACCATACATTTATACATTCATAAATTCATACATTTATAGCTCTATTGACTTCCTAGTGATTTTCTGCTATGCCAATACTGTGATAAGCATATTACATACACATTTTTCTGATTTTTTATTTATTTATTTGAGAGGTAGAGTTCCAGACAGAGAGAGGAGAGAGAGAGTGAGACGTCTTCCACCTGCTTGTTCACTCCCCAGATGGCTGCAACATCTGAAGCTGGGCCCATCCGCAGTCAGGAGCCAGGAGCTTCTTTCCGCTTCTCCCATGCAGCTGCAGTGGCCCAAGGACTTAGGCCTTCCTCTACTGCTTTTTCAGGCCATTATAAAAGAACTGGATTGGAAGAGAAGCAGCTGGGACATGAACCAGAGTCCACATGGGATGCTGGTGTCGCAGGCAGAGGCTTAACCTACTACGCCACAGTGCCAGCCCCTGCATACACATTTTTTGCTCATCTGGGATTAGTTTCTAAATAAACCCCTAGAAGTAAAATAACTAAATCAAGGAGTAGGAATATTTAATGCTTCCATGATGTGCTCCCAATCATTTTTAGAAAAGCTCTCTGAATCACTTTCAACTTTCCATTTCCTGAAACTCTATGTCAATAAAATCCACCAATTCTTCTCCCTGCAAATCCGTTCTTTCCATTCCTGCCATCCTAGGTCAAGACCTGTTCTCCCTCCCTGGGCTGATGGTTCCCCTCAGCTCATACTATCTCTTCCTCCTCTTTTTTATGAGGGGGCATTTGTTCATTTCAAGGAACAGGACTTTCCAGAACTGGCTAACGTGGCTTATCAACATTCCCTGTGTCTTGTTAAAAGTGACCATGCCTTGACCACCATTTTGAGAGGAAGCTGCATTATCCTGCTTGCTGGGAATCCTGCTCTATCGGACTCTTCCAAATGTGTACCCGGGCCTCTACTGCCACCACACAGAGCCCCAAGAGCGGGGACTGGGCCCGTGCCTCACTCATCTGCATAGCCACATCCCATAGTCAAGCGACTGGTATCTTGCTATGCTCCAAAAAAACTTGTTGTATGAATGGATCAGTATGAAATGGGGAATGTGAAAGGGCAAAGGTGGGAAGAGTCATTGATATAGGAACATAATATAGGGATAAGGCTCAAAAGACCACAGAGATCAAACTGGAACCTCCAAATCATTTACGTCTGACAAGATATCTGGTTTATTGTGGCATAGTAGATTTAAGTTGCAGCTTCAGCTGCCACATCTCTTGGCTGACTTAAGGGATGGAGGATGGGATTAAGTCTTTCCTTTTTGGAAGCATGAACCCACATGAATCCTGTCAGTTTCTTAAAAAATAGGCACAAAAGGGCCAGTGCCATGGCATAGTAGTCTAAGCCTCCACCTGCAGGGCCAGTTTGTTCCTTGGCTACTCTTCTGATCCAGCTTCCTGCTGATGTGGAAAGCAGTGGAAGATGGCCCAAGCGCTTGACCCTCTGCTGCACATGTGGGAGACTAGTCCAGCCCTGGCTGTTGCAGCCACATGGGGAGTTGGACCAGCAGATGGAAGATCTCTCTGTCTCCCTCTCTCTAACTCTGCCATTCAATTAAATAAACAAATCTCAAAAAAAAAAAAAAAAAGAAATACAGACACAGAACTTTCAGATTTGTGTTAGGACACTGATACTCTGACTGCCCCTTATGGGCCAAGCCTGGAGAGGTCCTCCTCCCCCTACACTGTATGGTTGGGGTGAGAATCTCAGGGAAGGAGAAAAACTCAGTTACTTTGGTATTTGAGTGCTCTTTGGCCCAATGCCTGGGAATTTAGGTTAAAGCCCTTAGTACAGGGGATTATAAACAAAAAGAGTCCAATTACCCTCTGCAAGCCTAATAAGTAGCTGCAAGTGCTAGTGGGTAAAGAATACTCTCAGTGTCAGTGAGGTGAGCCTGCAGCATGGAACAAGACAACCACAGAGAACAGAGCAAGTTCCAAGTCCAACCACCAGGTGTCGGAGCACAGAGCAACATTCAGCTGCACTGAGCAAGCCCTTCCATCAGTGATCTCCCCAGAGGAGAGTCTGGTGACCCCAGGGATTTGTCTGGAGCAGGGCTCAGAGTGAGCCAGTATAGAGGCTGTAACCCACAACTGTAATTCAAATTTTTTTAAAAAACTGGAGTTAAATTAAATGAAAAATGAAGATAGGGATGAGAATTTGGCACAGCACTTAAGATGCCACTTGGGACACTTGCATCCCATATTTGAGTGCATAGGTTCCTGTCTTGGCTCCACTCACCATTCCAGCTTCCTGCTAATGTGCACCCTGGGAGGCTCAGGTGATGGCTCAGGTGATTGGGCCCTGCCACTTCTATGGGAGACCCAGACAGAGTTCCTGGCTCCTGGCTTCAGTCTGGTCCAGCCCTGACTTGGGGGAGCAAACCAGTGAATGTAAGTTTGTGCTCTCTCTCTCTTAAATTAAAACAAGTAAATACTTTTAAAAAATAATAAATGTTGAAAATTAATCATTCTTTAGCTTTTCAGCTGCATTTTATTATTTTCAGTGCTCTTGAGGTTGTGTATGTACTGTGCATGATGTAATGGAGTGCTGTTGCATGCTTCTTCCCAACTCCACGCTCAGTGACATCAAGTGGATGACGTGAAATTGGCCATGGGAGGAATATTTATACCACGGTAATTGGCAAATGCTGCAAGTCAGCTTTTGGAGGGCTGCAGTTACATGTTAACACACCACTGGGAGGAGAACAACCATAAATTATGATGAAAGGCAGAAGGGAAAGTTGGTCTTGTAATTTGGCTCTGAAGGTAATTCAGGCACAGCAGAATGCAAGAAATCACTAAAATCTGGGCTCTGAGTTCAGAATTTCAGGTGTGAATCTGTTCTGCCACTTCTTACCTGTGTAATTTGGGGAGTTAACTCTCAGTGTCTGTCTCATCATCTGGGAAAAGGGCACATCAGAGCCTGCTTCATAAGATGATTCTAATGATTAGGTGAATTAATATGCTAAAGTCACCTTAAATAGCTGTATGTGTTAGCTATCACTGTTACCCAAAAGCAATGAAATTATTAATACAGAAAGTATGGAGATGCTAATAACAGAGATGCATTTGCATCCTAAGACCATTTACCCATCTTTGTTTTATTTATATTGAATTATTTCACATTATATTATTTACATTGAATAATTATATGATTATCAGTAAATAATACAGTATTAATAAATAATACATAACTAAAGTTATTTTCTGGAAGGAAGCTAAACACAACATCAGATTTTCATCCAGAATAATACATTTTTATTATCATGCATTCCCTTTTCAATATTTGGGAAATAAAAAAATCCAAGATTTACTTGTAAAGGTGTGTATTCTGTTTCCATCAATATTTTGCAAATATCAGGAAATCAGTGGGTTTTTCTCCAAAATTATGTTATTTAACACACGAATGTGTCTTAAACTGAGCTCAGCAGAAATTATGTTAATAGAAACTCAATGTCTCTTTCATCTAAAGAGGAGTTAAGAACTTTTCTCCATGTTTCAATGGCAGCAGCCTTTAAGAATAATTAATGGAGAGATCTCTCGTGGTGACAGAAGAGGAGTCAGGAATCTAGAACAATGCCACGTGTGATTTTCTGAGACCACAAATCAGAAAAGGGCCAGCTTTATGATGTGAAGAGCATCATCATAGGTCTGGGTTTTGATAGACACAGAACTCAGGACATCTGCTGACATCAAGTTCCAAAGCCCTTTCTGGAAGTTTGGAGGAAGCTGGAGAACAAGCTACTCTCTGAGTTCCCAACCTGCTGGGCCTAAAGTGTACCCTGTTTTTCCCAAGCACCATCCTGACTTCTTCAGGGTAGATAAACTTAGAGGAGAAATCTCTGGAACCTTCTTGGAGTTCCTAAGAAAAAGTGTCCAATCATCCAGAACCCCTTCCAGGACACAGCAGTGTTGGTAGCAAGCTGCTCTTCTTCTACCTTACTGTGCCTAGGGTTTCAGAGGTTGACAGTCACCAATAAATGCCCATCTGGGTTTCTTCCTGATGGCCTCCAAACAATCATTTGGAAACAGATAAGGCATTGCTTCCACCCCACTCCACCTTGGGATTTCCCAGGAACTGTGTCTGTATGGGCTGCGACATTTGTAACTACACCGCTGAAGCGAGGCCTATGGTTTTGAATTTCTCATTTCAGTGTATCTGTAGGGAGAGGGAGGGTGGGGGATGAGCCAGGACACAAACTCGTGTCAAATGATGAGGGGTCATTATTAAAGGGACAAGCATCAGTTGTTGGTTTTTAAGTTATTTTTATAATTTCAGGATAAAATTTCTTTGAGAAGGAGAGAGAAAGAGAAAGAGAGAAAGAGAGGGAGAGAAAGAGAGATATCTGCTGTTTCACTCTCTCAAATGCACACAAGGGTTGATGCTGTGGTATAGTGGGTTAAGCTGCCATATGCAGCACCAGCATGCCATACAGTCACTGGTTCAAGTCCTGGCTGCTCCACTTACTATCCAGCTTCCTGCCATGGACTGGGAAAGCAGCAGAGGATGGGCCAAATCCTTGGACCCTTGCACCCATGTGGGAGACCCGGAAGAAGTTCCTGGCTCCCGGTTTTGGCCTGGCCCAGCCCTGGCCATTGCAGCCATTTGAGGAGTGAACCAGAGATGGAAGATTGATCCCCTCAGTCATTTTCACTCTCTCTCTCTCTCTCTCTCTCTCGCTCTCGCTCTCGCTCTCGCTCTCTCCCTCTGTAACTCTAATAAATAAATAAGTCTTTAAAGAAAAATAAGGCTTGGCTGGAGCCCAAGACAGGAGCCAGGAGCTCAGTCTTGGTCCCACATGAACACAGTTGGCTGAGCCATCACTTCTGCCTCCCAGGGTCTGCATTAACAGGAAGCTGCAGTCAGGAGCCAGAGCCAGGAACTGAAGCTGGATATCCGCATACCACTAGGCCAAGTGCTCACCTCTCAAGGTAAACCTCATGGTGAGTATTTGGAAAGTAGAGCAAAGAGTAAAGGAGAAGGGGAAAAAAATGCCCTCCTTCCAAATCAAAAGTAATCTCTGCTTATATTGTCGTGTATCATTGTCTTCATGTATTAGAAAAAACTATATTAACTCACAATGCAACAAAAATGTATATTATAAAACACTTTTAAGAAAGTATTTATTTGAAATCAAGAGAGAGGTTGAGAAGAGAGAGAAGAAGAGAGAGCAAGAGCGAGAGAGAATGGCCTCAACAGGCAGACCTGGGCTGGCACCATGGCTCACTTGGCTAATCCTCCACCTGCGGCACCGGCACCCAGGGTCCTAGTCCTGGTTGGGGTGCTGGATTTTGTCCCGGTTTCTCCTCTTCCAGTCCAGCTCTCTGCTATAGCCTGGGAAGGCAGTGGAGGATGGCCCAAGTCCTTGGGTCCTGCACCTGCATGGGAGACCAGGAGAAGCACCTGGCTCCTGGCTTTGGATTGGCACTGTGTGCTGGCCGTAGTGGCCATTTGGAGGGTGAACCAACAGAAAGAAGACCTTTCTCTCTCTCTGTCTCTCTCTCTCTCTCTCTCTCTCTCTCACTAACTCTGCCTGTCAAAAAAACACAAAAAACAAAAAACAAAAAACCAGGTAGGCCTGTGCTGGGCCAAGGCCAGGAGCCAGGAACTCCATCCAGGTCTCATACCGGGTGGTAGCAGCAACCCAAATACTTGAGCCATTATCTCCTGCCTCCTAGGCACATTAGCAGGAAACTGGATTGGAAGCAGAATGACTGGGAGTTGAACCAGGCACTCTAATATGGGGTGCAAGTGTTTCAAACAGTGGCTTAACCTGGGGCACCACAAGGCCTGCTCCATAAAGCATTTTTTTTAAGATTTATTTATTAGAAAGGCAGAGTTACAGAGAGGCAGAGAGGGGGGGGGGAGAGGGCAAGGAAGAGAGAGGGAGAGAGGTCCTTCATCTGCTGGTTCACTCCCTAAATGGCTGCAATGGCCAGAGCTGGGCTGATCCAAAGCCAGGAGTCTGGAGCTCCTTCCAGGTATCTCACATGGGTGCAGGGCCCAAGGACTTGGGCCATCTTCTACTGCTTTGGAGCTGGATTGGAAGTGGAGCAGCTGGAACTCAAACCAGCTCTCATATGAGATGCCGGCAATGCAAATGACAGCTTTACCTGCTATGCCTCTGCACCGGCCCCAAAACATTCTTTAGAAGCATCATTTTTAGTGATATTTTCTATCATATACTTTACTGAATAATTCCCCATTGTTGCTTTAAATTTTTTTCTGGAAACATCATTATATATAAGGAGGTCTTCAAAAATTTAGGGGAAATGTATATTATGAAAAAACTATGAATGATTTATATTTTTGCATCAAGAAATAATCTTTTAAGTCCATTTTCCACAAAGTTTTTAAATCCTCCTTATATATCTTTGACCATCTATCTAAGATTTGGAGATAGATTTCTGAGTCAAGCGACTTGATGAAAGCAGTTGGACACATTAGTTTTTAAAAATATTTTATTTTCCTTGAAAGAGTGACACACAGAGAAAGAGGGAGAGGCTTAGAGAGACAAAGAGACTTTCCATAATTTGTTTTTTTCCCCAAATGGCCACAGCAGTAGGGGGTGGGCCAGGCTGAAGTCAGGAGACTGGAACTCCATCCAGGTCTCTCCCGTGAGTGCAGGGGCCCAAGTAGTCAGGCCATCTTCTACTGCTTTCCTAGCCACATTAGCTGGGAGCTGGATTAGAAGTGAAGCAGCCAGGACTCAAACTGGTGCTCATATGGGATGTTGGCATCACAAGCAGCAGCTTAACCCACTGAACCATAACCCCAGGCCCTACATCGATGACTATAGATAGATGCAAACCTCAAAACAATAGTGTTTGGGAGTGCCAATAGCTCCAGGTGCACAAGATGTCAAAACCAAGGTGGGTTTGCTAACAGGATCCTTTTGACCTTCCTTATTTTACAATCCTTATCATGCAACAAAAGTCTGTTTGCAATTGCATCTGGTTAGCTTGACTTCAGAGATGCCTCATGTTATGGTCTTGCCAGTCCATGTTTCAAAAACAGAGCTTCTCAGATTGTATTACAGAGATGCCCAGAGTTGTAAACTTGTCTGGTAAGCCCTGCTTTACTTTTTTCTTGAGCGGTATAGAACGTCCACCTCATTTTTCAAGTGATTGCCCCTGCACAGCCAATGTCCCACTCATCCAACCTCTTTGGTTCAGAACATAAACATTTAGTTATTTGCCTTTGAGCTCCAAAGTAATCCCCAAAGAAATCTTTTAATGTCAGTGATCATATAAATTATTCATTGATTATCTGTTAAGGCAGAAGTTCCAGAGCCATTCCTTTAATGCCATGTTTGGACAAGTGGAAGCTGTCCCAGATTCAGCCAAATCCCATGGCTTCAGGCCACAGTGTGGCAAATGCAGTTAGTTACAAAGGGAACCAGGTCAGAACATGCGTGTGAGTCAGCACAATTAGAACAATGACCCCAGTGTTGATGGGTCAGCTCCAGGGATTTGGTAGATGTGGGATAGCATTCTAATGAACTGGCATAGATTCAGCTCAGTGCAAAGAAGCCCAAGCAATCATTGCATACATAGACATACGCTCTAAGTCCTTGAGAAGTTACATGTCATTGCCTGGGATCCTATGGCTTATTGGGACCTCTCTTGGTCTTTAACCAGGTTTTCTGATCACACGTCCAGTGCTGTTCTTAATGCCTTGCTACTTGTGTCTGTAGCTGATGTCCCTGGGGTACTGGCAAGGTCCACAGGGCTTGACAGGTCAGTTGAAAGACAAATCTGACCAGCTGAGAAGCCATCCTTATCATTCTTTGTGTTGCCGCCACATAAAGGTAGTTCATGGAATTTTCTGGTGCCTTCTGGAAGCTGAGTGCACTTCTCTGCATATTTGTCTCTCAGGAAGAAATGAAATTCACTTATGTCATTTTGGCTAAGATAAGTGTAGCATAAGAAGTCATTTCCCCAGTCCCTTATTTATAATCAGTCCCAAAGCATGAAGGAATAACTCCAAAGCAAGATTCCTTTCTGATGAGATATAAACCAATCTGCAGGGAAATGTGTAACCAGGGAACTGTAATTTCCTGACCCCAAACCATTAAACCTCAGCAATGCCATCACATTAGCTTGTTTTCATGTAATTGTATAAACACAGTTTTGCCAGTCCAAAACACTGGGAAATATTTCATTATGCTCTCTTCCTTGCTGTGCAAGAGTGACCATACACCAAGGCTGAAAAATGACAAGTGTGTCCATGAGTGAGTGAGAATTTGGATTTGTACAAAGGAGGGAGCTGGACTAATGTCTTTAATTACACATCACTATTTCATTTTACTATAGCAGATAGGGCGATAAAGCATCGTGGCCATATTCTTGGATGTGGAAGCTGGGAATAATATATCCTCCTTACTCCTACCCTCCCTAGATTCAAATAGGAATTATGAGAATTTAATTTTAACCGATATGCATGGAATAGATCTTGCATGGAAGATTCTGGAATAGGCACTAGGGAGAGGGGGACCCAGGCCCAGTTGTTCCTCTCTAGGGCTTAAGTTTCTGAAGATGAAATAGGCACGGAAACAACTTTAGCTCGGAGGCAGATGGTACAATTGCTGCGTTGCCCACTGAGGCACTGGGTGGTATGGGGAAGAGGGAAGGTGACTGCACCTGAAAGATTCTAGACGGCAACAGGGAGGAGGTAGCAAGTGAGCTGGACCAGGACAAGGGGTGGTAATTCAGCTGGTGAAGGGAATGCTATGAAGAAGAAATACTGTGAGCAGGCCTCGAGGGTGAGGGTGAGTAACCCAGTATGTAACCCAGCGTGAGGACGGAGGATCTGCAACCATGGGAAAACCAGCTGTACGCACAGGTCTTCTCCGGTGCTGGCTTTCCACTGCCCCAAACAGCAAAGCAGCTTCCAGCAAGCGCCTGTGGCCTCAGTCCATTCAGACTGCTATAAAGAACACCTTAGGCTATGAAACTTACAAACACTAGAAGTTTGTTTCTCACACTTCTAGACTCTGGGAAGTCCAAGAAAAAGGCGTCGATGGTTTCATGTCTGGTGAGCTTGCTCTCTGCTCGGTAGAAGGTGTCGTGGAGGCACCAGAAGCCAATGAGCTCTCCTGGGCATCTGTTACCAGGGCACTAATGCCATTCACGAGGGCTCCCCGCTCGCGACCCCATCACCTCCTAAACAGCCTGCGCAAAGCCTTCCACCCAGGCACAAGTGGGATGGTGAGGATTCAGCCCCTTCTGCCAGAGAGGCCTCAGCTATGCGCTGATTGGTCCATGTGGCTTGCGGCTGCTTTCAGGCCTGCTCAGTCCTGCTCTGACTGCCCCTGAGAGGGTGCAGCCTGGCACAGGCACTTGGCCTTCCCACTCCGCCCAGACTCCATTCCTCTGTGGCTCCTGTAGGAGCTCCGGGCTTCTTGGCTGTTCGCTAGCATCACGGGGCTCCCAGCATCCTCCACCAGCCCTCAGGTCTCCATCTTAGGCAGTGGTTTTCCAGACTGCCCCAAGCAACGCGAGTGTCCTCAGGACTCAGAGCACTGACGTTTCCCCTGGACAGAGGCCTGCACCCTGCCCTGGGGCCGGCAGAGGGGCCTTCTAGGAGGGACCCTGCAACCAGGCTGTTGCCCCTTTAATCGTGTTTCCTCTGAGACCCACAAACCCCACCTCGTTCTTGTTCTTTCCCCTAATGCCTCACAGCCAGAAAAATAGAGTTACTAAATCACCAGTTCTTAGGTTTGTTTTTACAGAGTTCAACACCAAGCCGGCCTAAAGCCAGTTTGCGCTAGATTGAGACAGAGCAGGGGAGTGGCACAGGGACATAAAGGAGGATTACGACCTCAAGGGGGACGCCTGGCACCAAAGTTGCCCCCTGGGAACCCAGAATTGGAGAATTGAGAAACTGAAGAGCCGCACAGCCTCAGGAAGTGAAAGATCCCAGGGATTACAATACTCGGGCACTGGACTTGTAGTTCTATACAGCTAGCAACCAGGGGTCAGGGGTCTTCCATCCATTGGTTCACTCTCATCCGAAGCCAGAAGCCAAGAGTTTCTTCCTGGTCTCCCACAAGAGTGCAGGGACCCAATCACCTGATCCATCTTCTACTACATTCCCAGGCACATTAGCAGAGAGCTGGATGCAAAGTGGAGCAACCAGGACACGAACTGATGCCCATATGGGATGCCAGCACCACAGGTAGAGCCTTAACCTACTACACCACAGTGCCAGCCTGAAGAAATTTACCTTTAAAAGCTCTTGCTGGGGGCTGGCACTGTGGTGAAGTGGGTAAAGCAGCTGTCTGCAGTGCCAGCATCCCATATGGGTGCTAGTTCAAGTTCTGGCTGCTCCACTTCTGATCCCACTCTCTGCTATGGCCTGGGAAAGCAGTAGAAGATGGCCCAAGTCCTTGGGCCCCTGACACTCATGTGGGAGACCCAGAAAAAGCTCCTGGCTCCTGGCTCCTGGTTTCAGATTGGTGCAGCTCTGGCCATTGCGGCCAATTGGGGAATGAACCAGTGGATGGAAGACTCTCTCTGCCTCTCCTTCTCTCTGTGTAACTCTGACTTACAAGTAAATAAATCTTTAAAAAAAAAAAAAAGAAATAAAAAGCTCTTGGGGGTCCTCCAGACTCACTCAGGCCAATCACCTGATCTCCATGCAGAGTGTGTCAACCCAGTGGGATCACATCCTTTCAGTGGTCCTGGTATCTCTTCATTGTGTGAGCCAGACATTCACATAACATTTTCATAATTTCAGCAGCTAGCTTCCTGACTTTTTTCTGGGTTTATGTATAACCTGTACATATTCACTTCATATTTTACTTAGCATTTTTTTTTTTTATTATTTTTTGACAGGCAGAGTGGACAGTGAGAGTGAGAGAGTGAGAGAGAGAGAGAGAGAGAGAAAGGTCTTCCTTTGCCATTGGTTCACCCTCCAATGGCCGCCGTGGCCAGCGCACCATGCTGATCCGAAGCCAGGAGCCAGGTGCTTCTCCTGGTCTCCCATGTGGGTGCAGGGCCCGAACACTTGGGCCATAGCAGAGAGCTGGCCTGGAAGAGGGGCAACCGGGACAGAATCTGGTGCCCCGACTGGGACTAGAACCTGGTGTGCCGGCACCGCAAGGTGGAGGATTAGCCTATTGAGCCGCAGCACCAGCCAGCATTCATTTTTAAAGCAAAGATTTGATCATCAGTGCAAATAGTCAATTAGTACATGTAATAAAGACAAAAATTGTTAAAAATTCCAGCTGGATACTGTAGAAGCCTCTAAATTTATAGTCTGCTCTTTTTTTTTTTTTTTTTAAAAAAAAGGAGTTATGGTGCATTTTTTATGGTACATGCTTTTGGGTTCTCAGAAAGTTTTATTCTTTTAAAGGTTGTAAAGGTATTGTACAATTACATCAAGAAGTTATAGATATAGAACTATAATGTATCTTAGATTGATGATGTGTTTTTTTCTGAGAGAGAGAACTATGCACCAGAATAACATTAGCTGTATTTGGTTAGCAATGCACCCATGGTATCTCATTTAATATTCCTACCAAATGTAGGAGGTTGATAGTGTTCCCTTTTTGACACATGAGAAAACTGGGGCACAAGATTCAGCTGGACGCAGTCTGGACGCAGCGCTCTTAGCCACCATGTCTCCTGTGTGACAGAAACAAAAGCAGGCTGTGGTCATCTGAAAGGCCTCAGGCAGCCTCCTGTGGCCATGTGGGCGGTACACACCCACGTCCACAGCCACCTCTCAAGAAAGGATCCCTTCAATGCTCAGACACACAAACACGAGGACATGCAGCGCCCTCTCTGCCCCTTTGCAGACTCATCATGCACATCAGCATCTTAAATGGCCTCTGAGTCCTGCAGGAAGAACTTTGCTTTATTTAGTGCATTATTCCCCAAATTCTTAGACCTCAGAGCCCTTTTAAAGAGCAGCAGGTGTTTAGTATCTCAGAAGACACAAATGGCTCACAGACCAATGTGGGAAACTAGGGGTTACTCTTGTTGTGTAGAGCAAAACACATTTCACTCAAAAATATTTCTTGTACATGGATATAAGATGAAGAGGGTGATGCTTCATAGAGCGGCCACATGCAGCTTGTCTGAGTACACTGAGACGTGCGCTGTGCACTGTTAGGCGAACTTTTAATGTTGTACAAATATCATGGAGTGTGCTGACACAAACAGACTCCAGGATACAACTGGTCACTAGGTGGTAGGCTCCTACAGGACTAACGTTGTATACATAGGCGGACCATTGCAGACTGGAACAACTTATGTGGTGCATGACTGTATTCTAACATGGTGTGTGTCACCAGGGGAACTGTCTCATGCTCTGTCCACCACGCCCCCTTCCTACTCATTGCAAAGTCAAGTTCCACCATGAAGCCTCCCTCATGGGAGACAGAAACTGTCATGGGAGAAGGAAACCGCAGGCATTTGAATTCAGCACCAGAGCTGCCATCCTGTATCTGGCACCCTGCTTTCAAAGCTCAGGAAACCTGAAACTTCGGGAGGGAACAAGATGGGTGATAAATAATACATTTCTAGTTGTCATCATCAACATCTGCTTATCTGTGTGACCTGCTCAGCAAGTTTAAAGAACTCAGAGTTGCTTGCCAAAGAAAAATAGAGCCCAAATGGATGACAGATGCTTCCTGAGAGCTCTCCCAAAGGTGGGGACAGCAGTGGCGAAAAGCCCGAGTCCTTGGTGTTATCTGGATGCAGCTGTTAGGGCAGTCTCTCCCTGGGAGCCCACCTCTGGCTGCACAACTCCCTTGGAAATGCTGGCCATCCCATGGTTTACGCTTTTCCCTGGTAATGTGTGTGTGCAGCTAGGACAGTGGGTGGCTCTCCCTAACTGTCTGGAGTCCTATAGAGGTCTTCTTGGTCTGGGGCTGCTGCTTCTGCAGCCACAAGCTTCTTCCTCTCCTGTCTTCTCATCTGCAAATCAGGAGCAACAGAGCCTCTGATAGGGTACTTGAGAGGCCCACCCTTTCTGCCTCAAACATAGCCCCAGGGGGTTGGGGGAATGGGGTTAGGTAATAGTTACAAGGTGGTGGGGAGTAAGGGGTGTGGTAGGACTTTTGTGAAGAGCCCATGAAAGACAGCTCAGGGAAGACAGCTCAACACTTGCAAATCCACAAGCTGATTTAGGAATATAGGGGATCAGTGAAGAAAGCATCAAGATGTTTTTAAAAGATTTATTTTTTTATTTGAAAGTCAGAGTTACATAGAGAGAGGAGAGAGAGGAGAGAGAGAGAGAGAGAGAGAGAGAGAGAGAGAGAGAGGTCTTCCATCTGATGGCTCACTCCCCAACTGGCCACAATGGCCAGAGCTGCACCGAACTGCACCCAGGAACCAGGAGCTTCTTCCGGGTCTCCCACGTGGGTGCAGGGTCCAAGGACTTGGGCCATCTTCTACTGCTTTCTCAGGCCATAGCAGAGAGTTGGTGGTATTTGTCAGATTCTAGACTTTGCTTTCTTATTTTCTTGGTATTTTTTCTTTCCCATATGGACTAGTAATGCTGGCTTCGGATGGGCTCAGCGCGCCGGCTGTAGCAGCCATTTGGGGGGTGAACCAATAGAAGGAAGACTTTTCTCTCTGTCTCTCTCTCTCTCTCACTAACTCTGCCTGTCAAAAACAAAACAAAACAAAACAGGGTCTTACTGGTCCAGTAAGAGGCTCTGTGTGTACCAGTAACTCAGGAGCAATGTCACTCTCCAATTAGGCAGTCCCCTATCTGAAGGTCTGCTGGCCAGATGCAGGGGGGCCCTCAAAGTGCTGTGCTACATCTCAGACTGTTCTAGCCAAGATGGGGACTTAACAGTAGAGTTCTTGGCACAATCCAGAACGATCCCTGATGCTCTTAAGTTACTGAAAGGACTCAGGGCGCCTATGCACTCAGGCTGTGCGAGGAAAGGGAGGGGACCCCTAGTAACTCACAGGCAGGGTGGGGACAATGTCTGAGATCCACATGTCAGGCCCTTGCTCATTGCTGGCAATCTCTCCAGACCCTGGGCTCCTAAACAGACATCTGTTTTCTTTTTCTGAATCTGAGAAGGCAGATTAAAGAATGAAGAAAGAACAAACAAGACTTGCCAGTGCGGGAAAATGAGATGGGCCCCATCTAGGCACAGTTCTCATGCAAAGTATTGAACCCAGTGTCAACTAACGCTAGAAGATTCAAACTGTATAAATATAAATTCATTTGCATATTATAAAAATAAAGATAAGCATATACATATTTTACACTAGTTATGGAACAGCAAAGAACATCAGTCGATTCTTCTTTCACATTGAACAGAACTGAAATCTGAGTGCTTGAAATACTGCCACCTGTACAGAAACTATGGCTTTTATGTACATGGAAAACAAAATCCCTGAGAAGCCATTCGACTTTTTTTTTTCTTGTCTTCAAGTAGTGCTCTCCTTGGGGGATCACAGTTCTAAGGTTCAGGTTGTAAAACATTTGCTCCATAGCTTCTCCCACCCTTTCTCTGCTCCCTCCCTGTCCAGAACACTGCTTCCTTCAAGTTCACAGAACAAGCTCGGGAGTGTGGAGGGCCAGCCAGTGGGCCTGGGAGGTCCTGCTTTGCTCTCTGCTCTGCTTAAATTCCACAGCCACAAGAATCACTGGTTTCTGTGCTTTTCACCAATGTTCTTCCTAGAGAGAAAGCGCAGAGATGACAAAAGGTACAAGAGAATGACACTGGGTTATAACAGGAAGCCATGACAGAAATCTGTGTCCTGCACCAATTTTCATTGCTGCTATCTTTGGAGCTCCTCATAAATGTGCAAATGTTAGGTGACTACTAAGGTCCCCACAAAGGGAAGAAACTTTTTAGTAGTTATTAGTCAAAAAAAGTGGCAACTACCCTAAATGGCTTATTCTATCATACTTTTATAATCTAACTGGATTTCTAATTAACAGACCCAAATGCTCCACACACATCTGCTTCCTCTCATATGCAGACACGCATATGCATGGGCACACACCGACTACCCTGCCAGGAATGGCACTGCATACTAGAAATCGAGAATGGGTGTTTATCTGTAGTAAAAAGCATGATTTTACTTAGAAATGTAATGCATAGGGCTGTCAACTAGAATCTGGAGTTTGACAAACATAAAATGAAGAGACTGCACAGCCTCCACTTGTTGAAACAAGTGGTATTCAATTCCAACAAACCAGCTAGAGGGAAAAGCATCAGCTGGCCCTACCCCTAATAGTGACATGCGACGCAAGGTTTTTGCAAGTGTTTTTGCAACATGTAATAAAACATGTGAGGACAACCAAAGAAAAGGAAAAGGTGAGGTTATGATCTGTTTCCCTCAAACTCTGCCTCTCTTGATGCTACCCAACTTCACAGACACCGGGAATTCCACATCCAGCAGAGACATCAAGTGTCCATCTGGCCCAGGTAAGAATCAGCAATGGGCTCAGCCGAGCCCAGCAACAATGATATCACCAAAAATGAGTCTCTTCCCTCTACTAACTGCATGGCAGGAGTGGTGCCTTTCTCTGGAGTACTTGCATCTAAGTCTTTACTCCAGCTAAGAGTCAATCTTGCTCTGTGTTTTACTCAGAGGAAACCAAGGTTCCAGGAGGTGATATAACATCCTGAAGGGTGTACCAGTGACAGGCATGGCCAGGCTGACCCTTAACTAGGATCAGACTCCCAAGTATGTCTGATGATTAAAGGCAAAGCTGGGCATGTGGAGCCATAGGGAGAGTAGCATATTTTTCAAAGCACTCGACCATTTTTTTAAATTTTCTTTTAACTTTTATTTAATGAATATAAATTTCCAAAGTACGACTTATGGATTACAATGGCTTCCCCCCCATACCGTCCCTCCCACCCACAACCCTCCCCTTTCCCACTCCCTCTCCCCTTCCATTCACATCAAGATTCATTTTCGATTATCTTAATATACAGAAGATCAGCTTAGTATACATTAAGTAAGGATTTCAACAGTTTGCTCCCACACAGAAACATAAAGTGAAAAATAATAGATGATTTTTTTTAAATGATGATGAAATCAGATCAGAACTATTGTCATGTTTAATCCCAGTGAGAGTCAAGTTGGGAGTTGATAATTTCTTTTTTTTTTTTTTTTTTTACAGAAGATCAGTTTAGTATACATTAAGTAACGATTTCAAGTTTGCACCCCCATAGAAACACAAAGTGAAATATACTGTTTGAGTACTCGTTATAGCATTAAGCCTCAATGTACAGCACATTAAGGACAGAGATCCTACATGAGGAGTAAATGCACCGTGAATCCTATTGTTGAGTTTACAAATTGACACTCCTGTCTATGGCATCAGTAATCTCCCTATGCACCAGTCATGAGTTTCCAAGGCTATGGAAGCCCCTTGAGTTCTCTGACTCTTATCTTGTTTAGACAAGGTCATAGTCAAAGTGGAGGTTCTCTCCTCCCTTCAGAGAAAGGTACCTCCTTCTTTGAAGACCTGTTCTTTCCACTGGGATCTCACTCACAGAGATCTTTTTGCCAGAGTGTCTTGGCTTTCCATGCCTGAAATACTCTCATGGGCTTTTCAGCCAGATCCGAATGCCTTTAGGGCTGATTCTGAGGCCAGAGTGCTATTTAGGACATCTGCCATTCTATGAGTCTGCTGAGTATCTCACTTCCCATGTTGGATCACTCTCCCCTTTATTTATTCTATCGGTTAGTGTTAGCAGGTACTAGACTTGTTTATGTGCTCCCTTTGACTCTTAGTCAATTGACTAACTGAAATTGATCACTTGGACTAGTGAGATGGCATTGGTACATGCCACCTTGATGGGATTGAATTGGAATCCCCTGGTATATTTCTAACTCTACCATTTGGGGCAAGTCAGCTTGAGCATGTCCCAAATTATACATCTCTTCCCTCTCTTATTCCCACTCTTATGTTTAACAGGGATCACATTTCAGTTAATTTTCAACACTTAAGAATAACTGTGTGATAATTACAGAATTAAACCAGTCATATTAAGTAGAACAGACAAAAAAATACTAAGAGGGATAATGTATTAAGTTGTTCATTAACAGTCAGGGCTATGCTGATCAAGTCACCATTTCTCATAGTGTCCATTTCACTTCAGGAGGTTTCCTTTTTGGTGTTCAGTCAGTTGTCACCGATCAGGGAGAACATATGCTATTTGTCCCTTTGGGACTGGCTTATTTCACTCAGCATGATGTCTTCCAGATTCCTCCATTTTGTTGCAAATGACTGGATTTCGTTGTTTCTTACTGCGGTATAGTATTCTAAAGAGTACATATCCCATAATTTCTTTATCCAGTCTACCGTTGATGGGCATTTAGGTTGGTTCCAGATCTTGGCTATTGTGAATTGAGCTGCAATAAACATTAGGGTGCAGATGGCTTTTTTGTTTGTCAATTTAAATTCCTTTGGGTAAATTCCAAGGAGTGGGATGGCTGGGTCGAACGGTAGGGTTATCTTCAGGTTTCTGAGGAATCTCCAGACTGATTTCCATAGTGGCTTGACCAGTTAGCATTCCCACCAACAGTGGGTTAGTGTCCCTTTTTCCCCACATCCTCGCCAGCATCTGTTGTTGGTAGATTTCTGTATGTGAGCCATTCTAACTGGGGTGAGGTGAAACCTCATTGTGGTTTTGATTTGCATTTCCCTGATTGCTAGTGCTCTTGCACATTTTTTCATGTGTCTGTTGGCCATTTGGATTTCCTCTTTTGAAAAATGTCTATTGAGGTCCATGGCCCATCTCTTAAGTGGGTTGTTTGTTTTGTTTTTGTGGAGTTTCTTGATCTCTTTGTAGATTCTGGTTATTAACCCTTTATCTGTTGCATAGTTTGCAAATATTTTTTCCCATTCTGTTGGTTGTCTCTTCACTCTCCTGACTGTTTCTTTTGCAGTACAGAAACTTCTCAATTTGATGCAATCCCAATAGTTGATTTTGGCTTTGACTGCATGTGTCTCTCGGGTCTTTTCCAGAAATTCTTTGCCTGTGCCAATATCTTGAAGGGTTTCTCCAATGTTCTCTAATAACTTAATGGTGTCAGGATGTAGATTTAGGTCTTTAATCCACATTGAGTGGATTTTTGTGTAAGGTGTAAGGTAGGGGTCTTGCTTCATGCTTCTGCACGTGGAAATCCAGTTTTCCCAGCACCATTTATTGAATAGACTGTCCTTGCTCCAGGAATTGGTTTTAGATCCTTGGTCAAATATAAGTTGGCTGTAGGTGTTTGGGTTGATTTCTGGTGTTTCTATTCTGTTCCATTGGTCTATCCATCTGTTTCTGTACCAGTACCATGCTGTTTTGATTACAACTGCCCTGTAGTATGTCCTGAAATCTGGTATTGTGATGCCTCCGGCTTTGTTTTTGTTGTACAAGATTGCTTTAGCTATTCGAGGTCTCTTGTGCCTCCATATGAATTTCAGCATCATTTTTTTCTAGATCTGAGAAGAATGTCTTTGATATCTTGATTGGGATTGCATTGAATCTATAAATTGCTTTTGGGAGAATGGACATTTTGATGATGTTGATTCTTCCAATCCATGAGCATGGAAGATTTTTCCATTTTTTGGTATCCTCTTCTATTTCTTTCTTTAAGATTTTGTAATTCTCATCGTAGAGATCTTTAACGTCCTTGGTTAAGTTTATTCCAAGGTATTTGATTGTTTTTGTAGCTATTGTGAATGGGATTGATCTTAGCAGTTCTTTCTCAGTCATGGCATTGCTTGTGTATACAAAGGCTGTTGATTTTTGTGCATTGATTTTATATCCTGCCACTTTTCCAAACTCCTCTATGAGTTCCAATAGTCTCTTAGTAGAGTTCTTTGGATCCTCTAAGTACAGAATCATATCGTCTGCAAAGAGGGATAGTTTGACTTCTTCCTTCTCGATTTGTATTCCTTTGATTTCTTTTTCTTGTCTGATGGCTCTGGCTAAAACTTCCAGAACTATGTTAAATAGCAGTGGTGAGAGTGGTCATCCCTGCCTGGTGCCTGATTTCAGTGGAAATGCTTCCAACTTTTCCCCATTCAATCGGATGTTGGCTGTGGGTTTTTTATAAATTGCTTTGATTATATTGAAGAATGTTCCTTCTATACCCAATTTGCTTAGAGTTTTCATCATGAAAGGGTGTTGAATTTTATCAAATGCTTTCTCTGCATCAATTGAGATAATCATATGGTTTTTCTTTTGCAGTCTGTTAATGTGGTGAATCACATTGATTGATTTGCGAATGTTGAACCATCCCTGCATACCAGGGATGAATCCCACTTGGTCTGGGTGGATGATTTTCCTGATGTGTTGTTGTACTCTATTGGCCAGAATTTTATTGAGGATTTTTGCGTCTATGTTCATCAGGGATATTGGTCTGTAATTTTCTTTCAGTGCTGCATCTTTCTCTGGCTTAGGGATTAAGGTCATGCTGGCTTCATAGAAAGAATTTGGGAGGATTCCCTCTTTTTCGATTGTTCTGAATAGTTTGAGAAGAAATGGGATTAGTTCTTCTTTAAATGTCTGGTAGAATTCAGCAGTGAATCCATCTGGTCCTGGGGTTTTCTTTGTTGGGAGGGCCTTAATTACTGTTTCAATTTCTGTTTCAGTTATGGGTCTATTTAGGTTTTCGATGTCTTCCTGGTTCAATTTTGTTAGATTGCATGTGTCCAGGAATCTATCCATTTCTGATAGGTTTTCCTGTTTGCTGGCATACAGGACCTTGTAGCAATTTCTGATGATTCTTTTTATTTCTGTGGTGTCTGTTGTTACGTTTCCTGTTTCATTTCTGATTTTATTGATTTGGGTCTTTTCTCTTCTTTTTTTCATTAGTTGGGCCAATGGGGTGTCAATTTTGTTTATTTTTACAAAAAACCAGCTTCTCGCTTGGCTGATTTTTTGTAGTGTTTTTTTGGATTCAATCCTGTTAATTTCTTCTCTGATTTTAATTATTTCTCTTCTCCTACTAGATTTGGGTTTGGTTTGTTGCAGTTTTTCTAGGTCCTTGAGATGCGCTGAAAGCTCATTTATTTGGTACCTTTCCAATTTCTTGATATAGGCACCTATTGCTATAAATTTGCCTCTCAATACTGCTTTTGCTGTATCCCATAAGTTTTGATATGTTGTGTTGTTGTCTTCATTTACTTCCAGAAAGTTTTTGATTTCTCTTTTGATTTCTTGAATGACCCATTGTTCATTCAGGAGCATGTTGTTCAGTCTCCATGTGTTTGCATACTTTCTGGGGTTTCCTGAGTTGCTAATTTCCAGCTTCATTCTGCTGTGGTCTGAGAAGCTGCATGGTATGATTCTAATTCTTTTAAATTTGCTGAGACTTGCTTTATGGCCTAGTATGTGATCAATCCTAGAGAAGGTTGCATGCACTGCTGAGAAGAATGTGAAGTCTGTAGATGTAGGGTTGAAAGTTCTGTAGATATCTGTTAGATCCATTTGGGCAATAGTTTCAATTAAATCTGCTGTTTCCTTGTTGATCTTCTGTCCAGATGATCTGTCTATTTCTGAGAGTGGAGTATTGAAGTCCCCCAGTACTATTGTATTGGAATCTAAATCTCCCTTTAAGTCCCTTAACATATCTTTTAAATAGACCGGTGCCCTGTAATTAGGTGCATATACATTTATAATAGTTACATCTTCCTGTTGAATTGAACCCTTAATCGTTATATAGTGTCCCTCTTTGTCTCTCTTAACAGTTTTTGTATTAAAGTTTATTTTGTCTGATATTAATATGGCTACACCTGCTTTTTCTTGGTTTCTGTTGGCATGGAATATCTTTTTCCAACCTTTCACTTTCAGTCTGCATGCCTCTTTGTTAGAGAGATGTGTTTCTTGTAGGCAACAAATAGTTGGGTTGTGTTCTTTGAGCCAGTCAGCCAAACGGTGTTTTTTAACTGAAGAATTCAGACCATTAATGTTCAATGTGACTATTGATACGTAGTGACTTTGCCCTGCCATTTTCCCGGAAATATTTTCTAGTATATGCTTTGAGCTTCCCATGCTCTTTTACTGGTAGGTGTTCTTCCTTTCCCTTCTTTCATATTGATGGCCGTGATTTTGTGTTTCTGAGTGTAGCACATCTTTAAGTATCTTTTGCAGGGCCGGATGAGTGGCCACAAAGTCTTTCAATTTCTGTTTGCTATGAAAGGTCTTTATTTCACCTTCATTCACAAATGAGAGGTTGGCAGGATATAATATTCTGGGTTGGCAATTTTTCTCTCTTAGCACCTGTGCTATGTCTCGCCATTCCCTCCTAGCCTGTAGTGTTTCTGGTGAGAAGTCTGCTGTGAGTCTGATTGGAGATCCTCTGAGAGTAATCTGATGTTTCTCTCTTGCACATTTTAGAATCTTTTCTTTATGCTTCACTGTGGTAAGTTTAATTACCATGTGTCGTGGTGAGGATCTCTTTTGGTCATGTTTATTAGGGGTTCTATGAGCTTCCTGTACTAGGATGTCTCTGTCCTTCTCCAAACCTGGAAAGTTCTCTGCTAGTATCTCACTAAAAAGGCCTTCTAATCCTTTCTCTCTCTCCATGCCTTCAGGAACTCCTAGAACTCGAATGTTGGTTTTTTTTAATAGTATCGTGTAGATTCCCAACAATATTTTTTAGATTTCTAATTTCCTCTTCTTTTCTTTGGTTTGACTGTGTGTTTTCCTGTGCTCTATCTTCTAAGTCTGATATTCTCTCTTCTGCTTCACCCATTCTGTTTTTAAGGCTCTCTAATGTGTTTGTCATTTGATCTATTGAGCTCTTCATTTCATTTTGATTTCTCTTCACTATCACACTTTCCTGTTCTACTAGTTTCTGAGTTTCATTTTGATTCTTCCTTAAAATTTCATTTTCACGAGAGAGATTTTCAATCTTGTCCAATAAGGATTTCTGTAGTTCCAGGATTTGCTTTTGAAAACTTCTAAATGTTCTTATCATAAATTTTTTGAAATCCATATCTTGCATTTCTTCTATCTCATCATCTTCATAATCTTGGTTTGGGGTGTTTTATTTGGAGGCATCATAGTGTCATCGTTGATCTTGTTCCCTCGATTTCTGTGTTTGTTACTTGGCATAGTTAATTCTTCTTGCGTCACTGTGCGTTTTTTTTTTTTTATACTATGTCCGTGTTAAGTGGACTGCCTGCTGTTGGAGGAGCCTTGGAGGCCTGAGATGGGTGCGGCCTGAGAGCTCTGCTTGGTTCTTCCTGGTTAAGGGTGTGCAAAGGTGACACTCTCAGGTTATGCGTGGTAAATCTCTCTTTTTATTTATTTATTTATTTATGTATTTATTTATTTTATTTATTCAGTGGGTAAGTAACACCACACGGCAAGGCTGTGCAGAATTGATGGTATTTAGCTTCCAGTCTCTGGCTTCTACCCACAGAGTCTGTTTAGGCTCCTCTGGACTCCCACTGGGTTGCCTAGGCTATTGAATTGTAGTTACTCAGTTCCTTAGCTCTCCCCCGTTGATATGTAAATCCAGAGAGGTGGCCTGCTCTTTGTCTCTTGCGAATTCTTCAAGCCTTGCAGCCTTGCAACCTTTGCAAGGTTAGGGGGAAGAGAAACCCCCAAGCTTTTTTTTTTCCTTCTTTCCTGTAGTGAGTTTGCTGCACTTTCCGGCCCCTCTCTAGATTCTAACCCCCGTTTCCCCACCAATGTCTCGGGTTATTGAGCTCACCTCCCCTTCCAGCGCTGATGTGTGGACTCGGAGCCCTGGACGTCCCAAGTCTCCCCGCTGTTGTCTGTGTGGCATGCACTCCCCTTCGAGCACTGGCGCGCAGACCCTGTGGCTTCCGCGGCTCGGTCCGGCGGCTCGGCTTCCACGCGGTGGGCGACCTTGTTCTCCCAGTAGGTCCTCCGATTCACAGCCACTCAATCCAGAAGAGTTTCCTGTGCAATATTTTCCTGGTTCTTTTTTCTGAGGCTACTGTAACTCCCCTTTTATTAAACTAAATTTTCCTGGACTATCCGTGCGCGCCCTCACTATTCCACCATCTTGGCTCCGCCCCAAAGCACTTGACCATTAAGAACTTTCTGGTGGCCAATTAATATAGCAGACCGCTGGCAAAGGAGGGTTTGAAAAGTGCCTCTGATTGCAGTGACAGTGTGATGAATCCAGCTGGGAGGGGACGGCTCTGTGAAGACACACCCTCCCCCCCCAACACATTGCACCAAGGTTTGGTTCACGTGGGAGATAGGTCACCTAAATGCCTCTCTCACTAACTTCAAGGAACCTTGGAGGCATCATGTGTGGCTGTCTCCTCTCCCAAGCCACATGTAAGACTGAGAAACACAAGGGTACCTAATCAAGGACACCAAGTACTTAGCCAGCTTGAACATCTTTCCACACAGATACCCCCACTCTCACTGGGTCCTCAGGGCCATCAAATCCTCCGCCTTCTCAGTCTCTCACTGCTTCTCCATCTCAATAAACTCATCTTGGGGCTGCTGTTGCTGTACAGCAGGCAAAGACACTGCTTGGGATCCCCACAGCCCATAACCCAGCCTCTGGGTCAAGTCCTGGCTACTTGGCATTTCTGATCCAGCGTCCTGCCAGTGTGTCTCTGTGCAGCGACAGATCATGGCCCAAGTTACTCAAGTCCCTGGCCACTAATGTGGGAGACCTGGAAGGAGTTCCTGGCTCCTGGTTTCAGCTTGCCTGTCCCAGCCCTGGCTATTACACCCATCTGTGGAGTGAACTAGTGGATGGGAGATTGATTGATGGATCAGTTGCTCTCTCTCTCTGTGTCTTTTATCTCTATCATTCCGCCTTTCCAATAAATCAACCTTAAAAAGCAAACACCTCATCTCCATCTTTGAGAATCCACTTCCAAAGCTGCTTCCAGGAACTTGGGCTGACTCCTCCTGTGGTACTATGCCTACAGGCCCCTGCTGACACCCCCATGCAATGTGGCAGAAGAGCCACAGGTGGAAAGTAGCCAAGGGACTCAGCGATCATTCTTGTCATGCAGTGTAGAAAGTATCAGGAGACAGTTAGAGTCAGGGCTGGGGAATGCCTCCCAGTAGAGCTAATGCAGGAACTCAGCCTTAGGGACCACAGGCGTGCACTGGGAGGGACAGTCAGAGGCACACTGAGGATGACCCCTCCCACAGTAAGGGAGCAGCTCACCTGTCCACAGAAGGGCTGGCATCTGATTGTGAAGGGCCTTGCCCATCATTTTGAACTTGACTCTGTAATCACCAGGAAGCCAGCCAAGGATTTTAAATAGGGAGAGATGTGTCAGGGTCTGGCATTAAAAGATAATGCCGGAGGGGAGAGGCCAGGTGCCAGATGAGACTCAACCCCAGGAATCCTGGCAGGGAAAGGGGTTGGGGGCCCGGGGAGAAAGGCATGTGAGCAAAGTGAGCACTCATGGCCGGGAGCTACGGCATGGACTTCAGCAACTGTGTGTGTGGGGAATGCCACGGTGTGGGCCTCAGCTCTTCTCTGACTTACAGGGATGCGGGCAGGCTCAGGAGTTTGGGGCTGGGCTCTGAGTGTCTACCTAGGCATTGTAGGCCTCGGTGACTACAAAATAAAATAAAGGACTCCCTCCACCCCCCAACTTATCCCATGACTTTAGGTCAGGGATTGAGGTCTGCTGCAGGAGGCCTTTTACAGGTCTTCATGTAGTCACTTGACCCTGGTGTAGCAGTGAGGGGCGGGGATGCCAGCAGTCTCCTCTGCCTGTCCAGCGCCCACCCATGGATGGGTACTAGATAAGCCAGGGTGTTGATTTTGTGCTAGTATCTACATTTGCAGAGACACTTTGCTATTCTTACATTTATATGCCATCCAGTACACACTGCTTATAGTCCTAGTAGAAATAACAACCATTAATTTTTTTTTATTTGACAGGTAGAGTTATAGACAGTGAGAGAGAGAGAGAGAGACAGAGAGAAAGGTCTTCCTTCTATTGGTTCACTCCCCAAATGGCTGCTACAGCCGGCACTGTGCCAACCCAAAGCCAGGAGCCAGGAGCCAGGAGCCAGGTACTTCTTCCTGGTCTCCCAGGTGGGTGCAGGGGCCCAAGTACTTGGGCCATCTTCTACTCCTACCCTCCTAGGCCACAGCAGAGAGCTGGACTGGAAGAGGAGCAACTGACACTAGAACCAGTGCCCATATGGGATGCTGGCACTGCAGGTGGAGGATTAACCAAGTAAGCCATGGCGCCGGCCCCAGTTAATTTTTATTGAGTATTTATTTATTGACTCTAAGTCAAGAAGTACACAAAATGCTTTATCTGCAACTGCCTAAATACGCACAAGATGAATACTCATGAGATAAGCACTTCTCAGAGTTCATGGGAAAATGGAATTCAAGTCAGTATTTTGGTGCCATAAACTTTGAAATCTGTGCACAATTTTTCCATAATCCACATTTTCCATGAATTTTGTGAAGACCCCTGTACCTCTGGTCTGCATCTTAGTGCTGTGTTGAGTCCTAGCCATGGTAAGTGGTAAAGATTCAAACTCGGGAAGCGACTTGGAAGCTCAAACTGCCTTCAGGAAAGAAATACAAACCACTGCTCAGAAAAATCTATATGCTAAGCTGATCATCTGGGGCTTCTTCCTCTGTAATGTCAGAGTACATTTTAGAAATTACTTCTTTTATCCAACAAGGATCTCGGATTACCGATATATGCAATAATATAGCAAATTAAGCAAAAGCATAAGCAATTTCCTTATTCCTAATTTCCGAACGTGACTCGATTCTGAGCAAGAGAAAGGCCTGTTATCCAGGACTCCCGACTATATGGGATCACTTTGGCCCACCCATCTCGGCCCTCATTTTCCCTAAATTCTCCAAGTTCTCAAGGGGGCTGTCCCCATTCAAGAAACTCTGCTTCCCAGAGACTTAGCCTTAAACACAGGTGCTCCTAAAGTCACAGATTGGGAACAGTAAAAATGGTGGCATAAGGGAAAGAAGCACTAGCTTTTCCACTTAATTTTCCAAGAAAGTATGAAGATATCTAAGCAGAAAGGGGGAGAAATTCCAGTATCAATGTGGCTGATGGAAGACCAGACCGTTAAAGAGACACAATAGCCCACAGCCTGTAACACAGCAATGAGCAGTGTTGCCCCTTGCCTAAGACAAAACAAATCAATGCACGCCTGAGTGAGCCATGCCACAGACAACCCCCACACTTCGTCTTTTTGCCCAAATCCCCTGCCTCTCCCCGTTTCCCATGTCTGACGATTGTGGTTATTTGAAAAAAGCCAGCTTCATCTTGCTCCAAGGCTTCATGAAAAAGTGATCAAGTCCACATTAACTGGAGTGCATGTGGCCACCCTCTACAAAGTACACAGAGTCTTCATACCACCTTCATAAAAGGCGCTCTCCATTGGCCTTAACTATCCCTCTGTCCTAGCAGTGTAACTGCCAGAATTCCTGTGTGAAGCAATCCGCGCGCAGAGTCTGGCATGCCAAGGGAGCTTTCTTGAATGGGACCTTTGCAGTAGGCAGGCAGACAGCCAAGTTTTCAAAGGGCAGTTTTGAAATGTAGTACCTTGCCCTCTATGATTGTCAGTACTTTCCGGAAAAGGAGAAAGCTTAGCCCAACAGTTTTCCAACAAGCCCATGTCCACTAATTCTCTAACCTGTGACCTGTCCCAATCCAAAGTCACTTCCTTCCTCAGTCCCTGGGCACTGCCAGGGCTCCCAAGAGAACAGGGCACAGACTGACCTGGGACGACCCCCAGAGAAGTGTCGTGGGCAGGGAGCAAGAGTGATACATTCTGTGGACACAAGGGCCAGTCCATTAGGAAACCACATGGAAGAATGTGGGCTGTGGTTATGGGGTTCTCTGCTGGGTCAGCACACAGTACGGAGTTCAACTGGTGATAGAGAGGCCGGTTTAAACCTTTTTGGAAAGAAACATTCTGCAGGGCACCTAAAAATGAAACAGCGCTGGCAAGCTGCCATCTGACCAAATAAGCTCACACTCCCTGCGAACCGAAATATCGAGTGTCTCAACCTGGAGAGCAACTGAGCGGAGACGGAATTCACAAATAGAATTTATAAGACTATCTTCTTATGATCACTTTAGCTGTCCCACTGAAAGAATATTCTTTATTATTTGTTGTCCCTTATGGCTCCTGATGTGCAAGGGAGGCTTTTCCCACTGCTCCACCTCTCCATTGTCATCCAGGAACCAGGGGCCAGCAAGTGGGTGTGCTGCCTTCAGACTGAACTGTGGCCAGGGGAAACATGGCTTTACGAGAACATCTTTAACCACCAGAAATCAGTTCACTATCGACTTACCGGGCACAAGCACCATTCTTCAAAGTGACCCAAGGGGCTGGGCTGGGTTAAAACCCTGGCCTGAAGTGCTGGCATCCCATATGTGTGCTGATTCTAGTCCCAGCTGCTCCACTTCCAATCCTGCTCTCTGCTACAGCAGTGGAAGATGGCCCAAGTCCTTTGGGCTCTGCGCTTGTGTGTAAGACATGGAAGAAGCTCCTGGCCCCTGGCTTTGGATCGGCTCAGCTCAGGCTTTTGCAGCTATCTGGGGAATGAATCAGTGGATGGAAGACCTCTCTCTGTGTGTCTCTACCTCTCTCTGTAACTCTTTCAAATAAATAAAAATAAATCTTTAAAAAAAAAAGTTGACCCTAAACATACTTATGAACTACATGGAACTAGGTGTGACACTAGATCCAGTGACAGCAATTAGGTGTGTGCTTTCATTCTGGGGTGATAATAGCATCCTCAGATTAGCTTGTGGTGTTGGGTTGCACACTTATGCAAACAGATTGACAATGACTGAATGGGTGCATTTTGCAATATATAAACTATACACCAATGAAGCTTGAGAAAATGTGCCTGACACGATCTGTACCATCAAGGAAATCAAAATCCTTCCCAGCAACACCAGCAAACTGGCTCCTAGATGAACGCTCATCCATCATCTCAATAGCAGGTGTCCTTGGCAATCAGCCCACGATACGCAAAGTGTGGAAATTACTCACCCTTCCATCTCTTATGGATCAGGCAGGACTCAGATCCCCAGACTAAGGCAGACATTTAAGGCCCAAAGTCTTATGTTAACAGTTAATGGGTGGCCGGCGCTGTGGCGCAGCAGGTTAAAGCCCTGACCTGAAGCGTCGGCATCCCATATGGGCACCGGTTCTAATCCCAGCTGCTCCTCTTCCAATCCAGCTTTCTGCTATGGCCTGGGAAGGCAGTAGAAGATGGCCCAAGTCCTTGGGCCCCTGCACCCACATGGGAGACCCAGAAGAAGCTCCTGGCTCCTGGCTTTGGATCAGCACAGCTCCGGCTGATGTGGCCATCTGGGGAGTGAACCAGTGGATGGAAGACCTCTCTCTCTGTGTCTACCTCTCTGTAACTCTGTCTTTAAATTAAATAAAATAAATCTTTAAAAAAAAAACAGTTAATGGTTTAATGCCAAAGATGACTGGAGTAGGATGGAGACATGATCTGATTATGGAGGCCAGGAGGTGGGCCTGGTGGGAGGTCTTTAGGGCATCAGGGTTTGTCTTCGGAAGGCAGTTCTCAAGAGACAGTTCATGAAATAAGTGGACTTGATTCCTGTGTGTCTGCTCCCAGGCTTGCTGTGATTGGCCTTCTGCACCTGCTCTGCCACTGGCAACCTTTCCCAAATGCCAGACTAATGGGCCTGCCTGATCATGAATGGTGAACCTTGGAGATGCAACCTTTCCCTTCCCAGCAAGCTATATTGGGTGCTTTAGAGCCAGGAAAAAGGACTGACACACTACTTGATGCTCATCGAGAGGACAGGCAGCACCCCCACCCCCACCCCATCCTAGGCCCCAGGGAGGGGGTGGTCCAGGAGTGGAGGCCCTGCATCCAGTCACCATGACCTCCAGCTGAAGACTTCAACCACCCACAACTGGGACAAGTTATGCAGGTAAAACACATTTTAAAACAAGGACCATGGCCTCCTCCTTTTGCTTTGTTTCCTTGTGAATGATTAAGATACCTGGGCATTTTTAAAAATCTTGCAATTCCTAAGAAAGGGTCACCGTCATTTTACAAATGAACAGCCAGGCAGGTAAGTGACAAGGCTGACTGGGGCTCTAAAGGAGAGGCATAAACTCAGTGAAGAAGAGCCGGAGGTGTTTTAGAAGCCCCCGTAAGATCCAGGCCAGTGGCCCAAGGGCATAGTGATTATCGTCCTGACCTGCGGGGACATCACTCCTGTTCCTCTCCACCCTCTGTGGACTCCAACAACAGCGATCAGTCCACCCGAAAGCTGAAGGCAATGTGGCATGGACCACCACCTCGGCGCTGACAACTGTGCCTCACCTGCGGGAGGCCACATGGCCAAAGGCAGGGCTGCACTGGCCAGGGCGCCCACCCTCACAGGCACAGGCAGGATCTGAGAGCTCAGAATGTCCAGTGCACACACACACTGCAATCCTCAGAGGGACGTCTTTGTTTCACAGAGTTTCTTGCCCAATCTGCTCTTCTGGGAAAATTCTAATGTACAAACCTAATTAGCAGAGCCGACTCCTGGCCATCACCTGCATTTTATGAGAAGGTGGACCAATGAAATCTTACTCCGCAGTTCCCTGCTCAAGCTAACCTGGTGGAGTAGCAAATCCAGTACAACAGCCCCAGGCTCCCCATCTCTGGTGCCTGCAGGAACCCCAAGCCTCGGGCTCAGGCCCAAGCTGTGCAGGCGTAGCGAATGCCTCCTCTAACAGCTATCCTGATGGATGCCCTGAGTCTCCTGCTTCCAACACACTGTCAATCACTTGTGAATTAACCCTCCCACAGGGCCAGGCCCTGCCTCCATGCATGTCTGTTTGGGTTTGGTGTTCAGGAAGGTGGGCTGTGGGTGCTGGTGGTAAGGTATAAGGCTAGACTGCACAACCATGGGATTTGAATCTGACGTTGCTTTTGTATAAATGGAGACAATAGCTCATTTCCTCCTGGCCTCTATACTAAAAAAAAAAAAAACAAAAACAAAACAAACAAACAAAAAAAACAGGTAATTTCCAAGGAAAGTCTTGCTAGGAGAGTGTTAACTTCCCTATTCAGAGGATATTCCTTCATTCAGAGTGAAGACTTAGATAGCAAAATTGCCATCCATTTAATGAGACTCTTTTTTGATCCCTTTCAAAATAAAATGTCTCAGATCACTAGGTCTAAAGGGGTTCAGTGCCACCACAGGGTTCCCTCCAGCACCCAGACAGCTGAGGCCGGGAGCCCCAGATCACCCACACCTTGAAAGTTGTCTGCTCATTTAGGTTCATAAATTAGGTTCATAAATTTATTGAACCTGCTCATTAGGTTCAATAAATCATCAGAGGGAGAGGCTGATAGCATTCCTTTCCAGATTGGTATAAACGTGGTCTCTCTGTGGCTGCATGAGAAGCATGGGAAAACACTGACAGAGCTGGCTCGGTGCCACTGAGGTCCTTTGTGCCGATGGACGATCTAACTCCTGCCTCTCACTTGCCTATTACATGGCGTACATCTATGACAAAAAACAATGGATTAATGCCTCTCTCAGCTCAGCGTGCTGAATGACCATTTCCCGCTGTTCCCTGCCCTGCTGGGTCCATCACGTCCGTTTATCCTTGTCCTAGGTGCATCTCAAAGAAAGGGACCAACATGCACAAACCAAACAATGGTGACATTCCTGTTTTTGACACATCCTGCATGGGGCATGTCTGGTTAATATGATGCTGCTATGTCCCCCTGCTCTAATATTTAAGGAGAACTTTGAGATTTTGCAGCGTTGTAGGGTCTTGTTAGTGATAAATGAAACTATGCACCCTGGTAGCTAAAATAGCATTCTGGAAGTCAGAGCATGAGATAAGAGCTTCCTGGGGGTGTTCCATGATCTTTCCCAGCACAGATAGGTTGGGCAAGCTGTCTAATGAGTTGCGCAGTTTGGACAGAAAGTGGCATCACACGTGCATGACAGCTACTAACAAACAAAAGCAGCACAGGGCACTGTGCTCCCCAGAGGGCACACCAAGGGCAGGGAAGACCCCTCCCCCCATATCCAGGGCACCACCCAGAGCTCTGGAAGGTACTCCAGGAGCAAATTTCTCAAGGTGAGAGGACAGGTCACGATTCTCAAAGGCACACTTTCCAGTCTCCCTATGAAAAGCTTATTATATGTGGGAAAAAAAAATATGGGGCCAGCTAAAAAAGAAAACTAAAGCTAGCTGTATGATGTGCATCCTTGGCTGGGTTCAGCACTTTGCTGATAACCCACAGATGGCGAGCCCTGACCCAGGAAGCTCTGTGGCTTTTGTTTCAAGACTCGGGTCAAGAGGCATTTCCACTTACCTAGCAAGCGGCCTTGTTGGTTCTGAATATTCCAAAAAACAAACGCACCCTAAAACACCAGGATGGGTTTATCTAGAGTAGGAAGCTAACATTCTGTCCAGAAGTTATGTAACGTGTGTTCATTTCTCTAAGTCTATTTTTGGGGGGAAGATGGTGGTAAACAGCAGTTCATGAGTGTCAGAGCTTTAGGACAAATCAATACAAGAAAAAAAAAATCCCTGAACTAATCTATTACAGATTTTCCCAGGCTTTCCTTGCTTAATGGTCCCCTCTGTTCTCTAAAGCCAGGGCCCACTTCTGAAATGACACAGTTAAGCCTACCCATCCTGTAACTGCAAATATACTAAAAATTCAGGCACTGTACCTTTTAAGTGAGTGAACTGTGTGGCATGTGGATGATATCTCAATAAAGCTGTTTAAAAAAAAAAATGTGCTGACTTTATCAGCAAAAGTGAAAAAAAAATCATACAAGAGAAAGCAAAAGTCGTCACTATTTTGCTGGATCAGCCCAGACCAGGAGGCCAAAGAGAAGGCTGTGTCGGCCCTGGGCTCAGGGGAGGTGTTGTGTTAATGCACCTTAGCATGGTGTTTTGACCTCCAACCTCTGCATTGCAATCAGGAGCACCAGGCAGGGCACAGATGACTTCCAGATCTCACTTGGAACAGGGACTGATCACAGTCAGCATCGGTGGGTAAACCAAGGCAACATTCACTCGCTCGCTACCGTTCTTGGGGCAAATGATCTCTGCCACTCCTTCTGGTCTGGGCTGACTCAGCAACTCCCCTGCAGAAGGAGGGAGAAAAATGCCATTAAGATTCACCCTCAAAGCGGGCCCACTTCACAGAGGAATGCCTGGCTTGGCAGTGGTGTGAGATTTGGGGAGGAGGAGGAGTAGGGGCAGGAAGCGAGGATGCCAAGGGTTTCTAGTCCATGCAGTCAGAGTCAACGTGCAGGTGACTGCAGATCAGCTGGCTCCCACTTCGACTGCAGCCCGCTCACCTGTGTCACCCAGGGGAATAAGGAATGCATCCCAGTGGTTCCGGCACGAAGGCTGTGTCCCAGATAAAGACCAAAGGCAGCAGCTTCTGCCTGCCTTTCCACAGCCTGACTCTGGAGACCCGCAGCTCCCTGGTACAAACTGAGCCAGGCTCCCCAGAGCCCCACAGCACAAGGGCTACCAGGATGGGCTCATTAGGATGGGGCAGGGGGGCTTTGGGCAGGCCGCAGCAGCCTCTCCAGGAACCCTGCACACAGGCGGAAGCGGGTACCAAGGTACGAAGCATGAGGCCGGCCCTGCCGCCTTCCGGCAAAGAGGGCTGTGTGGGTGGGCGGGGGTGCCAGCTAAAGGCACCAGCAGGACACTATCTCAGGACTGATGGGCTCGAGTGAAAAACAGACAATTAATTCAACTATTAGCACAGTAACGAGGAAATGTGGCACTCCACACGCCCTGGATATAATTTCTCTCCCACTAACAGGGTTGGCAAACCTTTATTCTGCCAATGGCCATTTGGATAGTTATAACATCATTCTCTCCAGGCCATACAAAATTATCAACTTAAAAATCAGCCTGTAGTACACTGACTGAATTCAGAGTTCTGTCCGAGGCTGCCTTGACAAGGCTGGACCCAGTGATTTCCTTCCAGCCCTGCAGGCCATGGTGACCTCCAATACTGCGTTCCCTCCTGCTGTCCACACACCTGCACCCAGCACTCTGCTGCCCCTGTGCTCTCGTGGCCAGCACTGCATTCACATTGAGGGCACTTAGTAAACAGCTTCCGATGGATGACAGCCATGTGACTGCCCAAAGTGCCCCCACTTAAACTCTGGAAGGAAACAAGCCACACCAAGGACATAAAGTTGTGTACCAACTGGGGACAGAAGCTCCTGAAACTCAAACCTCCATGTCTCTTCTAGAGATGCGAAAGCACCTGCCAACACATGATATCAATGCCTCTGCCTCACCCTGGCATGTCTCTTCTCATCTTCATAGTGCCCCAGAAGGGGCTGGCCTCATCTTCAAGGAGGCTCTGTGATGGAACCAGAGTTAGGAGCAGTCTTGGGATGTGAACCTGGGAACCCATCTCTGGGACCCTCCTGCTGTACCACTAGCCTCTAACAGGGATGGGGAACCTCTGGCCGGCAGGCCATATAAGGCCAGTGAAATTAATCATTGGGTTCGGCCCTGCTCCAGGCAACTGCAGGTGAAACTCAAAATTCAACACATCTACAGGTGGCTCAACTGTCAAGCCGAGAATTTTGTGTGGCCTGCACCTGATGCTATAAATATCCAAGCGGCCCTTGGCATAGAAAGTAGATGCCCCACCCCAAAGCAGGAACCACTTCTCTGAGCCAGAATACATCTTTCTTGGATGGACCATCTAAAAACAGTTTTCAAAAATAATGAACTTAGTACTGATATGTTTATAATATTTTATGAAAGACTTTAGCCACCTGACTGAAGCATTTTTGATGATTTTGCACTACATGAACTGAATCTTGTGTTCTATAACTGAACTACAGCAACCGCCAAGCCATAGCAAAAGTTAACTCATCTCCTGGATACAGACAACGGTTCTGACCCCAGCTAGGAAAGATCCCTAAATATGAAAGCACGTGTTAAAAATGGAAATGCGATAAAACTGGTAAAAATGGAACTGAATAGGAGCATGCTGCAGCTAGACTGAAACCTGGGGTGCCGGCATCCCATATGGGCGCTGGGTTCTAGTCCCGGTTGCTCCTCTTCCAGTCCAGCTCTCTGCTGTGCCCCGGGAGTGTAGTGGAGGATGGCCCAAGTGCTTGGGCCCTGTACCCGCATGGGAGACCAGGAGGAAGCACCTGGCTCCTGGCTTCAGATCGGCGTAGCTCTGGCCGTAGCACCCATTTTGGGGGTGAACCAATGGAAGGAAGATCTTTCTCTCTGATTCTTTCTCTTTCACTGTCTAACTCTATCTGTCAAATTAAAAAAAAAAAAAGAAACAGCCTTATCATTAAATAAAGAAAAGAAAAGGAAAGGAAAGGAACCTGGAAGTCACCTGGCAAAAACATCAGTTCAGAAGCCAGGAGCCTCTCTGAGTTAAACAGACTGGCTCCAAGTCCCACAGGGAGCTGGTATCTGTAAACCAATCAACCCACTGTGGACCATGGAGCTCTAACAGTAACCAGGGATGCTCTGAGCATCCCCAGGCTATTCAGAACCTTGGTCCTGAACTGCCCTACTCCAACCCCTCCCCTGATATTGTCAACTTCCACATTCTGTCCTGAGAGCATTTCCAAGGCTGCACCATAGACTGGGCTTCTCTGGTTTCCTCTGAAAACTCTCTCCTGGTTGGAATTTCATGTGGTCTCAGCTCCACCTGCTTCTAACTACCTAGGATCACCATCACAGTGCCAAGCCCTGTCCCCTGGCACAGCCTGGCATAGCTGAAGTCGTTGCTAAGGATGTTGCAGCTTTCGGTGGGCAGAAGATCAGTTTGCTAGAGAGTGAAGTAATTTACAGCAGACTACTAAGCCTTGGGGCCACGTTTGTATGAAACCAGTAGCGTTACTCTTCCCAGACTCTCAGCATCACGCCAGCCCCTTAGGTTTCAGTCTAGTCAGTAACTGGTTGCTGGGTCCTAACCCTGGCAGTGCCCCGAGTCATGGAAACAGAGCACAAAAGTAGGAAGCATGGAGAAGTTTCACCCAGTTGAAAAAGTCACTTGATGCAAATGAACACTGAACCACAGGCAGAACTGTTCAGAATCTTCAGGACATCTGTATGCTCCAAAAACCCACCGCCTGATACCACTATCCTTAGGATGTTAGAAATGCACACAGTTCCTAGGTTAAGGACAAAAGGGAAACAGCCTTTTCCCTCTCCAATCTATCTTAAGTTTATAACATGTATGTTTATCTGGGAAATGGCAGAAGCTAACTGTCCTCAAATACAACTTTACAAACTTCATCTCCAAAACAGAGTGTCCTCTGGCTGAGCAGCTAGACACTGATCCCCTCCGGTGTGAGAGGCCTGCAGGAGCCGGGGGTGGGGGTGGGGGCTGCAGGAACGGTAGCCTCTACCATGCAGGGGCTCAGTGTCTGCAGAGATGAGTGCCACAATGTTGCAAGTTTGGACCCCAGGGCAAAGCACAGGAGATACCCCCAGAGTCACCAGAAGGGGCGATCAATACTGATTCACAGGTTTGGCAAAGGTCTCAAAGAGTGTGTTGTACCTGAGTGAGTATAAACAAAGGAGTACCACACACTGATAAAATTTGATGGTCCTTTATTGCCAGCGGTGGAGAGTGGGCTCATGCCCTAAAGAACTCTTGACCATGAAACCCAAAGCAACAGGGTTTATAAAGACAAAAATTGCAAAATCAGGAGGGGAATATATGATTGCTAGGATCAGGGGGAATACATGGTTACCGGCGTCAAGCTGACCTAAAACCTATGTAAAACTAGTATCAATTGTAATCTTGACAATACCAGTTACAATCTTTACAATTTCAATTATAATCTTGACATTAATCCAGGTATTGGTTTTAATCATATATAGGACATAGACAAATTACATTTTTATCCTTGACCCAGGTGCAGCCTATCCACTCCCAAGCTTGAGTGATCATGCTAGGGAGTTTCTATGCTCTGCCAATTGTGATGTAGTGGACTGCTATTTCTGACTTTTTTAAATCATGGTTTCATGATCTCACGGGAGGGGGGGGTACCTTCCCAGAATGGTGTCTCAGGTTCTCCAAAATGGAGTCCCTACTGTCAAGGTGTTACTTCAAGTGGGGAGCACTTAGCTGAAAGTCCCAGCAGTGTTGTTAGTAATAGTTATTAGTATTTGTCCAGCTCATTACTAGATTGGACAACAGTATGTATTGTGTACATACCTTACCATCATGTTGTGAGATGTAGCAAATAGAAAAACAAGCCAGAATTAACCCACGAGGAACACAAAGATGGCAAAACAGACACTCATGAGCATTAATTATGTGCTTGCTGCTGCGTGTATAATCTCACGCAGTCTCGGGACAGCTATTATCTTTGTTATACAGAAGAGGGAGCTGAGGCTCAGAGGGGATTGGTCATTTGCCAGTGGTCACAGAACAGGGTAGCAGTGCTAGAATTTGAACCCAGGACTCTGAGTGAGCTCACAACCACCAGATCACAGTATCCTAAGAACTCCATCATGATTAATTTAGAGAACATATGGAGAAATGCTAAACATCATATCTGGCACCTGGGAAGGTCTTATATTATTATTACAGTGATGAGAGAGAAGGCAAAGAATTCACATAGGACACAGCAAGCATCCTGAGTCTCTGTGCAGTAGCAACAGACCAGTGTTAGCTCACAAAGCACTGCCTCAAATGAAAAAACCACCTGAGCAGGCCATCTGCAGCCCGGGATCCTGGGCCGCAGCCCCAGCCTCCCTGCAGCCTTGAATGCTGATCCATGGCCCTGAACTTGGTCCTGGCCCATGGATGGGGGAGCTCTTCTTGCTCCTCCTGATTTTTCTCCTTGCTGTGGCTCTAGCCCTTACTATGCATCCTACTGTGGACTGAGAGTTCCAAAAAATTAAGGACATGGCTTTCTGGGCCAGCCCTGAGGCCTGACCAGCACTGACAGGTACCACTGCTGCTTCAGGGCTGTGTCTCCTCCTTAAGAGCAGGAGACTACAGAGAATTTCTGGAACACAGTGCTTTGCGGTTGACGACAATCCACGTAATCCAATGGCCACAAATCAGTTACCAGGGACTCCCGGGGAACCAGCAGAGTCGCACATCATAACGAACCTCCGGTCAAATTGCTCTTCTATCTGGTCATTACTGAATGCAACCCCCAATTTTTCACAATGCAAGAACCACAGAGGTTTGTCTGTCTGTCTGTCTCTCTCTCTCTCTCTTCAAAGACTTATTTATTTGAAAGTCAGAGTTATAGAAAGAGAAAGACGAGATAGAGATCTTCCATCTGATGGTTCACTCCCCAAATGCCCACAATGGCCAGCACTGGCAAGGCCAAAATCAGGAGCCAGGAACTTCTCCCAGGTTTTCCACGAGGGTGGCAGGGGCCCAGGAGATTGGGCCATCTTCTGTTGCTCTCTCAGGTGCATTAACAGGGACCTGGATCAGAACTGGAGCTGCCAGGACTTGAACCGGCACCAACATGGGAAGCCAGCATCGCAGCTGGTGGCTTAACCTGCTCCTCCACGACAGATGCCCCAGACTTGTGCCTTTCTGAGAGTGGAATCAATGCCTGAGCTCCCTGGCAGGACTCAAACCACTCTCACAGGGCATCTGACCTTCCTAACTGGAGTCTTAACCAGTACTGCTACTCCCTTCACTTTTATTGAATTACAGAAGTCACAAGGGTTATCTTAATAAGTCAGTGAATATAAAGATGTGTGCAGAAAAGCATACAACCACTCCCCATCCCCCACACACCCCTAAGTGCCTGGTGGCTGGCCATCAGCCTTCCCTTCTCTTTCTCCAAAAGCCCAGGAACACAGCAAGAGTGTCTGATGTCTTCCAAACAGAATCATACCATCAGCCCAGCTGCTACACTCTCTTCTTCATCTGACAGTTATGTCATCTGATGGTCAAGTGAGGGTGAGAACGATATGAGGGGGTCTTCAAAACGTTTGTGGAAATGCCTTAGGAAAAAACTCTGCATGCATTTCAGTCTTTTTTCCTACCAAAATGACTTTTCATTCTGCTTTCCCACAAACTCTCCAAAGTCCATGCGTATTTGTCCCCAATTTCCTTATTCATCTAATCTCCATGTCTTTCTCTTTCCTACCCCTGCACAAACAATGCTGCAGAAATGCACTCCTATCACACATTATTTTTTTTAATGGGATCCCTCCTTCCACGAACAATCCACTTGTGTCCCCTCAGCCAGGGGTTTACAGGTCTCTGTCCCAATCCTGCGGTGGTCCCAGGCCCTGCCACTTGGGGCTGGCTCCTGCAGGGAGCATCTCACAGGCAGGGGCAGGATGATGCCAAGGGTGTCCCCAAGGCCAGCTCCTACCAGCTGCTCTGTGACGCATGGGCTCTGGGCCAAGCGTGAAGTGCAACTTCAGGCAGAGGCTGCCGGGCCGTGTGCAGCAGGGAATGGAACAATCGAAAGGGAGATGTCACCGAATGCTTTTAACAACTCTCACATTTGATTAAGGAATGTTAGCACAGGTGGCTGAGCAAGGCTGTCCAGCAGGTAAAAGCCGGCAGCTCTCAGCAGCTCTCGGGTCCTCCTGCCCCTCTGCTGTCACAAGCCAGCCAAGGGGACAGAGTGTGTGAGTCAGCACGGGGAAGGCATCTGGCGCTAAGTGACACACACGTTCATCCCGCCTGTCCTGCAGGCCTTGGGAGTGACAGGGAGCAGCTGCTGGGGGATTAGCGGAAGCCATGCTAAAGCCCCCAGTGGCAGGAGGTCAAAGAATTTCAGTAAGGAGGAGGGGGTGGAAATAGAAGTTCGCATGCAACTAAGCCGGTTTCCATTCTGCATTTCTCGGTTCTTAGATTTCATCACAGTGATTTGTTTGGAATGCAAGTGAGTCCCTGGCCCTCTTATCCACAGAGGCTGGGTCCTTGGCTGCCTGCAACTAGCCAGCACTCAATTCTGTTTACAAGGGAGCCCTTCAAAGAGTTCAGGGGAAAATGAAATTGAAAGATGCGTTTTTGCTGGTGCAAAATTCTTCTGAAATCATGCATGATTTTCTCTGAGTATTTTGAAGCAAAATAAACTTCTCTTTTAATTCCATCTCTCCATGAACTTTTAGAGGTACCTTGATTTTGCTTTTCTAATAACACATTATACATGAGAAAGCTTAATTTATGAATTAAGCACAGTTAAGAGATGAACATTAACTGATGATGACATATATAACAATATACTGGAAAAAAATTATTTAAAAACCTATGAGTTGTTTCTTTCTGGAGTTTTCCATTTAGTATTTTCAGACCGTGCTTGATTGCAGGATATTGAAACTGGGGGTAGGGAAACTGTGGGTGAGGGGACTACTGCTCTTACAATCGCTGTTAGGCAAGGAGAACAATGCAGAAGGCCCATCTTTCTCCCTCATAATTCTTATGTCCACACACAGCCATTCTTCTTTTTAATAAATGAGATTTTTTTGAGAACGAGAGAGAGAACAACAATAGGGCCAGGGCCGATACGGAGCTGGGAACTCAATCCATGCCTCCACGGGGGTGGCAAGAACCCAATCATGTGGTGCCATCACCGTTGGCTCCCAGGGTTTGCATTAGCAGGAAGCTGGAGTCAGTAGCAGTAGCCAGGAACTGAACCCAGACACCCTAACTGGGTCAGCCAAACATCAACCCTACAAGATCTCTACTATTGCCAGTGGTTATGAACATACAAGTCAAACACCAATGCTTAATCAAAATGTGTTTTATGCCACGACTTTACATTTTTAGGATGGAGGGAGACTTTGAAAAGTTCCACAAACTAGCCAACAATGTTTAAATCTTCTTGCAGTGTTTCTGTAGGAACCTGACCAGAATCAAAGCAATCTTCCTCTGCCCCACGCATGTGAAGATGTTAGGGGATACTACACAGAGTTTTAACAACACTGGTATCAGACCAAGTGCCTAAACAGTCACTTTCAACACATGCACAGAAGACAGTTGGGGTTCTAAGCATGGGAGCATTCTGACTTATGGCTGTCTGCCCTCCAACTGCATGGCTCACCCTCTTGTCCAGCATATCCACACTATATACACTCCCCTCCCGTTCACCATGTGCTGGAACAGCTGTCCCAGGATGGCAGTGCTTGTGTTCAAGTAACCCTTATCTCACCTAACCATGAAGCAGAAGCACAAGGGGAATGATGCCAAGGAGGCAGGGGACGTGAACAGAAGGACAAACTAACTCTACTACCATGTGGCCCCACTGTGGGGCCTCCAGGAGAAAACAGCATAGTACTTCCAGGGTTCTGTTCCAGCTGTGGCTTCAAGCATCAGCTGGGGACCTGGGGTCGTGTCACTGGAGGATAAGGGAATTATTGTAATCATGATACCACCAATGAACTCCAGAAAAGCCTGGTAGCAGGTACAGCACCTTGCAGAGGTTGGCTCTGAAATCTGCTACGTCCAGCAGTGGGTTCCTGGGCAAGTGGCTCTGACAGCTCTGCACATCTCACAGGGTGGACAGAATGCATACGCCCAAGCTTTCTGCACCAGGCACCCATGTCCCTGGCCCTACATCTAGAGCAGGACAATCCACCTGGCTATGGGCATCCAGCCCCTCAGTGGCAGTAGCACACACTGTTCTGAGCAAGGCTGCAGTAGGCGGGTCAGCTGGCTCCCTGGGGCACCTGAAATTGGGGTGAGACAGAACAGTCTGTGGGTGAGACTGGAGCAGAGGGAGGCTAGAGCGGTCACGTGGATTATGTGCAAGTCACAGAGGAAGCTGGTCTCAGGGAGAAAAGAAATGGAGGAAGACCTCAGGGAGAGATGAGACAGCCTGAGGCACAAGGACAGAACCAGTCAGGGTCTGGGATGTGGGCAGGGGACCAAGTCAGGGAGACAGAGCTGGGGCAGGGGCCAAGAGACATACAACAGGGCAACATAAATGAGGACAGGGTGACTAGCAACCGGAATAACAGGCAGGACAGGAGGTGCCAGTACACAGGGCTGGGGGCAGTGGAGACAGACATGAGCCATGTGATGGAGGATGCAGAGACAAGCCAGGGGTGGAGGGACAGACAGACAGGCACAGAGCAGTTTTGAGCTGCAATCACACAAGGAAAGCCTACACTTGGTTACCGTGGATCATTCTCCCTTTGCCACAACACTACTTTTCACTGAAATTAGCTTAGAGCTCAGACTACAACATACTAATTAATCAATGGATTTTAGGGGGCAAGTGTATGGCACAGCAATTAAGTTGTTGCTTGGGGCACCTGCATCCCCATATCAGAGTGGCCTGTTTCCGATCCAGCTTCCTGCTAATCTGCACCCTGGGAGGCAGCAGGTGATTGCACAAGTACTTGAATCCCTGCCAACCATGTGGGCAACATTAAATTCCTGGCTCCCGGCTTTAACCTGGCCTAGTCCTGGGTGCTGTGGGCATTCAGGGAGTGAACCAGCAGATGGAAGAATTCTGTCTGTCCCTGAAAATATAAACAGCTTTTACAGAAAACATCAATTCCTTTCATTAACTACAGTATTATTTACAAGTTATTATGTGGCTTTAAAATCTGCCATCAAAATAGCTTTAGAAACCATGCTTTAAGATGAATAATGTTTGTCTCTCCATAGAGAGAAATGCACTGCAAAGAAATGGGTGAACAGGCAGCATTTCTGCTCACCCAGAAAGAAAGGAGTGAGGTCGTGGGCTCTGGGTTCTGATCCTGACACTGCACTGACTCCCTCTATGTGCTCCCCCAACCCCGCACCTCAGTGTTTCCACAACAAAAGGAAGAGGCAGAACTGGTTTCTCCCTATGGTCTGTGCCTCCTAAAACACTGTTAAAAATGTGTTTTCTCCCAAATTTCCCAGGCTTCTCAAGTTAAAACACCTTGCAAATTTAGCATGAAGTAGAATCATCTACCCCACGAACATGCCTTTGAGTCTCCCTGGCCACCCTCCCACCACCTCCCTAGCTCTCCCCTCCTCATCCCTGGACACACGGGCACAAGGGACAGTGCTATCTGTGAAACGCCAGCGGGGCCCACAGCGCCGTGCTCAGCCTCTGATCTAGCACAGAAGACTGTCAGGGCCAAAAAAAGGAGCCACCTCTCCAGCAAAGGTCCCCGTCTCCTGGCGGCCCAGAACCAAGCTGCATTTGCAGCACAGGCTGGTGTCTTGTCCCTATCCCTGTGGATTTCCCCTGAGCCAAGGAAACAAAGGTAAATGGTAGAAAAAGAGGCAACTCTTCCTTTACCTTAGAAATAGGAGGGTGCTTGCAAAAGGCTGTGGGAAATGGTATGAAAAGGTAAGTTTATTTTGGTGCAAAATACATGTGAAATCCACGCATCCTTGTACATGTCCTCTTCCCTCCTCACACAGCCAAGGATCCCCTCAGGAGCCCAGGCTCCATGTCTTTGAGTGGACATCAATATTTACTTCTGGGCTGCTCTCAGCTCTGACATGAGACTGGCCAGGCCTCCCTTCCCAGCCAGGCTCTCAGCCCCTCTGTGAGAGGGAACTGGTCTACCTCCCAGATAAAGCCAACTTCTCGGCTCAGCATGCAGAGGGAGCAAGGTGGCCAGAGGCCAACCTCCCTTTGCTCGGCTTCAGACAGCTGAGCATATGTTAGAAATGTGGGAGCTCAAAATGGTGGAGTCAGAAATGTGCCAGGGGATTCCAATTCAATCCCATCAAGGTTGCATGTACCAATGCCAACTCACTAGTCCCAGTGATCAATTTCAGGTCACAACTGATCATAATGATAGGAATAAGAGTCAAAGGGATCACACAAACAAGACTAGTGTCTGCTAATACTAACTGATAGAATTAAAAAGGGAGAGAAGGATCCAACATGGGAAGGGGGCTACATAGCAGACTCATAGAATGGCAGATGTCCTAAACAGCACTCTGGCCTCAGAATCAGCCCTTAAGGCATTTGGATCTGGCTAAAGAGCCCATGAGAGTATTTCAGGCATGGAAAGCCAAGACACTGTGGCAAAAAAAAAAAAAAAGACCTAAATAAAAGATCTCTGCGAGTGAGATCCCAGTAGAAAGAATGGGCCATCAAAGGAGGTACCTTTCTCTGAAGGGAGGAGAGAACTACTTTGACTATGACCTTGTCGAAATAAGATCGAAGTCAGCGAACTCAAAAGGCTTCCATAGCCTTGGCAACTCATGACAAGCCCTAGGAAAATTACTGAAGCTTTAAACAAGAGTGTCAATTTGTTAAGTCAACAACAGGAGTCACTGTGCACTTACTCCTCATGTAGGATCTCTGTCCTTAATGTGCTGTTCAATGTGAATTAATGCTATAACTAGTACTGAAATAGTATTTTACACTTTATGTTCTGTGTGGGTGCAACCTGATGAAATCTTTACTTAATATATACTAAATTGATCTTCTGTATATAAAGATAATTGAAAATGAATCTTGATGTGAATGGAATGGGAGAGGGAGCGGGAGATAGGAGGGTTGTGGGTGAGGGGGAAGTTATGGAGGGGGAAAGCCATTGTAATCCATAAACTGTACTTTGGAAATTTATATTTACTAAATAAAAGTTAAAAAAAAAAAAAGAAATATGGGAGCTCCTGGAGCCATTTCCCACTCTAGCTGAGGAAAGGGGGCCCTTGCTAGCCCCAGAAAAGATTCAGCCTCCCTTTAACTGGAACACTCCCTGCACACCATTGAGGGGGTCCTTTGGCCCTGGCTCAGATGCAGTGCTGGGGTGATGCTCGGAAAGGCAACGGGACTCACACAGGCATCCCTTTCTGCTCCATCACAAGCAGAATGAGATGCTTGCTGCTACTCACAAGGTCCCTTGTGTAACCTGGGTCTTGCTCTCGGATCTCACCAGGTAAATAGATGCATGTTCCCTCAGAAGATGAAGCCATGTGCAGCCAAGAGGGAGCAGCAGAGACAGGCAAGGCATCGAGGCAGAGGGAGGTGGGGCCGGCAAAGTGGCGCAGTGGGTTAACCTGCCACTGCTGACTCCGTCCCGTATGGGAGTGCTGATTTAAGCTCCCTGCTAACGCATCTGGGAAGGCAGCAGACAATGGCCCAAGGTCCTGGTCTCCTGCCCCCAACGTGGGAGACCCATATGGAATTCCGAGTTTTGTGTTCCGGGCCCCTGACTTTGGCTGGGGGTTGTGGACATTTGGGGAATCAATCAGCAGATGGATGATTGATCTCTCCCTCTTTCCCTGTCATCCTCTCTGTTAACTCTCCTTGTCAAACAAATCTTTATTTAAAAAAAAATATATTCATATTTGAAAGTCAGAGTTACAGAGAGAGAGAGGGAGAGACAGAAAGAGAGAAAGAGCTTCCATTCATTGGTTCACTCCCTAGATGGCTTCAACAGCCAGCAGCCTCATCCAGGTCTCCCACGTGGGTAGCAGGGCCCCACACCACCCTTCCCAGGCCACCAGCAGGGAGCTGAATTGGAAGTGGAGCAGATGGGTCGCTGGTGTTGCAGGTGGCAGTCATACCCACTATGCCACAATGGGCCCCAAATAAATCGATCTTAAAAAAATAAGTGGGTTGGGAGCAAATAATTCTGAAGTTTAAGGAAAGAAAATGTGTCAGAGAACAGGTGAGCAAGCTAGAGGCGAGGCCCTAAGGAACCAGAATGGGGAGCACACAGCAGCACGGCCCTGCAGAGAGGCTGGCGCTGGACTCCCAGGACCAGAGATTCCCGGCTCCTGCCAGATTTGATTCTCAGCTCCCAGCCCTATCTCCAGGATTTCCAGATGCCCCTACATTCCCCAGGGGATCAGCTTTCTCCAGGGAATGGCACTGAGTTCCAGGTGTCCTAGAAATGGCAAAAGGCAGCAAGACCCTCCTAAAAGCAGGAACAGCAGACTGCACTGGTCTGCCAGGATGGCACCGCAAAGGGCCACAGAGCCGGCAGCTTCAACAGCAGGAGACATGGAGGCTGGGAGCTAAGACCTGGGTATCAGCAGGGCTGGTTTCTTCTGAGGCCTCTCTCCTTGGGTTGGGGACAGCTGTGTTCCCCCGTGGTCTGTGAGAGTCTTCTCTGGGCAAGTCTGTGCCCAAATTCCCTCTTCTGACACTGATGACAGCCAGACTGGATCCCATCCCACCACGATGACTTTGTGCAGCCCTAGTCACCTACCAAAAGTGCCTCATCCCCACATAAAGGCCCATTTGGAGGTATGGGGATTCAGACTAAACCCCATAAAGTGAAAAATGTGTCCCTCTTCCTCTAGACTGCCAGTCTATCCCATAGTGGTTAACTAAGAGACCCTCTAGGGGCTGGCACTGTAGCACAGTGGGCTAAAGCCTCAGCCTGCAGCGCTGGCATCCCATGTGGGTGCCGGTTCAAGTCCTGGCTGCTCCTCTTCCGATCCAGCTCTCTGCTAATGGCCTAGGAAAGCAGTGGAAGATGGCTCAAGTCCTTGGGCCCCTGCACCCACATGGGAGACCCGGAGGAAGCTCCTGGCTCCTGGCTTCAGATCGGTGCAGCTCAGGCTGTTGTGGTCATTTGGGGAGTGAGCTAGTGGAATGGAAGATCTCTCTCTCTCTCTCTGACTCTACCTCTCTCTGTAACTCTTTCAAATAAATAGAATAATTCTAAAAAAAAAAAAAAAGTAAGAGACCCTCTGTAATCCATTTCTCAGGTACCCGTCCAGAAATGTTGTATGCAAACCCAAGTGTGTGTGTGTGTGTGTGTGGCAGTGGGGGGTGGTGGTGCACACTGCTGGCTGCCCACCAATGATCTTCTCTTTCCACATTCAGAGAAGCCTAGTTGTGTTTTAAGCAAGAACATGTCCCTAACCCAAAATGTTGCCTTCAACATTTTCCTTGAAGGTCTCATTGTCCCATGACAGTTGTGAGAAGCTGGCTGGGGATTTCTGGAAACGTTTTAGCTTTTGTGATCTAGGAGAAATTCTATCTTCCTACTTCTCTCCTTAAATCTTGCCTGAAAATCCAGATGGGAGGTGTGGCAGAATGCAGCCATCTTGCTGCCACAAGGACAGAAGCCCTGGGCTGTAAAGCAGAAAGTACCTGAGGCAGAGACAGCTTAGATGAGATCACAAACCAAGCCTGCACTGCTGACTTGAAGACTTCTTGTAGCACAACTTAAATATACCTGCTTCGGAAGTTTGTTAAATAGGTAAAATCTTCCTTACTGATACGCCATATAGCTTTCTTTCCATCTAAAACACATATGATACCAGCTATACATATTGATTTGGTTTTTCATTGAATATCTTGAGTCTTTCCTAATCAATGAATGCAGAACTGTGCCATGTTTATCACTACAAAGTGTTCTGCTGTCCACAGATGAACATATAGGCTGTTTCCATTTTTTTTGCTGTTATGAACAGTTATAACAAATCTCAAATCTGTCTACTTGCTAGGAAAGATTCAGAAATGGAATTAGTAATTCTAAAGATATACACCATTTAAAGTAGGAGAGACATTATACAAGTGCCCTTCACAAACACGCCTTCAAGCCAGGTGTTTGGTGTTGCCTGCATCCCACATCAGAGTGCCTGGTTCCAGTCCTGGCTCCACTTCCACTCCCAGCTTCCTGTTACTGGGCACCCTGGGGGCAGTGGCTAATGGCTCAAGTACTTGGGTCCCTGCCACCCATTGGGAGATCTTGATGAATTCTGAGCTCCTCGCTTTGACTTGGCCCAACCCCAGGTGTTGTGGGCATTTGGGGAATGAAGATGGAAGATTTGTCTGTCTCTCTGCCATTCAAGCAGATAAAACTAACTAAATAAAAAATTTAGAAAACCCCACTCTCATTGAATGTATATGTATTTCTGCATACTCTCACCAACAAGAGGATATTATCAAACTTCACTGTGTCAGTCTCATGGGTGAAACAGATGGGATCCCATTACTAGCTGCTTCTGAATTCTTACAGAGAGTTTTCATACACTTACTTCCAGCAATGAACATCAATTCAACCACTGTGTCACTATTCATCTTTTTTTCTGACTGATTTCTAAGATGTTTGTCTAAAAAAAATGGGATTATTCCTCTGACATATCACAAATATTTTCCCTAATACATTGTCATTGTGGAATTTTTGCCAAACTGAACTTTTAGATTTTTACATGAAATTTCTCTTGTTGGAAAGCTGGTCTTTTCCTTTACAGCTTCTGTTTCATGGCATCTTGTGGGGGGAAGTCTTTACTTCTCCACTCCAAGATAAATGGAGAATTTACTCAAGTTTCTCCCAGCAACGTGTACGGTTTCCTTAAATCCAAATCTTGGAGCCAGTTGAGATTTATTTTTATCTACGCAATGAGGAGGCACTCCAGCTCTCTTCTTTCCCAGCAGCTAGTCAGTGGTCCTAAGAACCATTCACTGAGGAGTTTAGGACTAGAAACACTGCCTTTTGTGGTCTAGGGGCCCAATGGGAGGAAACCCAAGACAATACTCGTACTCTCATGGGCATTTCAGTTCGTGACACTGATGAAAAGACACAGGGGAGCTCATGAATCACTTGGTTGGCTTATAAGCAAGAGAACGAATGAACAGGATGTGATCAGAGAGTAAAACACAAACCTCCTATGTCTGGAGCAATGGGAGACATATAGCAAGGTAGCATCTAATAGCATGTAGTTAGAGCCTAGACTTAGATGCAGAGAAATGAAAAACACTGAATGAAGAGTGGGAAATAGTGCGGCAGCACCACAGACATCACATCCTCTTGGTAACCTGAGTGGTGGCTTTGATTATGGTTGTCCAAATCTGATGATCCTAGCGACCCTAACACAAGCAGGTGCACACGTTCTCTTAACAGAAAAGAGGTGATGTCTCGACCTCATTCTACATCGCCTACAGCCCTAAAATCTGTTCTAGACCCTGCTGTGTTTAGGGACAAGGCAAGTTCTGTAAGGAAGAATGCAAGAGCTAAAGGCATTTAAATAACATCACATAAAGAAGGAACAGTCTGGGGCTGCTCCTCACTCTACTAAATGCTGAAGTGTGGAGAGAAGGCCCACGCTTCCTTCATCTCAAATCCCCAAGCCGAGCCAAATCTGGAAGTAACTGCCCCACCACCACCACCCCCAGAGGTGTGTGATGTGAGGGATGGGATTTGCTTCTTTAGATGTCTGGGGGGGGGGTCCATGTTCACCCCCTCATCATCTCCACTTTGGATCAGGCTCTGCCAGTGTGAAGAGATCACTCCCTACTGCTCTCTCATCACACTCCGGTCCACCTTCCAATCTTCTGCACTGGAGCCATCAGGTAGCTCACCAAAATGCAAGTGGATCTCTCCCAATCTCCTAAAGTTGCCTACATGGGCACAGTACCATGGCCCTTTGTGATCTGGTTTCTGCCCACTGTCCCAGGCCCCTGCCACTCTACCACAAGCAAATCAAACTCCAGTTAGTGTTATCCTGCCACGACCTCTGCAAAGTTCTTCCTTCTCGCTGAAAAGTCCTCCTTCTGCATTGCTGTCTCAGAACTGCTCCGCCAGCCAGGGCCGGCAGATTCCAACCCAGCATGTGTAATGGGCAGCACACACACTGGGAGGCCTTTCCCAACACCTGGATCACTGCCACAGCCCAGCCCCTGCTTGGTGCTGCCTCCGCATCTGCCACAGAACTGAGCAGACCACCTCTGCACACTGCTATTGTGAATTCTTGGAAAAATGAAACAGTGCCTTATTCTCAGTGGCCACACTGCGGCAGTACCAATGGATGGCTGCAAGTCACCCTAGAAGTTAAGGGAAAATGTATCAAAGCTCCACAGAAGAAAGACAGCTGCACGAAATTATACACAAGTGGATCAGCCTGCTTCTACTGGGGTTACCTTCACGGGTTGGATGGCCTAGTGGGAAGACCACAGAGAAGACTTTCTCTGTTCAGCCTGAACAATGCTTCTCCACCTTTAGAGGGCACAGCTGATTCAGCAGAGCTTGGCTGTGGCCTGGGGCTCTGCATCCCTAACACACTCTCAGGGATGCTGAGGCTGCTGGCCCAGGGTCTCTTCAGTCCTGAGGTCTGTGCATGCACACAGATAGGGCAGGTGGCCTCATTCTCTGAGCCATTCTCTGAGGAGAGAGCGGGACTTGAGGTTATGTGTCGCTCCCCCTCTTCGTGGAGGAACGACACAGGACCCTGCGCTGTTCTTTTGTCTGCTCGGCCCTTCCCGGGTTTGCTGCTGGTCCTTCCCGGGGTGGCTGCCGATCCTTCCACCTCCGTGGAGGGGCGGGCCCCCCTGCCACTTTCCCCACTTCCGCGGGGAAGCGGCACACTGCCGGCCGGCTCTCTCGGGGGCTGCTCAGATGTTATCCGGATGTTCCCCTTAGATGTTCCTGGTGCATGTTGTCTCTCTCCTCCTTTATAGTCCTCTTCCACCAATCCCAACTCTGCTACCCAGACACCGAGTACGCTGCTCTCCTCCAATCAGGAGCAGGATCAGCTCCTGCAGGTTATTGGTTGAACTGGAGGCAGCTGTGTGTTGTTTACTCCTCTCCCAGCGCCATATTGTGGGAGAGCAGATGCATAGAATAAGTCTTAATTCCAGTAACTTAGTCTAGTCCGAGTTGCTCCCCACAGTTATGTGTACAGAAGCACCAAGTACAAAGGCCTGCAGATGGGAGGACCTTAAAATTCCCAGCGCAAATCAGTTCTGCATCAAGATCTTCCTGAACCATTTTAACTAAAACAGAACAAGGCTACTACTATCGGTCACTGTTTTCATTAAATTGCTTTTCAGCATTGCTGAAAACCTGAATCACAACACAATGCAGTAAGGAAAAGAAGGGGAACTCATTTACAATTCATTGACAGGTTGCTAAATAGAATGGGACACTAGTGGGGGCTCTTCTAGAATGCTCTGGATCAATCATGTCTCAGCATTGTGGAGTAGCAGGTAAAGCTTCTGCCTGTGACACCGGCATCCCATATGTGCACTGGTTTGTGTCGCAGCTGCTCCACTTCTGGTCCAACTCCCTGCTAATGGCCTGGGAAAAGCAGCAGGAGAAGGCCCAAGTGCCTGGACCCCTGCTACCCACGTGGAAGACCTGGATGAAGCTCCACATTTCAGCCTGGCCCAGCCATGGCTGTGTGGCCACGTGTGTGTGTGTGTGCATGTGTGTATGTGCATGTGGGTGTGTGTGTCTCCCTCTCTATGTAACTCTGAGTTTCAAAATAAACAAATCAAATCTTGAAAAGAAAACTGAGGCTCCTGGCTTTGGACTGGTGCAGTGCCGGCCATAGCAGCCATTGGAGTGAACCAATGGAAGGAAGACCTTTCTCTCTCTCTCTCTCTCACTGTCTGTAACTCTACCTGTCAAATAAATAAAAAATAATAATAAAAAATAGCGACCACTGAGGAGGAGAAGAAAGTAACTCCAATACGCATCTCTGGCAAAAGACTGGCATCCAAAGTGTATTTAGAAAAAATAAAAACTTTTAAAATCAAGTAAGAAGAATTTTAAAAGAAGTAAAAAATGTGAACAGATACCACAAACACATGTATACACACTGTAGACACCCACAAATGGCCAACAAGGACATATAGAGTTGCTCATTAGTCATCAAGGAAATGCAAATGGAAGCCACACCATGGATAGCCAGCGCACCCAGCAGAATGGCCACAAACTTAAAAGACTGACAGTTTTAAGTACTGGCAAATATATGGGACCACTGGAACATTCATACATGATTGGCAAGAGTGTAATGGTACAACCACTTTGGCAAAGCTTGACCATTTTGTATAGAGGTAGATGTGCATTTGCCATTTGAGTGAACAATTCTAATCTGAGAGAAATAACATTAACTGACTTCCTACCTAACATTTATGAGCTTATGTGTGTGTGACATAAAGGCCTAAAGAGAAGACATCTATGTCCAGCATATACTGCATCTTAAAGTCATCCTGATGGTGTTTCAGGGGCAGCCCGGTATTCACATCCTGCCCTGCCCTTCCCCCTTCTACCTGATAACCTTCCAGGTGGAGGTCCCCACCCCTTCTGCCTGACAAATCTTCCACAATCTCCAAGGTGCAGCCCAGTATCTGCATCTCAAACACCCTGCTCCCTTCCTCCAGTCTGATAGCATTTGCATCCATAAAGTCCTTTGTTTCAGACCTTTAAGAGAAAACTCAGGGAGGAGCTTCTTTATGGATGCAAATGATAAAGTCCTTTGTTTCAGACCTTCAAGAGAGGTTTTTCTATTTACATCCAAAAAGCCCTTTGTTCCAAGAGGAGCAGAGGTGGGGAAGCAAGACCCATCTCCTTAAAAACCCCCAGCCTCAACAGGACTGCTCAGTCAGCCCTCTGCCTCTGCTGAGTTGCCCACCTGGTCTGGCCAGGTGTACTCTCTCCACTCAACCAGGTAACCTTGATCCTTCCTCCCCTCCCACCCCCCAGTCCGAGTGACTGTACTCTTTCCCAGGTCCTGACTGGAGAGGTGCCCATCCATCCTTTCGGATGTCCCTTCCCTAATAAACCTTGCTATTTTACCTCCCACTAAAAAAAAAAAAGAAAAAGAAAATAAATAACATTGTGACCAAACAACACATGGATGCTTTGTTCACTCTGACAACAAATTGAAACAACTCAATATCAAAACCTGTCAAACTCACCATATGCTTAAAGTAGGTGTGTTTTTCCTTCATGTAAATTATACCCCAACCAAGTCAGTTTAAAAAAGAAATACCTGCCAAACAGCTCAAATTACATGATTTTTAAAAACTGTCTTCTCTCACTGGCCTGGAGCACCTTCTCAGGACAGCAGGTACCCTGGATAGGTGGTCAGTGGCAGCCACCAGACAGCTGCCTGTCCAGTGATGGGAACAGCATCTCAGCACCACTCAGGGATGATCTGTCCATTAATTCTCTAATTTTCCTCACCATAAAGATGTTTCCATGAGGAACTGAACAGTGAAACTGAATTCCAAACGTCCTATAAATGCATCTTTATGTGAAAGCAAATTTAATTTTAGAAATATCATATTTTTAGCATTGATAAGTATTCAGAGAGCTTTTCTCTTTCACTCCCTCAGGATTCTAACCACTGCATAAATTTCAAATTAAACACTTAAAAGTTTCTTTGACCTTCCGAGAATATCTGAGACTCAGAAAACACCGCATCGTAGACACCATCTTCAGACTCAGTTCTCGTGTGATTAAATGTTTCTCGGCCCCTGAGATTATTCCTAAAAGAAAGGTCAGCAAAGTGTGACCCACTGATTGCTCTTGTCAATGAAGCTTTAATGGAACACAGCCACGGCTAGTCCCTGGCATATCATCTATGTGGCTGCTTTTCCATGCTGCTCCACGAGCAGAGGCCAGAGAGACTCTACTCCCTGAAAGCTACAAACATTTACCCTGTAGCCCTTTGCAAAAAGTGTTCTGAACCCTGACCTACAGTGTATCTAACTGCAACAGTGCAAAAACCATACTAGACAGGGGGAAAATACAGGAGAAAGCCAAACACTTAAAAAAAAAATTATTTTGAAACATGATGCAACAGTTTCCCACAGGCTCTAACACATGAGGGAAGTCCATGGTTTCTGACACTTCTAATAAAATATATATCCTGAATGTCCTCCTGGCCTTAGACTACACCCCATGCAAAAAAGTCTGCTTCTGTGGAGAGTAATTATCTTATTAAAAAATAACCAGCTTTCATTTTTAAAAGTTTTTGCTTATTTTTATTTATTTGAAAGGCAGAGTAACAGAAAAAGAGGCATAGAGACAGATCTTCCATCCACTACTTCACTTCCAAAATGTGTGCAATAGCTGGGAACAGGCCAGGTTGGGGCCAGCATCCAGGAATTCAATCCACGTGGGTGGCAGGGACCCAAGCACTTGAGCCATCACTTGCTGCCTCCCCAGGGTGTATGTCAGCAGGAGGCTGGATCCAAAGTGAAGCCGGGACTCAAACCCACGCACTCTGATATGGAACATGGATGTCCCAAGCAACAGATGAATGATGGGCCACAAGACCTGGCCCCATCAGCTTGCCTTTGGAAACACGTCCTGGGTGTCTGAGCCCCTTGTCTGTGAACTTAGGTCAGAGAACAGAGAAAGGAGAGATGGCTTTTGGGCCCCTCCTCCTCACTTGGGTCTGAAAACCCTAATTCCTTTTCTCACCTGAACTTCATCATTTTTTTTAAGTTAATGAGCCTTTCTTCTCCTCCCTTTTCCCCAAGGTAGCCATCTGTTTATTTAAAACGGCTCTTTGCATGCATGTAAGTCTCATTCTATCTGCCTAAAGTAGTAAACAAAACAGCTTCATGCAAAAAAAAAAAAAAAAAAAAAAAAAAAACCACCTTTTTTTCAAGTATTTTTTGTACAAGTTGAATTGTGCTAGAGAGACCAATGGAAGCTCAGTGTCTATAAATATTCACTCAGTATTTTTTTTAAAGATTTTTTGTTTATTTATTGCAGAGGTAGAGTTACAGATAGTGAGAGGGGGAGACAGAGAGAGAGGTCTTCCTTCTGTTGGCTCACTCCCCAAATGGTCACAATGGCTGGAGCTGTGCCAATCCAAAGCCAGGAGCCAGGAGCTTCTTCCAGGTCTCCCACATGAGTGCAGGGGCCCAAGGACTTGGGCCTCTTCTGCTTTCCCAGGCCATAGCAAAGAGCTGGATGTGAAAGGGAGCATCTGGGACTAGAACTGGCATCCATATGGGATGATGGTGCCACAGGTGGAGGATTGACCTACTGTGCCACTGCACCGGCCCCTGGCTCAGCATTTTCAGACATCAACTATTGTAGGTATATAGCTGGCAACTAGACATTTGTATTAGTCTGCTTTTCCCTGCTTTAATAAAATACCTGATGCAGGCTATTTTGCAAAGGAAAGAGGTTTATCTTGGCTCACAGTGCTAGAGGTGCAAGAACCAGCAGCCCCACCTGGTGAGGGCATCCTTGCTGGCAGAGGCCTGAGCTGGCACAAAGCATTACAGCACAAGAGGCTGGAGCACATATATCTCTGTGTGTCTGTCTGCTCTCTACCTCTTCTTACAAAGCCACCAAGATTTCATCATGCGTGTTCCAGGCCAATGGCCCAATCTAGCCCCAAACACTTCCTGGAGGTCTCTCCTCTAAATCTCATGGTCAGATTAGGTTTTGATCTCTTACTACCTCAGGTGGGGATAAAATTTCAATGCACGAAGGCTTGGGGGACACTCACACCACACAGACACCACTGCATTGTTTACATAGCTACAGTGCTTACATGATGCGAATGGTCTCTTAAACTGGGCAGCAGAAGATAAAAAAACTCATTCTTCCAAGTCAAAAGACATATTCAAAAAATGCAGTGAAAGAATAAACATTTCTCCAAAGATGAATGGCCAGTAGCCACATGAAAAGGCATGCAGCAGTACTAATCATTAGGGGAATGAAAATCAAAAATCATTAGGATGGACACCATTAAGAAAAATACAGAAAGTAGCAAGTGTTGGCAAGGAGGTGGAGAAACTGAACCTTTATTCATGTTCTCAGGAATGCAAAATGGGACAACACAATGGAAAGCAGCATGATGTTCCCTCGAAAAAATTTTTAAAAATTATTACTGTATGATCCAGCAAAGCTACTTCTGGGCAGGTACTCAAAAGAACTGGAAGCAGGGTCTTGAAGACAGATATGCATAGCCATCCATCCATGTTCACAGCAGCATTAGCTGGAACATGGGAGCATGGGCCAGCGTTGTGGTATAGAAGGTAAAGCTGCTGCCTGTGAGGTTGCCATCCCACATAGGCACAGGTTCATGTGCACCTGCTCCACTTCAACCCAGCTCCTTGCTAATGGCCTGGAAAAGCAGCAGAAGATGGCCCAAGTATTTGGGCCCCAGCCACATATGTGGGATATCCAGAAGAAGCTCCTGGCTCATGGGTTTGGCCTGGTCCAGACCTGGCCATTGCAGTCGCCTGGGGAGTAAATCAGCAGAAGGCAAATTCTCTTTCTCTGTAACTCCTTCAAAGAAATAAATAAATCTTAAAAAAAAAAAAACCCATGGAGGCAATCTGAATGTCCACTGACAGATGAACAGATAAGCAAACATATAACAATGAATAATATAAAAAAGGAAGGAAATTCTGACACATGGTACAACATGGTGAAAAACCAATATGCACACGAAAAGATGCCCAGCATCATTAGCCATCAAGAAAACGCAAATTAAAACCAGACACTCACTAGAATAACTGCAAGGAGAAACAAAGAAAATGTTGGCCACCATGTAACTGGAACTCTCCTACATTGTTGGTGGGAATATAAAACAGAGCTACCACTCTGAAAAACAATTTTGTACTTTCTTACAAAGTTAAACAAATACCCCATGGTCCAGCAATTCTACTCCTAGATGTTTACCCAAGGAAAATGATAATCTGTTGTCTGACATAGACTCATATAGAAAGACTATAACAACTGTATTTGTCATGATCCAAAACTGGAAACAAATCTATCAGCAGATGAGTGGACACCCAGTGGTATAATCAGCAACTAAAGGAGTAATTACTGATATGAGGGACAACATGGATGAATGGGTGAATTCTCAGAACTGTTACAGTGGGAGAAAAGGCTGACACAAGACGCTTCTCTAAGATTCCATTCACACGATGCTCTGGAAAGGCCAAGCTCACATCAGAGGCCTCCAGAAACTAGGAGGAGGGGAGACTCAGGAAGGGACAGACAGGGACTTCCAGCGAGGTGGTGATCTGTAACTGTTATGTGCAAGTGACTACACCTGTGCATAATTCAGCACACCTGATCGTGAGTCAACTCTACACCAAAAAAGTGTTAAGTGTTACCCTGCTGGGTATTCAAATCAAAGGAAAAAGCAAATGGAGAGGCCTATCCTTCTCCCGTACCAACAAACCTCACATCACAAGCTGCAGAACACTGCCAGCTCTCTCTGTCCTTTCCTGAGTGTCTGGCATTTTCATATTTTGGAAGATTTCCTATTTGTCTGGTTCCATGCAATGCAAACCAAGAGAAGGAATGTACAGCTTTATGACACATGCAAAGGGTTTTTTGGTTCTTAACTCTGTTCATGTGAAAGACTTTAACTCAATTATAATTTGCTACTTAAATAGATTCATGCTATTAAGAAATGAGAATATCGACAAATCAGAGGACTAAAATTTATGAGATCAATAAATCCATTTCCTACAGGACAATCTCGCATTCTGGATGCTAGTTAACATCACAGTGTATTCATTCAGGAAAATTAAACTTGAGCAAAATAGAGAATAACAGGAAATAAGGGTTATAAAAATTTTTGTGAAAAAATTAAGAAAAACAAAGTTGTTTCTTCTGAAGTCTCGTTCAGTGTATTAATTTACTTTATTATCTATCTATGTATCTGAGCAACAGGGAGGAAGGGAGAGAGGGTACTCCTAGCTCCTGGCTTACCCTTCAAATGCCTGCAAGTGCTGGGGCTGGGCCAAGATGGAAGTTTGGAACGAGGATCTGAATCCAGGTCTCCTAGGTGCATGGCAGGAATCCCAGCGTCTGCAGTGGCAGGAAGCTGGAGCTGGGAGCCAGGGTTGGGTACAGAACCCAAACACTCTGCTAGGCTCAATGCCTACCCCATGGATGCATTTTAAGCAGAGCATAAACATTATGGTGTTATATCTAAAGTTAGATAGGAAGAGCCCCAATTGCAGTCAATATTTTAAATGACTTCATTTGACATTTACTAATGAAGAAGCAATACAATGAGCGGCAATTACAAAGCGAAGCTCCCTACGAACGGACATCAAGCTACAGAAGCAACACCTCCTGAGGGATGTGTGTTAGAAGACCATGAAAATAGCATGTGCGCTGATACCTCTTGTCGCTGGTTTGTGGGGACAAACACATCACACACAAAGCACTAACTCCCCCGGAGCAAGCACACCTCATGCCAGAGGTCACGCCAGCCGTGACCGTCAGACACTCAAGACGAGCACTCGGTATTTCACAAACAGCAACACCAAGGCACAGAGTTGGAATCAGCTCACTCCAGGCTGCAGAGATGGAGACAGAGTAAAAATCCCCCTTACTCTCCCCCACCCCTGCCCACTGTCCTCTGTCCCACGCCACCCCTCTGACCCAGTTCATACCACACTGCTCTGCACACTCCTCTGTTGAACAGAAGACTTGAACTCACGACTCTTAGCCCCGAGCAAACAGATCCTTTGGTTGCTCCATCATTCTGAGAGACAGGCCGTCCTCGTCTGGCAGCTCTATGTGAGGTTTTCTGCATTTAAACCAAGAGGAACCGTTCTCTGAGCCAGGGCTGGAAATAAAGCCCCTCCTCCGTCTTGGCAGGGCACACAGTAAAACATAACCAGGGCTTGCGTGGGCATCTGGTGCAGAGGCTAAGACACCTCTTGGGATGCCCGCATCCCACATCAGAACACCTGGTTTGAACCCCAGCTCCCTGCCAATGCACACTGTGGAAGTCAGTGGGTGATGGATCCCTGCCACTCACCTGGGAGACCTGGATTGAGTGCTAGGCTCCCAGCTTCCACCTGGCCCAGCCCTGGTAATTTCAGACATTTGAGGAGTGAATCAGAGGATAAAAGATAGCTCCCCACCTTTCATATAAAAAAAAAAAATAGAGAAACAAAAGTTTTTGAACAAGCAGGGTCCAATTCTCTCTCATGTAAGAATGACCTGGAGGGCCAGACACTGGGACAGACTGAGTGTGAACAGAACAGGCTTCTGTAATGCCCTGACGTGTCTCATCAGACTCAGGTCTGCCTGACAGGGGTTTCTAAGAGAAGCCTTAAAAGGAGACACACTGCCCACCCCTCCATGCTCTCTGGGAGACTCTCATGTCAGCCAGCCAATTTTAGGTACTCACAGTAAATCACGACTTCAAGTGACTGGGTAGGCTTGTGTAAACCCGAACAGAAGCCCAACTACTCCACACTGGCTTGCTGACAGGAGCGGCCTGGTCTCGGGGCATGCATATCAACTGGGAGCTGGTAGGGAGTACAGAGCCACAGCAGCTGCTCCAACTTTAGAGTCTAGATTATCTGCCAGAACAGGTGCCTGTGTGATCAGCGAGCACAGTCAAGTCTTGGAGATGCTGCCTTAGTCCTGGGAACACCTGCGCCATTGCAAATACAGCCCCGACACCTCCTCACATTCCTTCTCTGCCGGCACCTCCGGCCATCTGACGTTCATGGCATTCCCTGGTACTTCTCTCTTTGCTCACGTGTGTTTTGGCAATTTTTAAAAAAGATTTCTTTATTTATTTGTAAGTCAGAGTTACACACACACACACAGAGAGAGAGAGAGAGAGAGAGAGAGAGAGAGAGTGGTCTTCCATCTGCTGGTTCACTCCCCAGTTGGCCACAATGGCCGGAGCCCCTAAAATAGATTTCTGCTGTTTGAAGTTTGCCCTCTTTGAGCAGGCAGTTCTGCTCTGGACAATGAAGAAGATAATTCTTCCATATCTACCTTCCCACCTTAGTGTGAACATTGAACTTGGGAGAAATGCCAGTCTTCCATCTTCAGTGCATGTGATCTGATGAATCTGTTTGTTTGTGGGGAGCAGACATGAGAAGAAGCATGGGGGAGAAGTGCCCAGCCTCTGCCCTTGCTCCTCCTCCTCTGTCCAGCCCTAGCTCTATTACCCAGGATCTCGCCACCATGAGCCTGATTCTCTCTCAACCACCTGCAGTTCCTTACATTGAAACCTGTTCTCTTGTTTCCCTATTGATTCCCATGCTAATTTGTAAATCAAAATTGCCAAAACACTGGAGATTGCTGCTGTGGCATAATGGGTAAAGCTGTCACCTGCAGTGTCGACGTCCCATATGGGTGCCAGTTTGAGTCCCGGCTGCTCCACTTCCAACCCAGCTCTCTGCTATGGCTTGGGAAAGCAGTGGAAGATGTCCTAAGTCCTTGGGCCACTGCACCTGTGTGGGAGACCCGGAAGAAGCTCCTGGCTCCTGGTTTTGGATCGGCACAGCTCTAGCCATTGTGGTCATTTGGGAAGTGAACCAGTGGATGGAAAACCTCTCTCTCTCTCCCTCTCTCTCTCTTTCTCCCCCCCCTTCTTTCTGTGTAACTCTTTCAAATAAATAAATAAATCTTTTTCAAAAAAGAAATTTATTTTATTTTATAAGTGATTGGGAAATCAATTTAATTAAAACTCTTCCCAGGGACTCCCTGCACAGTCGCCATGCTGAAAGATATGGAGACAGCTTCTATTCACTTGGGAAGGTGTGATGGATGGTGGGCTAGTCCCTTTATGTTGTCACCAGAATGAAATGCGTGAGACTTGGTACGGTATTACAAAGAAAAGAAGTGCATTTAGCTCCCAGTTTTGTGGGTTTTAGGCCACGGGCAGGGCCTCTTCGTGGCTGGGGGAGGCCCTCATAAGCCTCACCAGGGTGGGAATGCATGTGAAAGAGAAAGATCTCCAGGCTGGGCCAGAAGCCAGTTACTGGGGCACCACCAGAACTAAGTGAAGCCTTGCAAAGGAAGTGCCCCCAGAGACCTAATGACTTACCTCTATGCTCCACCTCTTAAAGGACCTACAGCCTCTTAACACAGGCACATTGGGAGCCAAGCCTCCAACAAGTGGACCTTGGAGGATGCACTGAGCCATGGCAGATGGAGAGAAAAGAATCCCCAAGCCAGGAGGCCAGCAATGCAATGTGGGCCCCTCCATTTACCAGCAGGGGAACCTCAGGCTGAGTGTCTCAGTACCTGCACTATCATTCAAAGAAATCAGAGAAACTGTCCAGAATAGTCTTCCAGCCTCCTTCTACCTCAAATAGGCACTGGCCCAAGGCTACTATCTTTCTTAAAAAATGGAGACAAGGATCTACAGATGTTCTCAGCAGATGCAGGCTTCACATGTGTCATTTGCTCATTTGAGGAACTATTAACTATAACTTTCTTCACGTCATATTCACACTTACCAGTTTTCTTTACAAAAATAGAAATAAAATATGCCTTGGCACATATAGCACTTTTGTCAGTGCCTACAATCAGCAAGATTTTTGTACCAGCTTCCTAACTGAGAAGATCTGAAGGGACACAGTCAAATGGTGCAGCCTGACTTCCTCCCACAAGCCCAGAGGCTCCCACCAGGCCGAACGTCTGCTCCCGATGCGCCCTTCTCCGGTCCTCTCCTACACAGTGCCCATCACTGATGACACCCCGGCCCACTCTTGCCTTTCCTCAAAGCTGAGGTTCCCCATGTGCATACTGCATTAGTGCCCAGTCCTCTCCCCCTCTGGTCATCTCTTGAACAGCAGGGGCATGACCTGTCCTGCCTGCCTGCCTTGTCCCTCAAACAACGCCTGGCACAGGGGCTGCTCAGGAACCACCGGGTCAAGTAAGCCAATTTAAGCTCTAATCCTGGGAACTTAGGTTGTCGCTTTATTTCATTTTATTTTATTTTACAGATTTATTTATTTGACAGAGTTGGGGGAGGGGAGGCAGAGAGAGAGGGAGAGAGAGAGAGGGAACTTCATCCACTAGTGCACTCCCCAAATACTCACAATGGCTGCGGCTGGGTCAGGCCAAAGCCAGGAGCCTAGAACTCCATCTGGGTCTCCCATGTGGGTGGCAGGAGCCCAAATACTCAGGCCACCATCCACTGCCTTTCCAGATGCATCAGCAGGGAGTTGGTTTGGAAGCAGAGCAGCCAACGGGCGATCTGATATAGGCTGCCACCTTCTCAGGCTGTGGATTTTAACCTGCTGCACCATAACACTGGCAGCTACTGCTTTCTTTTGAAGACAAGGGCCAAATGCCTGTACTAAGAGCCTGACAAAGCAAGGCTTGGCTGAAGATATGGACAACAGCAGCAAACAGATGAAGGAGAAGGAAAACATGAAAACACACAAAATGGTCTAAGCTCTCTAACCTCTCTGTGTTTGGAAAGCAAGAATGTACTTGGCTGGAGAAGTGGAAATTGGCCTGCTTTCACTCCTATGCAATAAATGAAATCAAGTGGATTTTTTTTTTCATTCTGTTTCTTTCGCTATTCTTTCTCAGATTTATCCTGTTGAACAATAAGAGATTTCTGTAGGCTATCTCAGAGGGAAGTCAGAAACAGTGCCATGAAAATTATAGGCATTGAGAATGCTGCTTTAACAGTGAGTACCAACATGGGCAAGATCACAAGGATGTATCTAGGAAGTGGCAGAAAACCCTTGTTGGTGAGATTAGCACCTAGCACCCAGGGAGCAAAGTCCATACCTGGGTGCCCGCAGAGCCAGACCCAGGAATGAAACACCATAAATGATCCAGGAATGAAACAGCATAAATGGTACCTGGAAACAGGATCTCAATCAGACCCCTGCCATTTAACTGAACTGCCTTTATGAGCCCCACCCTCTGGAGTCTAGTTCCTGTTCTGGGATGCTTTCTGGTCCTTGTTCTGGAGTTTTCTTTCTTTGACGTAAATATTTTCACATCTTAACCTTCACATTGCCCTGAGATTAACAAAAGCATGTTCATTCTGAAACATTCGGAGCAAATGTGCTCACCTCTAAATGCTCTCAGACACAGAGCAACCAGGTCTCAGAAGAAAACTGCTCAAGTTTCTTGGATTCAGAAACTTTCAGGAAAGCAAAGGAATTAAATTACTTCATCTCGGGTGTTTTAAATCTTCACCTCGAGCAACCCTGGTAGCTAATCCACGAATCATCTGTTGTGCCTTTGTGCATCACATGTGCAGAAATTGGAGTGACCAAGGGAGGTTGCCTAATGATATGGTATTAAAGTTCTTAACTGAAGCATGAATAAGTTCAGGGAAATACTCTTAATTAAAAGGAAGGTCTGGATACCATAAAACAGCAGCTTCAAACTCTGCAAGTTGAGCTGCCATCTAAACAAGTGCCCTAACATGCCTGTCACTTTAACCAAATAGCAAGACCAGTGCTGCACCAGGGGTGCGGAGTCTTTTTTGTGCCAAAGGCCATTTGGGTACTTACAACATCATTTGAGGGCCATGCAAAATCATCAACTTAAAAATCAGCCTGCTCTACATGTATGCAATTTTGAGTCTGGCCTATGGCTACCTTGGCAGGGCCAGACCAAAGGATTTCATGGGTTTTACATGGCCTGTGGACCAGACACGTTACAAGGTGGCACTTGTGGCAGAGTGGGTTAAAGCCCTGGCCTGCAGCATCACCATCCCATACAGGCACCAACTGGAGTTTCGTCTGCTCCACTTCTGATCTAGCTCCCTGCTAATGTGCTTGGGAAAGCAGTGGAGGATGGCCCAGGTCCTTGGATCCCTTGCACCCACATGGGAGACCTGGAAGAAGCTCCTGGCTCCTGGTTTCTGACATCAGATCGGCTCAGCCCTGGCTGTTGTGGCCATTTGGGGAGTGAACCAGCAGATGGAAGACCTCTCTCTCTCTCTACTTCTCTCTGTAACTCTTTCAAAATAAATAAAATAAATCTTTAAAAAAAAAAGATGGTACTTTTGTGTGTTGTTAAACAACCAGGCAACAGAAAGCTTCAGGTTCTCATCTACAGTTGGCAAAAACAGAACTGGAAACAAAACTCCATTCTTTAATATCAGACTCCTTTCTCTTGTCTTACTTTTCTCTTCCCCCTCACTAATTTACACTGTAACCAAAGACCACACTTAAATTAGAAACAAACGCAGGGAAGTTCATCAACTGAAACACTTAATATTAAATCAAGGTAAGTAAGGTAAATAGTAAATGCTTAATATTAAACTAGGAAGTTTTGGTGTTTCCCATAAAACGGAGGCCTTCTGGCAAGTGGTGCTCTAAGAACTACCATGACATCCTGTGCTCTCAGTAAGTGCTCAGTGACAGAGAGATCAGATTACCAAGTGGATCCCTATGAAGGCCTGGACGCTGGCTCAGCATTGAGTTTGCAAAGCCCCATTGTGGGAGGCACAGGGAGCACAGGAGAAACTCCAGCCCCAGCTATATGTGAATAACCTTCATGACCACATAGTCTGCTCTCCAGAGAGCTGCGGTGGCACCAGTGCCAGGCAGGGTATGAATGCCATCGTGTGACCACTTAACACACACTCAGCTCGGCTGGCTTCAGCGGCTCCAAAGCCAATGGAGGCATTTGACTCCTCAGCCAAGAATGTGCACTTGGGACTCCAGCATCCTTCGTGAAGGTGGAGAGTCCCACTGCCACAGCCATGTGCCACTGAGTTCTTTAGCAGTCAGGTACTGAGTGGGTTGTGAAGTGCAGAGAGACAGCTTTCTAGGCTTGCTGCCCCGGCAGGTACAGCCACAGTGTACACCTGGCTGCACGGTGCTCAGAGGGGGCTGATATTAGAGGGAGGTCTTTCAGATGGTTTCTTAAGTTAGGCTGTAACTGGTGTTAGCCCTAATGGGCCAAATTTATATTCCAGGAGAAGGGCAAGAAGCCTCATTGCCAAATACTTACAGACAGAACTATTTACATTTCCACAAAGACATTTCCACCCAGACATATTTCAGAGACCTACTTTAGGAATGGAAGATAGCCTAAAAAAAACCCAATCTGACCCAGAGAAGGCAAGAAGTCCAGATTATATTCTCAGTGGCAATGGCAGCCTGACTCAGCCCCTTCCTCTGCTCCTAAGTGCCTGGCTTCACCCCTACCAGCTCCTATTATAAAACAAGGGTATTACTGGCCACTTGTGCCAAGTAACACCGTGCATATGCTCACCAACTCAGATGTTACTCACACTTCCACAGAGAAAGCGGAGGCTTGCTGTGCCCCATGTTTGCACAGTCTGTGTGGAGGCACAGCGGGTGACAAGCTCCTGTCCTGCATGGCCTTTCCCACCATTCTGGAATGAAGGGGAACCCTGGAGCCCTGTAGTAAGAATGTCCGAAGTGGTGGAGTGGGCAGAGGTACCAATACATGATCCCGAGGAGCATTTCCACAATCCATTAACTATTTCATTAGTTAATGTGTACAGTCACTCCAGGTCTCTACTAAACATTAACAACAACATTAACAACAATTAACAAACCTGGATGATGAACACCTGGTACGTGGAAGGGAAGAAGCAGGTGCAAACCTGTTAATTTAGTTCACTGCTGTATATTTCTTTTTTTTTAACTTTTATTTAATGAATATAAATTTCCAAAGTACGGCTTATGGATTACAATGGCTTCCCCCCCCATCGACTCTCCCACCCACATCCCTCCCCTTTCCCACTCCCTCTCCCCTTCCATTCACATGAGGATTCATTTTCGATTCTCTTTATATACAGAAGATCAGTTTAGCATACATTAAGTAAAGATTTCAACAGTTTGCTCCCACACAAACATAAAGTGAAAAATAATAGATGATTTTTAAATGATGATGAAATCAGATCAGATCTATTGTCATGTTTAATCCCAGTGAGAGTCAAGTTGGGAATTGATAATTTCTTCTTCTTTTTTTTTTTACAGAAGATCAGTTTAGTATACATTAAGTAAAGATTTCAACAGTTTGCACCCCCATAGAAACACAAAGCGAAATATACTGTTTGAGTACTCATTATAGCATTAAGTCTCAATGTACAGCACATTAAGGACAGAGATCCTACGTGAGGAGTAAGTGCACAGTGACTCCTGTTGTTGACTTTACAAATTGACACTCCTGTTTATGGCATCAGTAATCTCCCTATGCACCAGTCATGAGTTTCCAAGGCTATGGAAGCCTTTTGAGTTCTCCAACTCTTATCTTGTTTAGACAAGGTCATAGTCAAAGTGGAGGTTCTCTCCTCCCTTCAGAGAAAGGTACCTCCTTCTTTGAAGACCTGTTCTTTCCACTGGGTGGGATCTCACTCACAGAGATCTTTCATTTAGTTTTTTTTTTTTTTTTTTTTTTTTTTTTTTTTTGCCAGAGTGTCTTGGCTTTCCATGCCTGAAATACTCTCTTGGGCTTTTCAGCCAGATTGGAATGCCTTTAGGGCTGATTCACTGCTGTATATTTCTGTTGTCAAAGGTTATCTAGTTGTTATAGGTGAAACTAGGAGAGTAATTACTTTTAAAGTTCTCCTCCTGCATTTCATAGCATGTACCAAGTCCACGGTCAGGTCACATTATCAAATTATACCTACTTCAGATCAAAGAAGTAGTTTACGTGTAACAAACCCTGTGTAGGGTTGACTGATTTAGCACGTAAAAATACCAGATGACCAACTGAATCTGAATATTGCATGGGACAAATTTATACTAAAAAGTTATCAGCTATTTATCTGAAACTCAAAAGCAACAATAAATGTATTCATGGAACACACCTATAATACTTCATTGTTTATCTGAAATTCAAAGTTAACTGGGCATTCTGGATTTTATCTGGTAATCTTAATATTGTACTAAGAGTTGAGCCAACAAGCATGAATTAAGAAATGACATTTGGTACCCAGGAGCTCACTGTCTTGTTAAAGAAGAAGAGTGAACAAGAGTAACTCAGGTTACAACAGAGGATTAGAGGGACACTGGGGAAGAAGCAACTACATCCCAATTGAGGTGCAAACTAACACCTGAATCCTTCCCAAGGAAAACAAACATTTTAGAACTTATCCTATAGTTCTATAAATTCCTTATTTTTTTCTGACAGGCAGAGTTATACAGTGGAAGAGAGAGACAGAGAGAAAGGTCTTCCTTCTGTTGGTTCACCACCCAAATGGCTGCTATGGCTGTCACGCTGCACCAATCCAAAGCCAGGATCCAGGTGCTTCCTCCTGTCTCCCATGTGGGTGCAGGGCCCAAGGACTTGGGCCATCCTCTACTGCACTCCTGGGTCACAGCAGAGAGCTGGACTGGAAGAGGAGCAACCGGGACAGAATCCGGCGCCCCGACCGGGACTAGAAACCGGAGTGCCAGTGCCACAGGCAGAGGATTAGCCTAGTGAGCTGCGGCGCTGAACCAAAATTCCTTATTTTTTTCCCCAAGAGACAGAGACGCAGGCAAAGAATTCCCATTTGTGGTTCACTTCCCATTGGCCCACAACAGGCAAGGTTGGGCCAGGGCAAAGCCAGGGATTAGGAACTCAATCCAGGTCTCCCACATGGGTAGAAGGGATGCATCTACTTGAGGCCTCACCACTCTTGGGTCTGCGTTAGCAGGAAGCTAGAGTTAGGAGTCATAGGTGGGCATCGGACTCTGGAACTCTGATATGGGACATGGGTATCTTTTTTATTTTTAAAGATTTATTTATTTATTTGAAAGAGTTACACACAGAAGGAGAGGCAGAGAGAGAGAGAGGTCTTCCATCCACTGGTTCACTCTCCAACTGGCCACCAGGAGCCAGGAGCTTCTTCTGGGTCTCCCACGTGGGTGCAGGGGCCCAAGGGCTTGGGCCATCTTCTGCTTTCCCAGGCCACAGCAGAGAGCTGGATCAGAAGTGGAGCAGCCGGGACTCAAAACGGTGTCCGTATGGGATGCCGGCACTGCAGGCAGAAGCTTTACCTGCTAGGCCATAGCACCAGCCCTGGGACATGGGCATCTTAACTGGCATGGTAACTGCAAGACCAAACACCTACCCTGGATCCTTCCATATGAACCATGAATTTATTAAGTGTTCTAAATGCTTCTCTCTACCTGAACGTCACCCCCCACCACCCTTTGGAAGTAAAATCCACAAAATGAGAAGTAAAGCCCAAGCTGGGCTGAGAGTTCTGAGCCTTGAGTTGCTGCCTTGACGATAACCTCACAAGAAGCCCTGTAGGAAAGAGCACTGGGGCTTCCATGCAGTGGTGTTCATTAAGGGTCACCTGGATAAGAAAACAGAGGCCTACCACCACCACTCCAGTTTCACAGTGAATCTAAAACCTGAACAATTGTAAAGAAGATTGTAAGGAATCGTGCCTTCAGCCATGTCTTGTATCTAGAGCAAGTCACAGTCAAGGAAATCTGAAGGCAACCAGGAAACACCGCCCCAAAGACAATGAGAAAAAGACACTGAGTTGCTTGCCAAATGACCCTGTAAAAAACTCTCATGGTTCAAGATCTAGGAGGGTCTGAAAGTTCACCTGCCTGCAAGTTAGAAGGCAGCCCTCACCATGCCGCTAAGGTGAGAGATTCTCCACATCTGCCTCACGTCCCCATCTCTGAAAGGGAGATAGGTAGGGAAACTGCATTTGGAAAACTAACTCTTGCTCTTTTTGTGCCAGCAGCCAAGGGAGCTAGGCAAGGCACAAGAGTCAACAGTGCAATTGAGGTCAGGCAAGGACAGTGCTGGGGACCTGTGGCAGCCTCACACTAGTCCCTTGCCAGGCACTGGGCAGGTGTAGTGGGCACAGCTTGGCACAGCAGAGGCCCTAGCCTGGAGGACAAACAGCCTTCTCCTGAAGATCCACCTCACTTCAAGATCACAAGGAGCAGGAGGAGGGAGGGAGGGAGAGGAGGACAGGGAACAGAAGAGGTGGGGCACCACCTACTTCCTTAGAACACACCCAAGAGGTCACGACACCTGCCAGGTGCACTGGTGGAAAACCCAGACTATGATTTAGAGCAAAGATGATAATTTAAAGACCTTAAATGGAGCAATGGCTTACAAAACAATAAGGACTCACATTTCAACATGAAAAATACTAACACTTAGAAAAAATAAATTTGGTCTTTATTCTTGGCATATTCCTCTTAGCATCTTCAGCACTAAGAATGTTCAGGGGACTTAACAGAACCCCAATGAGGTGTGAGTTTCATGGATGGTGCCCCAAAGTTGACACCACTTGGGCAGACGCCCTTGCATCTGCCCAGGACACCTGCTGCCGCATGCCTGTGCTGACACATGGTCCTAAGCGCCCACATAGGCCTGCGGGTGATAAGGAGGAGGAAGTCTACTGGAGTTCTCAACTTTCAAGGTTCAACATAACATGTACTCAAAACTGAACACACCAAAAAAGTAAAGAGAAGCTATTTTGTTGTCATATATCCAAAAAATTAGCCTAAAATTGTGTTTTGGATGCAGTGCAAGAGAAACATCTTGGAAAGCACCGAGGAGCTCTAAACAGAATCTTAAAAAACCAAAAACAAATTTGTCCTATAAAACATGAGGCCGGGGCAGGGACCGGAAATGTGTCAATCAAGGCAATAAAGTTTCAACAGAAACTTCATGAGAGATCAGTCAACTCCAGATGTGGCCCCACTGTTTAACTATTAAAAAGTCAGTCCAACCTCCACTGGTTAACCAAACCAGAAGTTGCTTCAAATTTACTATCCCTTTTCTATAATAAGCTATCTTCCAAGTCAAATACACTAATTTTCTTTGGGCTTGAAACAAATCTGTGAATCTTCTGGGCTTACATACCTTCTTTTTCTTCTCATTCATCCCACAAATTGTACAGTCCCCTGACTACATTTAATAACATTTGTTAACATATAATTAAAAACATGGATGAGTATATGTATATATTTATAAGTAAGGTTAAGTAGTATATATCTAATAATATATATAAAATTTTAAAAAGACAACTGCCAAGTGAAATAAATTTAAATAGCATTTCTAATCAGAAAGTTCAATGTCAGTCTTTTGATTTATAAACTGAAGAGATACAGAACTCTCTTTCAACTATTGGTTTACCTAACAAAAGATAACTTGGATAAGTTAATTTTTAAGTGCCCAAAGCAAGTTTTCCTCTACCGTTGGGTAAGTTCCACCTGTTGATTGCTGCACTTGCTGATACCCATGCGTCGCCACCAGTAATAAACCAGCACCAATTTCTGATAAACCATTGCCTAAAGAGATGACAAAAAGCAAGGAGACTCAAGAAAGAGGCACCAAACAAAATACACTAATACACTAAAGGGCATAAACTGAGGAGGCCTTCTCCTCGCATCCAAGACCAAAGCTCCTGCCTTATCCTAGAGCAACAGTCATCTATCAAATTATCTGACCACAAATTGGGCAGTGCGGGGAAGGGGCAGGAAGGGATTAAGGGAACAGAAAAACTATGTATAAGCATTGTGTGATGTACCTTACACACATTATCTTAGTTAATCTGATAATGGCTTTGTGACGTAGATTTTGCTTTTCTTAAAAATATTTGACAGCAGGGGTCAGCGCTGTGGCGTAGCAGGTAAAGCCATTGCTTACACTGCCAGCATCCCATATGGGCGTCGGTTTGAGCGCCGGCTGCTCCACTTCCAATCCAGCTCTCTGCTATGGCCTGGGAGAGCAGTAGAGGATGACCCAAGTGCTTGGGCCTCTGCACCCATGTGGGAGACCCAGAGGAAGCTCCTGGTTCCTGGTTCCTGGTTCCTGGCTTCGGATTGGCCCCGCTCTGGCCACTGCAGCCATCTGGGGAGTGAGCCAGCAGATGGGTGATCTCTCTCTCGCTCTCTCTCTCTGACTCTGCCTTTCAAATAAATAAACAAGTCTTAAAAATATATATTTGACAGTAGCAAGAGAAAGAGAAAATGACAGCTCCTATCCACTGGTGTCCTCCCCTAATGCCCTCATTGGCTGGGGTTAGGCCAAGGCAGAGGCTGGGAGCTGGGAACTGAATCCAGCTCTCCCACATGGGTGGCAGGTGCCCAATTACATGAGCCACCACAGCCTCCCAGGTCTGAGTTAGCAGGAAGCTGGAGTCCGGAGCCAGAAGCAGACATGGAAGCCATTCTTTTCTAGTTCATATGCATACATGGTTATGTATGGATATCAGGGTGCTTCCAAAAAAGCTTTCAGGAAAATTGCAGGATGAGTTTATGTTGGTGCAGAATTTTTTTTTCATAGTATGTGGGAAAATGCATACCACAAAAAACTATGCATCTATTTAAAAGAGCTTTTCTGCACCAAATAAATTCATACTTAAACTCCATTTCTGAAGCATACTTATATGTATACAAAGCCACAGCCATACTTATTTCTTGAGTATGAAAACTGAAAGAACTTTTTATAACCACTACAATGGACACAGAGACAACTGAGAGTTGCATTTCAGGAACCTTTATCACCTTGTGAGGAAAAGCCTACAGTGCCTTTCAATTCCACCCACTAGATTGTTTCGTGGGGTGGGGCAACATGGAACTCTTATTATGGATCCATTGGAATTCCAAGTACAACACCTTAGAAATGGTAGAGATATAAACATCCATTGAGCTGAATAAAGCAAAAATGGGACAAAATGCATAACTCAGAACAAAAAAAGAAGACTTTTTTGTCTTATAGAATCCTTGAAATTTAATGATTGCCACAGTCCAAGATTTGAAGATTGTCAAGTCATTCCAGTGAATGAAAAAGCAAACAAAATTTCTACTATCAGTTATACTGTATGAAATTGCTGCTTTTCTCAGTCAAAAGTGATTGGATATCAACAATTTTATATAATTCAACCTAGTAGCAATAAAATCAATCACACAAACTAAGGTGGAAAGTCTGGATATACACCCAGGAACAGTGTCCCACTTACCAAAATATACAAAGGGTACAATTACAAGGCATACATCAAGTTAACATGAAAGAAGTTTTTGAAGTAGATCATTTTAATCAGAACTGAGTTTAAAATTACCTTTAATGGTGTATAATTCACACACTTCAGAACTCATTGATTTTCAGTTTAGAGTTTCTTGAATCTTGATGAATGTATGCAGTCCTATAACTCCCACTACAATTATGGTGGGGGAATATTTCCATCACCCTTCCAAAAATCTTACTTGTATGCCTCCCTATTCCACTGGCCCCTGATCTTCTTTCTGTCACTATAGAGGTTCTGCCTTGTGCAAAATTTCATAGGGGTTCTTTCAGTACATGGTCTACTATGTCTCACTTCTTTCATGTACCAGAATGCTTCTGAGACTCATCCATGTTGCTTATCAGTCATTCATGTCTTTCTACTGGAAGGTAGTATACCACAAATCATTTATCCATTAACTAGACAAGTTCTTTCCAGTATCTGGCTGTTAAGAAAAAAGCTTGTTAGGAAAGATGCTTGTCCTAGCAATTAAGATGTTCATGTCCTGAATCTGGAGTATCTGGACTGAATTCTCAGCTACAGCTGAGAATGCAGACCTTTGGAGGCAGTGGTGATAGCTCAAGTAATTGGGTCCCTACCTCCATTGCAAGCTCCCAGTTTCCACCTTTGGCCCAGCCCCAACTGTTGTGGGCATTTGGCAGTGAACCAAAGAATGGGAACTCTCTGCCTGTCTCTCAAGTAAGTAAGAATTTACCAATCCCAAACCACCTCACCAACATTTGTTATGGTCAGTCCTTTTAATCTCTGCCATTTGGGAGGGTACAAGGTAGTGTCTCCTAGTGGTTCAACTGACATTCTCTAATGACTAATGATGCTGATATCTTTTCATAAAGCCATCTGCGATTCATATTTTGGGATGTGTCCATTCAAATCTTTTGTCTATTTTTAATTGTGTTACCTCAGTATTGAGTTGTAAAATTTTTCAAAATCAGATATAATATATTCTGCAAGTATTTTCTCCTGAACTATGGATTGCCTCTTCATTTTTTTTTTTAACTTTTATTTAATGAATATACGTTTCCAAAGTACGAATAATGGATCACTATGGCTTCCCCCCCATACCGTCCCTCCCACCCACAACCCTCCCCTTTCCCACTCCCTCTCCCCTTCCATTCACATCAAGATTCATTTTCGATTATCTTAATATACAGAAGATCAGCTTAGTATACATTAAGTAAGGATTTCAACAGTTTGCTCCCACACAGAAACATAAAGTGAAAAATAATAGATGATTTTTTTTAATGATGATGAAATCAGATCAGACCTATTGTCATATTTAATCCCAGTGAGAGTCAAGTTGGGAGTTGATAGTTTCTTTTCTTTTTTTTTTTTTTTTTTTTTTTTTTTTACAGAGGATCAGTTTAGTATGCATTAAGTAAAGATTTCAACAGTTTGCACCCCTATAGAAACACAAAGTGAAATATATTATTTGAGTACTCGTTATAGCATTAAATCTCAATGCACAGCACATTAAGGACAGAGATCCTACATGAGGAGTAAGTGCACAGTGCCTCTTCATTTTTTTTTAACAGATAGTTTGAAGAGCAAATGTTTTAAATTTTAATTATGTAAATTTTTTTCTTTTTTTTTCTTTTTCTTTTTTGATAGGCAGATTTAGACAGTGAGAGAGAGAGACAGAGAAAGGTCTTCTTTCCATTGGTTCACTTCCCAAATGGCTGCTACGGCTGGCGCGCTGCACCGATCCGAAGCCAAGAGCCAGGTGCTTCCTCCTGGTCTTCCACGTGGGTGCAGGGCCCAAGTACTTGGGCCATCCTTCACTGCCTTCCTGGGCCACAGCAGAGAGCTGGACTGGAAGAGGAGCAACCAAGACAGAACTGGCACTCCAACTGGGACTAGAACCCGGAGTGCCAGCGCCACAGGTGGAGGGTTAACCTGTGAGCTGCAGCGCCAGCCAAAAATTTTTTCTTATATAGTTTCTATGGTAAAAAAAAATCTTTGCTGTCAGTGGTGGGGGGCTGGGGTGAACAAGCAAAGCACAGAGGAGTTTTAGGGCAGGAAACTCTTCTGTATTACTGTCATGGTGAGCGCATGTCACCATATTTGCCACCTGTGGAAGGTACAAGAGTAAATTTAATATAAACTGTGGACGCTGGGTGATAATGATGTGTTAGTGTAGGCTCATTATTGTAACACACCCACCACTCTGGCTTGGGATGTGGACAATAGGGGAGGCTGAGCATGTGTGGTGGCTGGGGGCAGATGGAAAATCTTCATACTTGTACTCAGTTTTGCTGTGAATCCAAAACTTCTCTAAAAAAATCAACTCCAACAAATTGTCATAATCATCCTTGGTATCCAAAGTTTCAAAGAGTTGCTCCTATGCTTTCTTAGTAAGATTTTATAGCTTCAGCTACTACATTTGAATCCATGTCAAGTAAACTCATGTGCATGTGGCATGTGGTATGAGTCAAGGTTCCTTCTTAGGAATACAGGCATCTAATGGTTTCAGCACCACTAGCTGAAAATATTCTCATTTCCTCATTGAATTCCATTTGTGCCCTTGCTAAAAATCAAGTGACAATATAGGTGGATCTATTCTGTTCTATTGGTCTACTTGTCTATACTTACCACATGGTCTTGATTGACATGGCTTCAAAGTAACTGTTCAAATCAGGTAGTGTAAGGGGCCAGCACCTATGGTATAATGGGTAAAGCTGCCACCTGCAGCACCAGCATCCCACAGAGGCACTGGTTTGAGTTCTAGCTGCTTCATTTCCAATCCAGCTCTCTGCTATGGCCTGGGAAAGCAGTAGAAGATGGCCCAGGTCCTTGGGGCCCTGCACCTGTGTGGAAGATATGGAAGAAGCTCCTGGCTCCTGGCTTTGGATTGGCTCAGTTCCAGCCATTGTGGCCAACTGGAGTGTGAACCTGCAAATGGAAGATCTCTCTCTCTCTCTTTCTCTGCCTCTCCATCGCTCTCTGTGTAACTCTGACTTTCAAATAAATAAATGAACCTCTGGGGAAAAAAATCAGGTGGTGTAAGTCCTCCAACTCAGAGTAGTTGTCTTTAAGTAACTTAATATCCAGGGCTGATTCCTGACAGAGCAGCTCACTTTCCATGGCTCTGTCATGAAGCTAGACATTGTTGCTCCCTCCATCTTTTTTTTCTTTCTTTCCAAATTAACAGTGGCTCTTCCACACACACCAGTGCAACTCCAAAGGCCTTCATTTATTTCCTGCTCAGATGAGGCGTAAGGAAATCCTACCCAATCCACCTCTCCAAGAATGGGGTCTCAGCCTGTTATGACCACAAATAAGCTCTCATTCCATGAGCCTTGATTCCCTGGACACTCGGTCTGTGGTCTTACAGATTTTCTAGACCATGTCATCAAAGCTTTCCAAGCTCATTTCAGATCATCTGGTTCCCCGTATCTTTGGCTTGACCCAGAAAACCATTATTTCCCTCAGCATGGCAGTTCTCAACCCAAACTGTGGCCTGGTTCACTCAGGGTCTCAGCTTTACCCATAACCACAGAAAAAACAAACAAACAAAGCCATTTCCCATCCCTACCTCCAACCAAAACTGCTACGGACCAAAAGGGCTGTCCACCGCCCGACTTGCGGGTCATCATTCACAGAAAGCAACAATAAGGTCTTTCCCTCTCCTCTTTCTCCTCTTCTACCTCTTCCTCTTCCTCCTCCTTCTCTCCATGCCTCGCCTCACAACTTTAGTATACATAAGGCATTCACACCGAAAATTATAATACACAGATTTTCAATGTTTCCTGGACCAAACTCATATGCTGAAATCTGCCACTGACCTTGATGTGTTCCATACAAGTCAAGAAAATCACAAATGACTGCTTTGGTGAGTTACTTTTTAAATGTCTTCCTCCTAAAATACTCAAAATATATATTTACATTATCTTCTAGATTATAAGAAACATATAATTAACTAATCCCTTCTGACAATTTGTACCAGCTACCTACAAGATAGTTTTGAATTTGTTTAGTATGGAAACAGAGTTTTTCCACTTGCATCCAAAGACAGAAGTCCTTGCATGTGCGGGTCACTTGGTAGTCACCTTATTTAAACTCAGCTACATGCTGGGGGGACCAGGGGTTGGGGGTGGGGGAGAGGACTGAGCCAGAATGAAATGGCATCATAAACTTCAATAAGAGAGTGCTGAAACTTTCTCAAAAGATTGCTCAAAATTTCTTTTGGCTTTATGTATGAATCACATATCAGCTACTTAAAAGGACATCTAGTTTCCAACAGATCGATTGGGAGTTTGCCTAGGATTAAAAAGAAATTCCCCCTCAAAATGAGAAGCCATCTTCAATGGTGAAGATGCTGTGTGGGGATGTCCACGTTCCCTATCAACACGGCTGGGCTTGAGTCCCAACTCCAACTCCACTCCATCCCAGTTTCCTGCGAATGCACACCCTGGGAGGCAGCAATGATGGTGAAGTTCTTGGGTCCCTGCCACCCACAAGTGAAACCCAGACTGAACTGCACTCCAGATGAGTTCTGAGATCCTGGCTCTTGTGGGATTTAGAGGGAATGAACCAGTAGATGGAAGATCTCTCTCTCTCTCTCTCTCTCTCTCTCTCTCTCTCTCTCTGTGTGTGTGTGTGTGTGTGTGTGTGTGTATGTCTCTCTTGGTTTCAAATAAATTGCTTTAAAAAAAGAAGCCAAGAAACTCTCCACAAAGACCTAAGTGCACTTAAGAAATAAAACTCAAAAGACAAAAATCAGGAATTCCTGGATATGATTAAAATGGGTAAGGGAGGCCAAAGGTGCAGGAGCTGCAGGATGAAAAGACAGGAGTTACCCTGACCCAGAAGGAATCTGAGTGGACGGTCACTGCTCAGGGGAGATCAGTGAAGTACTCACTGAAACTTCTGTTGGTTCCAAGAGTGGCTGACAAGCATGACTTTACATCACTCACCTGTCAAATCCTCCACCTGTCTAGGAGAGCTGCCTGGAGCATCTCTGCAATCTCTTTAATTACTATCAGCATTGAGCCACTATTATTAAACCATCTGGCTACCTGCTCCAACTATGATTTGTTGCAAGATTTGACATGAAGCATCTTAGGAGAATTTAATCTGCAGCATCCAGGAAGGTGAGAAGGCTGGTTCATGTGAAACCATTGGAGCTCTAGTATTCTTCTCAAGGTGACAGAAGAAGGCAGGCAGGAGCAGCTCCTACTGGAGATCAGCTGGCCTCTGCGTCCCTCCTTGTTGTCTTTCCTGGGCTGGCTCTCCCAACAGTGTGGCCATGGAAAAGCACCAAGCTTGAAGCCAGGCCATCTTAAAAGGAGGTGATGGGGAAGAAGCCCAAGTGCTTGGCTGGGCACTTTTTAGAAAGTTTTACTCCTGGCTGA